>NC_133660.1:271374992-271674992 GCF_037893015.1 Macrotis lagotis
CTTTGATTGTTTGGTGGAAACTTGAGTGATCATGTAGCACAAGACCAGAGGGTCCTAGGCTTGTCAACAACAGGGGGGAAACAACCTTCAATGCTACAATGAGGATGCAGATTTTTAAAATCCTGAAATCTGCAAGGAGGGGAAATGGAAATGTGTTGAACGTGGGTTTGATTGGCAGCTTTCCTCGTCTGTCGATCACAAGGTAATAAACACTGGGAGATGGCAGAAAAGAAGATAAATGCTTTCAGCAGCACCATTCCCCACCCTCCCCTCCTCTTCCGCCCCCATTCAGCACATGACAAGAGAGTTAAGCAAGAAAATAAATCAGCTTCTTAACCAACTCTTTTGTTAAAAACTTTTCTTACAGGCCACCTACACGTGAATTACTGCTCTATGAGCCTACATTCTCTTTAGGGGGCCCAGCATAAAAAGGTGGGGGGAAGGGGGGGCTGCTAGTCAAATCAGCACCTGCACATTTCAGGATATGGAGCTACATGGAGAAGCCATGAGTTGGGACTAAAAACAAAGGAAAAAAGGTCAGCCTTGACCCTTGGGCAGAAAACATTTATAGCACCGAAGCCCAAGACCCAGTTCAAAAATAGGTCCTAATCCACAAACACAAGTCCTTAAATAAGAGAACATTTCTTGGCACTGGGAGGCCCTTAAAGTAATTTCACCAATCCCTTCATTTCACAGGTGGCAAAATGAGAGCTAAAGAGAAGAAGGGGCTCTATGTATGTCTTCAGTAACCAGGGAATAAGGAGTCCCATCCCCCCCCCCCACCAAGTCTCATTAGTCTGCCCCAGTAGCTACAGAGACCCTGGGGCTGCTTCTTCAAGAGCACCAGGATTGAGCTCTTAAGTGTCATAGAAAAGATCCAATAGGGTGAGAAGAAGGCCTGCAAGAGACAGTAGACACTATCAAGTCAAACCCACTCATCACACAGATGGGGAAACTGAGGCCCAGTGAGAGAGGTGAATTGTCTAAGTTAATGCAGGTAATAAAAAGCAAGGCAAGGACTCTAAGCCAAGTTCACTGACTCTAAATTTAGGGTTCCTTTCTCATTCCAAGAGAAGTAGAAAGTTGGGGAGGTTGTGGACAAAGTTAGGTTGCCCTATGACAATTCAACAGGCTCAGGAGCTGCCAGTACCAAATCCACATTTCAGCTGAAATCAAGGAAAAGTCCATCGGGTTGTAGACCCCTTTGGTTTCCTAGAACTGCAGTTAAAATTGATAGCTGATAGCAAATACTTGAGTATTTGAGGAAGGCCAGATAGTGTCTTCTGAAACATAACTATTTCCCTGTGGCAGATGAACAAAAGTCCCATCTAAACCTTGCCTGGAGTATCCTTAACCTAGTCTGGGAACCTATCCAAGATGGTTTTTCCCTATCTGACCACTCTGTCACCACCCCATTTTCAATTCAACTCCCTTTCAAAGGACACAGTGTTTTGCTTTTTTTTTAAGAGGGATAGGGGACAGGCACACCTGCTCACGCCAAGGAGGCAAGCATACTGAGTGACATGAGGTTCAGAAGAGAGCCCTAGTCTGGGCTAGTGAACAGTTCTATTCCATTCACACACAGGTCAAATTCTAAAGCTGACACACAGACTAGGGTTCTGTTTGAGAGATCTGGGGCAAAGCACTCTTCATAAAAAGAAAAGTTGAATAAAAGACAATCAGAACTAGATTCTAATTAAATATTCACAGTTTAAACAGAAAATGGCTGTCTCAAAAAGATGGAGAGCACAGGCAACTAGGTAGAGCATGGATAGAGCACCGGCCCCTGAGTCAAGAGGACCTGAGTTTAAATCCAACCTCAAACACTTAATAATTGCTTAGCTGTGTGACCTTGGGCAAGTCACTTAACCCCACTGCCTTAAATAAATAAAATTTAAAAATAAATAAAAATAGAAGGTGGAGAGCAATTCTACACAATCTTTCCATTCTTTAAGAACAAATCCCATCCCAGCTGCAGGCCTTCCTGGACTGCTGAGAAAGCAGTCACCTTCACTCCCAAAGCCAGCTCCTCAACTTTATGTGTGAGCACAGTCACACCTCCTCAGCAATGCTCTATCCACCACACAGTTGGTGAGGAGCACAGAGATCTGTTTTCACCATCTCTTGCTTGGTCTCATCTCCTTGATCACAAGGTCTATTCTTTACATTCTGCCCTCTTAGAACCTGGAATGGTATTAGGTGGGCTATAAGTGTTCAATACGGGTCCACAAAATTGACTGATGAGAATTTCTAGAAATGTCATTTTTCATCCTTCCAGATTAATGCTGATTCTTGTATATCTAAGAATTTTTAAGCATTAAAATTAGACATGCTTGTTTTTCACAAGAGGAGGGACATTTCAGCGTCCCTCTATCACATATATAGAAAAATTGGCCCAGGGAGGTTAAATAGCTCTGAATGACAAAATGAAGTTAGTCTATATCAAACCTTGGATTGGAATTTAAATGACAACCATCACATATCACCTATTCTGAAAACGAGATACCTTAGGAAAAGGAAACCCTATAGAAATGACTTTGGAGATTTGCTTCTTTAAATGTTAAAAATGTTTATAGATTTAGAGCTGAAAAGGTCCTTAGAGATAAACTTAGTCAGTTTATGAATGGGGAAACTGAAGTTCACAGAAGTTAATTGATTAATCTAATGCTAAAGAACTGGGATTCAAACCCTGGCCCTTTGAATTCAAATGCAGAGGTCTTGGTGATGCACCACCCTGTTTCCTCCCATGATGCTTCAATTCTGTGTGACATGAGGGTGCCACGTAGCTGGTCAGGGAAAATTAAGTTCCTTTAGGCATAGACTTCAGCAGACATAATATTCAACTCACTTGAGGGTTAACATCAAGATAGCCAACCTTCTAGGTTAGTCTAAGAAGCACTGGTTTCAAGTTTGGGTTCATTCAGTTTTCCCTGACAAATTTGGAGAAACAAGGAAGCAGCAGGACTCTTAGCCCCAACCCAAAAAAGCAGTAATCTCATGGCCACCATTTTCATAGCTTCACATTAGAAACACAATAATAATTAGGCAGACACTTAGCCTGCAGCATGTTTCATGCATGTTGCCTTGATGCTTCACGGACATCTTCCTTTGAAGAAGAGTTTATTGTTCGTGTTAGGTCAGATAGATCTCTGAGAAAGCCTGTGGCAAATAGGGAGCTGGTAGAAAGAGGATTTTCATAAAGGAAAAAATGAGAGGTTAAGATCTGTTTCGTTCATTCATTCCCTTCCATCTGAATTGTTTGTGTGTTACCACACAGAAAAGACAGAACCACTGCTATTTTGCTTAAGTGGGTTCACATAAGCTTGCCTGCCAGCCAGAAGGCAGGCATTCCTACTTCAAGAGCAAATATGTTGGTCACCACAGGGTCTCCTTTTTGGGATACTTCTATTGGGAGAAAAATACAAAATACCATGGTCCTATCACCTACACCCACTCAAACCCAAAGTGCATCCTTAGTGATGAGAAAGCCCCACTCAACCAGCAAGAAGAAACATTTAGAATTCTTCAAAGTCTTCTGGAAGGAGAGCGATATCTTCTTAGACATAGTCATACCAGCTGAAACTCTGCTTGGAAAGGCTGCCTGCAATCCGGCACCATTGGACCTTTATGAACACAGCTTACGCTCACCCTTCCTTGTAACCTACATTCTAACCAACCTAGACAATTATCTATTCCCTGAATACATCATAATTCCCACTTCTCCTACTGTTGGATTGTTGAATCCCGACCCAATCTTATACTGACTCCTCTAAAAGTTGTGCCTGACCTCCCCCAGCCTGAGAAGACCTGCCCTGCCTCTGATCTTCCATAGCACTTTAATTTTACATATAATGTATGGAATTTTTCATAGCAGAATGTTGCATGTTTATATCTCATTTTTTTAGTAGACTCTGAACTCCATAAGGTCAGGAACTATCTCTCCTAGCACCAAACACAGTCCTTCAGACACAGTAGGTCAATACATATTGATTAAAACACCCGAACTCGTGATTGTCTACAAAACATAATTCTACAATTCACTTTGAAACTGTGTAGACTCCTGCAAAGATTATCTCATCAGGGTGGTTTTAATTAAGTAAATGAAAAAAAAAGGCAATAATCTTTGCTAATCTGTATATCTTCAAACATATCCAAAACAAATAGGGGCTATAAAGTTTTCCTATCAGAGAGATGCTAAATAGCCATCCTGAATGGCCTTGGGAAATTCTAAACTATAAGGGTCTTGCCTAGAGGTCAATACAATTAGCATGGTCATTTCATGCTCTGAAAAATCAGAAAAAGAGGAAGGACTTCTCAAGGATTTTGGTTTCTTTTCAACTGATAAACATGGCTGCTGAGGTTAAAAAGTCAATTTCCAAAGACAGTTAATGAAGGGCTTGAAAACAATGAACAAAATCAAGCAATGGAATAGATTCCAATGAGAGAGGAGCAGGTGACAGAGCAATACTGCAGCTGGAGATCAACATTACACAAACACTTCCAAGCATCAAGATGTTATCAGAAGCCCTGAGAGCAGAGACATCAGAGATCTAGCAAGGCCTGAAGTACGGAAAAACAGGCTTAGAAATAGCAAGTGAGCAAAATTCCCCCTCTAGGGAAAACAATTTCACTAAGAAGCTCCTGAGAAAAGAGACTCTATTTGATTGGTTTTAACCTATCAAGTGCAGAGAGCCACTCAGCCCTGGGTGGCTAGATACTCAATACGATAATCAAAGGGACAGCTCCTAGTACTGGGATGTGCCAGACACTGACGTGAATCCTTTAACTCAGTAGGAGAGAAGGCTGCTGTCTGATGCTATTCCAGAGACCATAGTCAGCTAAAGGAAAAGAAAGAACATGGTGGAGGAGGCTGCTGTGCTTTGTTTCTGCGTCTGTGGGTCTGTCAAGAACCTGGAGAAAGGGGAGGCTGGCTAATGAAATGAAGCATTTAAGTGTTTTCTACATACAAACTATTTTGTTAAATGTAAGGGACAAGAAAGGAAAAATACACAGTCCCTGCTCTCAAGAAGCTCATCTTGTAACAGAGGAGACTACATACAGAAGACTGAACTGGTATAGAGTGAGTGAATGGGACAAATTCACCATTGATCACTGGAGCTGGGGAAAAACCTTTAAAGTCAGAATCCAGCTCCTTCCAGAGGAGAATCCTGAGTCCCAGACAGCAGACTTGACCAAGGCAACAAAGTCAGGGATAGGATTTGGAGTAGAGCCAAGGTCCCCTGATTCTTAACCCTGCCATCTTTTCATTAAATTATATTCTAGGGCAAAGAGGGAAATGAAGAAACTCAACACAGGGATGATAGAAGAGGGACAAATACACATATACTCTGCATAGGACAACACAAAGGACACACATACAACAAAGATTTCTGTCTCTGCAAGGTCAGGTCGACCAAGTATGTGGGGTGTTTGATATAATCTGTAAATCACTCAACCAGTTGAACTAATAAGAAGAAAGGGAGATCAAGCTTTGGGTTTCACCTTCATTCAGGTTGACAGAGACATTAAGATCAGGGAATCTCAAATTTTTTCTTTGACTGTTTCTTAGCTCCTCTCACACTGATACAACAAAGTCCTCTGTCTAGTCTTCAGAAAGCAAATGGAGAGACAAAATGCAGAGGAGCCCAGAACCACAGAGAGATGAATGCTAGCAACTAAAAAGAGAAATGTAATCTGGGCTGTAGACCTCTGTTCTAGAATCTAACCCAGAGGGACCCAGTCTAGAGGTAACATGGAAAAAGTTACAATAGGAAGGAATACCCATGCTAACCCAGGCGGGTACTTCATCTTGGAGAGTTTACTCCCTGATTTTTTTTTTTGACAGTCACCACTACTCAGTGAGTACTGAATTATCAATCCAAAGTTCATCAAGTATCTAGGAGGTACACACAAGTTAATTCGTGGATGGACCCTGCCTTCAAGTCTGAGCAAATATGACATCTAGAAATATAACTCACACCACAAGGAAGCAGAAGTGTAGAGAAGGAGGGCAGAAAACAAACCCTACCAAAATGAGGAGAACCTGGGTTCAAATTGCACCTCAGACATTTACTAGCTGTGTAGCCCCGATCAAGTCATTTAACCTCTAGTTCACGGTTTCCATGTCTGTAAAAGAAGAGGTTGGACTCAGTGTGTTCTAAGGGGGCCCTTCTAGCTCTAAATGTATAGCTAGATCATAAAAACTTCTAGATCATTTATTTCTTCAACCATCACTATCAATACATAATGATCAAAGGCCCAT
Source organism: Macrotis lagotis (assembly GCF_037893015.1). NCBI lineage: Eukaryota > Metazoa > Chordata > Mammalia > Peramelemorphia > Peramelidae > Macrotis > Macrotis lagotis. The sequence continues at coordinate 271,381,255 of NC_133660.1, forward strand.
ATTGCCAAGTAATATCCTAGGCAGAGGAATCATAAATACAACAGTGAGACAACCTCTGTTCTCTAGAAACTTTTATTACACAGAGGGGAAGCCATTAGGGGAATGTACAAAATAAAGATGCAAGCATTAACGGAAAGAAATGAGTCAAAGCCTTCTGCAGGAGGTGACACCTGAGCTGAAGTGTAAGGGAGCTGGAAAGAAGGAAGAAGATATGGACACACACCTGTGCAAAGACCTAGGAAAGTGAAAGGTGAAGGGTCAGGTCTAGCAAAGAGCACAGATTAGGTGAGAGAGAGAGGAATATGGCACTGGCCCTGAGACAGGGGAAGCCACTTAGGAAAAGTTTTCACTGCCGCATCAAGTCGCTGGAGATCCTCTCCAACATCTCGAGCAGCAGAATGACCTGGCCAGGCCTCTATTTGTGGGCTGGTATCAAGGCTGGCAGTGACCCAGGGTGGTGGCCCTGGGTAAGAGGACAAAGGAACAGAAAGAACCCACAAGATTTGGCAGTTGAACGGTAAAGGAAAGTGACAAGTAGGTTGGGAACTCTAGTGAGTGAAGAGATGCAAGTACCCTCCACAGAAATAGTGAAATTTTGAGGAGAGTGGGGGAAGAGTGAGAAAATGTGGCACTGTTAAATTGGCCTAAGGCCCTGTCCTGAGAGCTGAGGCAGCTGGGACTTCTTCACAGTTCCTCAACACCTCCCAAAAGGCACTTTCAGGAGCTCCCTCAAGCAGCTCCCTGGAATCCAAGACAAAGGAGTCCTCTGATTGTCTTTTTCTGTCTCTTAGTTACCTAAAGTGAGGCAAGCCCTGGGACAATCTCTGCAAGCAATTCAATTGCTGCTAAACAGCGGAATGGTAATAAAGTATAATAAGCTTTCCAGAAGAGCAAAAAACGTGCTTCCAAAGAACATCTTTCTTCCCAGAGCTCAGGGTACTCTAGATTTTTTTCCCCTTTAATTAATCCCTGAAAGGTAGGTGTTGCATGAGATCTTCACTGATGAAGAGAGATTTTATCAGGATAAGTGCCTTCCCCAAGGTGACAGTGAATAAGCAGAAAAAGTCAAAATGGGAGCCTGGGTCACACAACTTTTAGTTTGGTTCTGAATATGAGAGCATAAAAAAAGAAATGAGTCTGCCTTCAGGAAAGCAAATGGTTGTTAACAAAAAAGCACGTTCCTTCCCCCCTGCCATGAGTTGGGGAGATATATTTTAATGTAACATTGAGGAGACACTGTAGAGCTGGCAGATGGTATTTGCAGAATAAACTCCAAAGGCTCTCAGTACTCATTAAGGGCTGCACCACCCAGTGGAGGGTCCAAGGAGAGGAAAACAAGAAAGGGAGCTGCTTGCTTAGGCTGAAACCAAGTCTCTGCCCTTGTCTAAAGAAGGCCAGGTAGATAGAGTGGGGCCCGGTGAAGCACACCTGGACCTGCTCCCCTCTGGAACGGCCTTCCTTGAACCAGACAAAGTTTGAGATGGCCTTCAAAGGGACCAGGGGACAGCGCAAATGATGTGCATGTGCACATATGGGAGTCAATTTCCCAGATACTATCCCTAGGCCAACAAAGTTTACTATTTCCACAATCCCTGTGGGAGAAAACTGCCTTGAAACGAAAGAGCCGTTCTCTTGTACCTGCAGCCACCTCCAGAATTCACTGGATTTATGACTGAGGGAAGGCAGTTGGTGAGTTCCAACTCGACAGGCTAAACTGGGAGTTCCTTGAGGCCTGGGGACCTGACTTGGGCAAATCCTCCCTCCCACCTAGCAAAACACATGGGAAAATCCGAGTTTGGCTAACTAATGAAACTAGAATTTGAGAAGAGTACTTAGGGTACAAGTGGGCTTGAAATGAATTGTTTAGACCTTTGTCAACCGTAAAGAGGGAGGACCCACTCCAAATTTTATTTCACAGAGGGTCTAAAAATTACAAAGTCAAGGGTCTAAAGCACAATTTTCCTATAACTAACAAATAGGAACAAGTTGGAGGTGGGAAAAATTAGACCACATTGACAATTCCCTATGTCCTCTATACACAAGGACCCAATTCGTATCTTGCACATCCAGGCATCTACAGAGGAGAAATTCTAGAGATAGACTTTGACTCTAATGGAACAAACAGATACCAGGAAAGATGGAGGAATTCACAATGTAGTGAAAAGTCAGGGAAAGAGAATTCAGGTCTTTCCAGACTAAGCTTCCTAAGAGATATGGAATTCTGAGGGCTTATTCAATCAATCAATTAGCACCTAACTACAAAAAGTAAATACAAAGTAGTTAAATTCAAGGCAATAGGGACAGAAGGTAGCAGCAGGTGGAGCAAGGGAAGATGAGAAAAAGCTCTGGAAAGAAGTTGACACTTAAATTGTATTTTGAAGGAAGAGAGGAATATGAGGTGGAAGCCTCCTCTATCCAAGTCAAGAGACATGCCAGCCAAGGTGGATTGGTTTATAATAAGTAATTATGAAATTTTTGAGTAGGGGAGAAGAATTCAAGATCAAATAAGAAATAGAATCGAAAGTCGTGAATAATTTTGATTACATAAAGCTAATCTTTCCCCCCACAAACAAAATCCAATGCTGCTAAAATTAGAGGAAAAGCAAGAAATGGGAGGAAAAAAACCTTTGCTACAAGTTTCTCTGATAAAGATCTCATTTTTCAAAAATATAAGGAATTGAACCAAATCTGTAGCCACTCTTAAGTAGCAAAGAACTTGAAATTATGGGGATTTCTATCAATTGAGGAATGACTATATGAGTGTGATGGAATACCTTTATAGGACAGAAAATGATGAGGAGGATGGTTTCAGAAAAACCTAGGAAGAACTTATATGAACACATGCAAAGTAAAATGAGCAGTACCAGAACAATTTACACAATAGCAGAATGTCATGACAATCACCTGTGAAATACTTAGTAATTCTAATCAATATGACCCACACAGTTCCAAAAGCATTCATGATTAAGCTGCTACCTGACCTCTACATAAAGATATGCTAGATTCAGAGTACAGATTACAACATATATATACAACTACATTCTCATCTCCCTATCCCCGAACATGGCTAATGTGGAAATGTGTTTTGCATGACTTCATATTTATAATGGGTTTTTGTATTTCTTGCCATCTAATGAGTGGAGGGAGACATAGGGAAAGAGAAAAATCTAGAACTGAAAATAATTAAAACTTTATTAAAAAAATAAAAACAAATCATTAAAAATTGCTTGAGTATGACACAGTCGAGCCTACACTTAATAAAAATCACTTTGGTAACTCTATGGAGGATGGATTGGACTGAAGAATGGTCTGAGGTGAGGGAGACTGAACAGGAGGGTGAATACCTGAGAGATGAAGTTGCCAGACTTTTGACAACAGTTTGGATAAGGGATAGGGTGAGAGATAGAGAGGGGTTGAGGATAATGCCTTGGTTGAGAGCCCAGAGACTACAAGGATGGTTTTGCGCTTAGCAGTAACAGGGAATGTTGGAATGGCGCAGGATTTTGGAGGGGGGGGGGATAATGGATTAAATTTTCAACATGTCTATGTCTCCTGGAAATCCAATTCAAGATATCAGAAAGACAGCTGGAGATGCAATTCTGGAGATCAACAGAGATCACTAGATTTGAGAAGATGATACAAATAAGTATTAAAGGAGATAACTTCATAAACAGTACAGAGATGAACTAAATTTTTCTACTTCTCACAAAGTCATGTTGCTTTTACCTTGTCAGTTGTCAATATACAGTATTAAGAATATTAAAGTTAGGGATGGAGGGAACATAAGAAAAGTAAAACTCAACAGTTTCAAGAACAGATACTTATGTTTCTTTTCTGGATAGTTCTGATCTTAATTCTACATGAATTAGTTCTTAGTATTTCAAAAGATGCTAAGTAGACTTGGACCAAGAAATTAAAGCCATGCACTCTCAGAGACACTGCAGATAATCTAGTAAAATGAAAGACAACAAGAAGGATGGACACTGGCAGGAGACCTGGGGGCAATTAGAGATCATCAAGGCCTGTGACCATTCCAGGGTTCCACCATCCTAGCTTCTTATCCCCTTCCCCCTTCAGCAACTAAGATTCTGCCCAATTTCCCTAAGTGCACAGCTACTACATCCCACAGCCTTCTGTGGTACATTTTCCATTCCAAAATCAGAACCAGTGTTGGCCAGGATCTCTTAAGATCATGTTGTCTGACTCATACCAGAATGGAATCATCTTGACCACCTAACCAAAAATGAGCCCAGCCCCCCAAAGCAATCCATTTCACTTTTGGGTAGCTTTAAATTGTCAGAAGTTTTAGATTAGATTAAGCCTAAATCTACTTTTCTTCAGTCTTTCCACCCCCTGCTCCTAGTTTTGCCTTTGAGGTCACAAAAAAACAAGTCAATCCCTCTTCCATTTGACAGCTCTTCAAGCACTTGAAGACAGCTCTCATGTTCCCTTTTCTTTTCCAGCCAACCCACCCCCCTCTTCTACTACTGCTCCTCGTAAAGCATGACCTTGAAGTCCGTCACTATTCAGGCTGTCTGTCTTCCTTGGAAACACTTCAGAGTTTGTCAACATCCTTCCCCAAATGCCCCAAACTGACTATGATGCTTCATGAGGTCTGACCAGGGCATAGTCTGACAGATCCATCACTTCCCTTTCTGCATTAAACAGAATTAAATATATTAGGGCTTGGATCTTCTCCACCCCCCTTCATCTGGAGGAGCTGGTCAAACTTCAATCAGTTTTTCTTAGCTGTTGATAGGACAGAATCAAAGAATTTAGAGTTAGAAGGGCCCTTACCTAGCACCCATCTCATTCAAGGTCCACATAAAAACTTTTTTAAGTAACATCCCTGACAAGTTTCAAGTTAATTCCCCCCTTGCCCCCAAGAGGAACAGAGAGAAAAAAGGAGAGATCAGAGAATGGAGAAGGGAGAGTCTGTCCTCCCCATTCCCACAAACACAAATAAATCATGGACATCTGTCATTGTCAGCAAGCCTGTCTTGACACTGGGCTTCAGCTGCCCTCTTTGCACCTTCTTCCACTGCTCCTGTTCTGCCCATTGGGTTCTTCCATAAGACAATTCTTGAACTGCTTAAAAAATGGTCTTCAAATACAATGAGAATGGACTAAATAACTAGAAATAAACTTCTCACTCCATTTTTGAAGGAAATTCCATTCTTGCCCAGGACCTTCAATCTATGTGGCATCAGATAGGGGAAGAAAGAACAAGCTTAAGCAACATTTACTTCATGAAGATGTGACAAGAGGTTAAATGGAAATACTTTCCAATGATGTGACATCTCAGATAGAAAGTCAACCCTTCTCTGGCAGCATCAGGAAAGCAAGGATTCCTGCAATTGAATTCTCCTGTCAGTAGCTCAAAACTTTTCAAACTGAACTGGCTCTTCTCAATGAAGCTACTCTCCCAGACAATGATAACAGAAACAAAGACAAAAGAAGAGATGGGCCCATCTATTCTTTTCTAAACCAAGAAATTTGGTGACTGCACTAATCAAACTCTACCTCAAGGGCATAGAATCATATCTGTAATTTATTAATACCAGAGACAGTTGATTTGCCACAGACGTTCAAGTTCTGTCTCTGCTGTGACTTCTATCCCAAAATTCTTTGCCTGGCAAGACGAAACTAGGAACAACTGAAAGCTCTTGTAGGGGAAGTGTTTCTGAACCATTTGCCTGCCACAGACACAGGGTCCTGAGGGAGGAGCAGCAAGAAACATCAGAAGGCTAGATGCTTCACATCTCAGGAGCATATTCCAGTTCTGTGTGAATATTTCCACTTCAAATTAGTTTGCCTTACAAGCAACATAACATTGACCACTATTCCCAAGTCTCCCCACTTCGGCTTGGGCATTGAAAATATGAATCAAGAGACATTTTGTGGTTCCTGTTGTTGCTGTTCAGTCATTTTCAGCTATGTCTGACTCTTTGTGATTCCCCTTTCAGTGTTTTCTTGGCAAAGATCCTGGAGTAGATTGAAATTTCCTTCTCCAGATCATTTTATAGATGAAGATGAAAACACACATCCAGGCAAATAGTGATAAATGATTTGCTGAGGTCATATAACTATTAAGCACTTGAGGCTGAATTTGAACTCATATCTTCCTGTTTCCAACATGGAACTCTATCTATTGTGCCACTTTAGATGCTAGAACTCCTAATTAATTCCTGGGTTGGCTTCACTGGTCATGTTACAAGAAAACAAAAGGAGTTCATATTCTGGGACATACAGAGGTGAAAGTGAAGACTAGAGAGAAGGTTCAAGGAATATCCTGCCTTACAAATACAAAGTCCAAAGGCCCTTTCAGCAGGGCCTTCTAGCAGCTCCAAGGGTGCTCTCGGCCCTGAAATACCCCATTCCCAGCAGTCTTCGTGCTGCCACTGTTTCTCCTTTATCTTCTTCTTTCACCCACTTTAAGGAGAGGATTGTGTCGGTAAGAATTTTTCTTCTTCTAGATCTCTCCCATTATTTCCAGCTTCCAGTAGCTCTAAGCTTCTAAGAGATATGAACACAATGTCCACTGATTTCGAATTATTCACCCTGTGCTGGTGAAACTGTAAGGGAGCTCAAAGGGCTTCCTAGACTCCAAGGACCCATTCCTTCTGAGGATCCCAGTTTAATCAATTCTGAGTCTTCTTGGGAACAATCTCTACACTCTAGGGTTGAAGTGCAGCCACTTTTGTGAACAATATATATCTGTTCAGCTATCTCCTAGCTACACAACTGCTAGATGCTAATTTCAGAGTTTATTGGCACTACATCTTAAAGCTGGTTTCTGAGAATGGTATGCCAATATAGCAGATTCTTATCTTAATGTTAATTTTTGTCCTCCTAAATCCTAAATTAGAAAGAATGGTTAGAACTAATGGATTCTTGAACATGCCCAAATGACCCAGTCCACATTTTATTATGATGCAGCTCAGGGCTCTGAGTCACGAAGACTGAAGTTCAAAGCTGGTCCATACACTTACCTGCTATGTGACCCTGGGCAAGTCACTTTGCCTCTATCTTCTTGTTTCTTCATCTGTAAAATGAGGATAAGAATAGTACCTGTCTCCCAGTGAGCATCCAATGAGATAAATAATTGTAGAGGGCTCACTAAGTAGAGTGCCTGGCACTCAGTAAACCTTATGGAAATGTTAGCTATCATTTTATTCGCAAAAAAGATCTTAAGCAAATCTGTTAAGAGTAACACCTTCAGGTTCAAGCCTTCACTATCCACTGTTATCACTTATCCGGTAATGCCAAAACACCAGGCACCACCAGAACTCCACAGTGGCAGAGCCCCTGCCTTCAGTTGCAGGACTTTTCCCCAGCTCTGGAGGAGCTATGGAATCTAAGTACTGCCATGGCCCCGGGTTCACATAAAGCCGATTTAGGAGTGCTTCCCGGGCTGAATCTGTCAATCTCACTCCTACATAGAAATACGTGGGTCCCAAGGGGCCCCACCACCCACAGAGCTCTGCTCCAAAGTTGTATACCCTCCAGCATAAGAAGTTGGGCTAAACCCCAGAAAAGTAACCAAAGAAAAAGGATTCATTAACAAAGACAATGAAGGAAGAAGATCTAATCAAGATGTGGCTTCCAAAAACCTTTTCCTTGGGTTAATCTAAATGTTTGAGGCAAACCTGTATGGCTTTCATCAACAGGCAGCTCCAATCTGGCACACATTTTCCTGTATTTGAAAAATAAAGAGTAAAATAGTGGGGAAATTTGGGAGACAGGAAAGGGGCAAGTGGGAGATACTTTAATGCAGTAAATGTTCTGGTCACCTTCTGTATCATCCAGTGTTCCCCTCAGATCAACTAGAGATAGTTTGTCAAACTGCTCCAGCTCAATCTAAATACATCTAAGACCATTTACTGGGAGCCTGTGTTGTGGTGCACAAACCAGGCCCATAAATAGTTCCGCTTCTGGCAGGCTCTAGAGAGCATTGTTGTCATCCAATCAAGGGCATTCTCAGTATCTTAAGAGATGACACTGGGTTGGCTCTTGAGTTCCAAAAGAGAAGCCACCAAAGAGTTTCACAGAAATTATTTTGCATGGTGAAAGGGCTGATCCTCATTTTACAAATGAGGAAACTAAAATCCTATGGTAAATGAGGGTCTGTCCATAGACTCTCTCCTGCAGATTTTTCACACTATCACTTTTCCTGCTCCCAAACTCCACATTTCTGAGTATCTATGTTTAAGGAGGCTGAACTGGACATCTGAGAAGAAACTGGAGTCCTGAACCTTCTACCTGGTCGATATGAGCTTCCAACAAACCTCAGGCTTAGTGCCTCTGTCACCAATTGTTCATGCTGCCCCCAAATACCAAGCAGTACTGGGAAACAGGCTTACTCCACCACCAGCCTTTTAGTCTTGAAAACATCAGTGGAAGGAAAGTGACTGTGGTGGATTTGTCTCCTTGGCTCCTGGACTGCTCTCTCTGTGGGATTGCTCTCTCTGTGTGCGGAGCCCTTGACTCTTAATTGAGTGAACCTCTTTTCCTATCTGGAAAACGAGAGAAGATGGAGACCAGAGGCCTGCCTTCCCTGGCCTGATAAGAACAACACAGTGCAATTACCCCGCCCAGCACTGTTTGGAAATGTAATCACCGCCCTAGTCTCCTTCCCAACTGAGTGGCAACAGTGTAATTACCTTTTCAGGGCTCTTTGTTTAGGAGTATCATCCTTCTACCAGGCCCTCTTTCCAAGGGAAAGGAGGGGCAGAATGTGCGCCTCAGAATCCACAGCTCTCTCCCTAGGAGGAGGACTGAGGAACAGAACAAAAGCTTCTCTCCTCAGTCCAGAGACTATGCAGGGCAGGTGCCTGAGAAAGGATTCCTGGCACCTGCTCCCAACTATTTGCTTCTCTTTCCTTCACAAGTTACCCATGAGCTGTTCTGGTCAGTAGACCTCAGTTAGTACAAAGGAGGTAGACGCCCAGATCACAGCAACAAAGAACATTTTGTAATCATATTCAAATATTAACTTTGGCCAGGACCAAATTTGAGCCCCTGCTGTTTTTTCCACCTCCTGCCATCCCGCTAGGAAGGGCAACGTCAAAGCAGGGCTACCTTGGCCTCAAGGCCTCAAGGGCTGCTTGATGCGGATGGGTCCAAACCAGCCCTTTTGTAGTGGTCAGTTAAAGAAAAAAGCTGGACCTAATCCGGGTCTGTTTCTTTTGTTTATTTTTGCAAATCCAGCTGAAACCATCACAACAGGGTCTGGGCTGAAGTCCTGCAGTTGGGCAAATGGATAATTGACAAGCTACAAAAACCAGATGTTTCCAAGATGACAGATGCCAGGGGAAGTCCTCCTGCTCTGTCTGGGTGGAACCAATCTTATTTAGGAAAATGGATGCAAGCTCTTCTCTTAGGATTCCAGTGTCCCAACTCCTTAAATAAATCAGATTTCATTCGAAAGTTTCAATCAATGTTTCTTAAGTGTCGATTATGTGCCAGATGAGTGCACAGAGCTGTTTTGGAGTCAGGAAAATCTGGGTTCAAGGGATGCCTCTTAAAGACACTTGTTGGGGGAAGCTAGTCATGTATCTAAGTCTGTAAAAGTTGCAAACCAGGTGCTATTCTACACTGGTCAAGAGTGTTTTCTTGTCAAAAGTTCCCTAGGGGAACCATAGGTTCAGGCCCTCCTCCTTTGGCCCCCACTCACCCAATGTAGGAAGTACTGCAATCAACATTTGGGATAAGAAAAGACAAAAATGATAGTCACTGACTAGGGAAACTTGTGATGTACCACAGGCAGGTGTAGTTCTGTTTCTCCTTAGGACCAGATTAATTCTCCATTTCTAGAGAGGGAATGTTTTCCCCCTTTCCCAGTCACAGATTGTTTAAAAAAAAAAAAAGATTGGCTCTTCCCACTCTGAGGTCCTGATCTGCTTGTTCAATCCTTTATTTATTTGGGGAAGGTGGATGTGAAGCAAAGTAAGAGGCTTTGGTGGACCTCCTAGGCTTAAAGTTAGCTCCTAGCAGAAAAGCTGAGAGGCCTGAATCTATCAAGCCCCGTCCCCATCCCAGTGACCCTACCCTGACCGATCTGTAATGAGCCCAGCTCCCCACTGCCTCCCCCAGCTTCCAGCTGAGTGGCACAGGGACCCTGGGCAGAACTGGCCTGAAGGAACAACAGCGGGTGTTAAAGGAAGGAAATTAACACCATAAAGCTTGGTTCTACTTTGGTAGGGAGGGTGAGAGGTGCTGTCTGCCAGCTTCCATAGCATTTCCAGTCGGTTTGGAATAAATCAGGCAACTTGAATTAAGAAGGGAGACAGAAAGATAAGCCAATGAGAGCATTAGGTAAAAATAAAGAATAGGTTTTGAGTATCCTGCCTGGTCTTCCAGATAGAAATGAATTCAGAATTATTTGGACATGTCCAGGATCTGCCTTGGGCCTTTACTTAAAGAGTAGTCCCCAGCCTGGGAAACATGGGTTTCCCCTTCTTAAGGGGGTCCTTCCTTCCTACAGATTGTACATCATTAGGTCTCCTGTGAACAGAGATCTCGGTAGATACATCACACTCACATGTATCAGAAAAGCCACAACAGAATGGAGAGTTTGAGGGATATATATACTAAATCCTGCAAAGCAGTCCAATCTCCCCAATATGTGCTCTCATGTGCCTGGGTCTCAGCAGGAGGTAGGAAGGGGACCCATATCCATGGGAAGCCATCCCAAGCCGAGGCTGGACCTAGACATCCTGCTCCCCCCCCCCCTTCAGTCAAGCTGTTATTTATCAGAGGTGAACATAAAGATTCTTCTGGCTCAGAGACCCAGACAGGCCCAACAGGCAGTCTACATTCCAGCAGAAAAGCCGTAGGGTCCAGGTTAACACACCCAAACCCCCACCTCATAGTACCAGAAGGGCACATTGTTTTCTCCTCTATTTCTAGCTAGGTGGTGCCACAGTGCATAGAGAGTTGGCAGAAAGGTGAATTCAAAGCCAGTCTTAGATATGGTGCATCTCCAACTGCCTCAGTTTCCTCATCTGGACTGGCTTTCCTTCTCCTTTTGGTAAGAGCTCCCTTTCCTAGGTACATAGTCCATCATTGAATGAGCACTAGATGCCCCCAAAATCAGTTCCCAAACTATCATCTTATCCTTCCCTTGCAATCTGAAGAATCTCCTTCTACTCAAGACATCAGGTTTCTAATTCCTCTTGTAACCATGGCAACTGTGGGTACCCCAAGTTGGGAACCAGGACAGAGCATTTCCAGGACAAGCTCCATTGTGTCCTAATCTGCTCTAAAGCAGAGGATGACAGAAGAGACAGGGGGAAAGAGGGGGCCCAGTGATGACCTGGATGAAAAGGGTATCCATAAAAGGTCCTGTCCTCATCAAGTCAGAGCATGTGAAGAATTCGCAGGAGAAGTGCAAACAGTGCCCTGCACCCTTGTTCCAATCTGAGACTGGTCCTAAAGTGGTCAATGAATTCCAGGTGAATCCCTGAAATCTTGGGGATGGCCACACCAGAGGAAGTCATAAGAACTTCTCATCTTCCTGTTTTTGTTCCTCCAGAATCAGTGACAAGAACAGTGGTTCAGATTTATCATAGTGCTTAAAGGTTCATGTACAAAGTGCACCACTGTGCATTCAGTAATTAAATTATGTATTCTATTTTTCCTTCTTCCTAGAGAAAGAGACCGAGGCTTCTCAAGATGAAGCAATACCATATAGCAAGCAACTGGACCCTTGATCTCCTGACCTTCGATCCACTGTCCTAAGTGTTCTATACTCAAGTCTGTTGGTCACGACTCTTCACCATATTGATTTTTTATCTCTTTTGGTTTTTGCAAGGCAATGAGGTTAAAGTGACTTGTCCAAGGTCATCCAGTTAATAAGTATCAAGTACCTGAAACCAGATTTGAAATCTTGACTCCCCTAGCACTCTATTCACTGCGCCACCTAGCCGCCCCCCTCCTCACGATATTTTACTGTACAGACATGCCTACTTCCCTGTCATTCCCCACCTCCCCCACCCCACACATTTGGGCTTCTCTATTTCCCTTCATCTACCTCAAGGCAACAAAGCAAAGCAAAGCAAACCATGGTTAAGAATTTCCCAAAAGGGAAGACCCAAAGAAGAAGAACATGGTCCCTGTGATCAAGGATTTCTCAATTCCCTGGAGGAGGCAGGGGTGGTAAAGAGAATACAAATCACTAAGAAAAAGACATAGTCTGGGGAACAAAGAGCCCAGAGAGCCTCTACCAGCCACTTGAGGCCCAACAATGCAACTTCATTGCCAAAGCTGCTTCCAAAAAGTCAATGGATTTAGGGTCTGATCTGGATCCCATAGTGGGCAACGACTCTGCCTTGCATAAAGATCCTCATCTTTAAAGGGTGAGGTTTGACTAGAGAGATAGCCTCTAGAATTCTAGGATTCTGTGCTCCCATGCAATACTTGCTGACTGATTAACAGAGAAGATAAATTAACAAAGGAGCCCTGCCAACTCCATAAACAGACAAGGATGGGGCGGCTAGGTGGTGCAGTGGATAAAACACCAGCCCTGGAGTCAGGAGTACCTGGGTTCAAATCCAGTCTCAGACACTTAATAATGACCTAGCTGTGTGGCCTTGGGCAAGCCACTTAACCCCATTTGCCTTGCAAAAACCTAAACACACACACACACACACACACACACACACACACACACACACACACAAAACAGACAAGGAACACTCTCAACCAGCACCTTTCAAAGGATCTAAAAGAAATTCTTTGACAGTCACCTATAATAAGAGAAAGAAGAAAGAAAGTTTACAGGCAAGATGTGGGGAAGCCTAAGAAAAACCAGAGACCATATCAGTTTAGAAATAAAAGCCTCAAGCTCCTCTCGAAGGCTCCTATTATCACCTAGAGACCAAGAACTGGTGGAGTGAAGGGCAAAGAAGCATTTAGAACCACTAGGAATGAGCTTCTAGTGACAAGAAAGAAACCAAGCAATGGGCTGGGAGCTGAGGCAGGGGGAAGGCTGGGGTCTCTAGGAGAGAGAATGTACTTACTTGCTGGTTTCCAAGGCAACCAGAGCAGCCCCCTTATCTCCTTCACTTTTAGCACTGGAGCAGAAGTGAAAGGTAATTGGGTTAATTATTAAAGCAGCACCAGCTAGTGTCACTAGGACTAATTGTCCATTTATCTGAGTTTTATAAACAGTCATTTTAATTGACACCAAGTTGGAAAATGTCACTTTCTACTCCACTTACTTGGCCCCTGGATGAAGAACCCGAAAGGCAAGTGTCCCTAGGCTTTAGATCTAGTTCAGAAGGTGCTTCCAATATCTGAAACCGTGCTTGCCACCATACTTTTCGCATTTAAGTACGTCTCACAGAGAATAGACAATATCAGGCATTGATGATGACGGAAATAAGGTTATGACCTCCATCTAATTTTCAAAGAACAGGCATCCAGTTCACCCTTCACAATGCCAGATAGCAGGATGAAGCACATTCCAAGACTGAAAATATTTCCCTGTTGTCAAACCCTCCTATCCATCAAGTCAAGATTGGCAATGGTATTATTACAACTAAGTCTCCTGTACTACTTACAGATTAAATTTTTAAAAGTGGAGAGGGGAAGGAAGAAGGAAGGAAAGAGGGGGGGGGGGTCTCTGCACAAAGCACAGAACTATTGTATCTACACCAACCAGTAACCATGAGGTTGTATGAGCCAGAGTCACTTTTGAATCAAGACACTAAAGCAGACCCCAGTGACCTAGAACCAGGAGTTGGCAAGTCCTAATATTCTGCTGCCCCCCCCCGCATCAATTTTAATCAAAGAAAAAAACAAAATGCATAGAGACCACATCTGCTGGGACAGATGCTCATTAGTATAAAAATCATAAAGCTAATGCAGGGCAGACAAATAATGCTCTATATAACCCAGGCTCGCTGACCCTCAGAAAAAAAATCTTCTGTCCTCTGTTTTTCCATTAATTAGCCAGGATGTCAAATGCTAAGCTTTTCATGCAACATCATGAGGCCCCCCACTCAATGTCAAATAACCTCTTTTGACAGATCCTCCCTCCTGGTTTCAAAAGCTCTTCTTTTTTGGGGGCCCCCTTTCCTGATATCCTCACAGTACCAGTTTGGTAGATGCTTCTCCCACATTAGCAAAACCACAACTCTCGTTGTATTTACACATTAAGTGTGAATTCTAATGGTCGAGGGAAGAGTGAACTAGACCCTCATCAGGAGCAGTAGGCATCTAAATCCTCTGATTGCTCTGCCACTTAGTTTTCTATCCATAAAATAAGAGGGGTTTGCCTAGCTGGTCTGGATTTGTGGAGAGTGGAAGTTTTCCATAAACCTGCACACTGTAAGAAAGCTCCAAGAGGCAGCATGAAAAAAATAATGATCACCTTCTTCTTGGATGGCCCTGGCTTCCCATCTCCACTTGAGTCTTATGATAAGGACAGAATGGAACAGATCCAGATTTTCTAGAGAACTCTGCTCACTTGTCCTTGGCTGGAGACCCCTGGATGCCTCCTTGGCACATCAGGAGCTGCAGGGACATGGACTGACCCTCTGGGCTCTAGCTGCCAGCCCTTCTCCTCTGTACACAGTCTCAGACAGTGAAAGCCATTGTTATGGAAGCTTTCTGAATAAAGGTAATCAGATCAGTCAAATATTGGCATGCCAGAAGGGGAAGTTCAGGGAAAGAGTAGGACCACCAAGGGGCTCTAGTAAACATTTAGCTACAAGGGGTAGCAAAGTGAGTTTAGGGAGGAGAGGGTGACACAGGTGACATCTAGGGAGCATGTAAGATAGACAAAAGACACAGCCCACAGGGAAAATGCCAAGTCAAGTCCTATTCTGAGAGAAGACAAGCAGTCATGGAAAGTTCTCTGTATCAGTGGTGGTCATTCAAGAGGAAAGAAGTAAGGAGGTGGGAAAGGGCTCATGTGGATGTGGAAATTGGTAGGTTAACTATGGACAGAACAGCTTAGGAAACAATCTGTTCATAATGGAGGCTGTAGAAAATGGAGATAATCAATTTATCTGTGTCAACAACAAGGATCTGCAAATGTGGATGAGCAGACCTCCTGTCTCCGAGCCCACCTTGTCTGCTCTCATCAAGGAAGCCTGCCTGGGTTCACCAGCTGTAGCCATCTCTAAGGGGAACACCATCCCGACATTCTAAGATGTACACAGCAGGGTTCAAATACAAAAATGGGGCTAATTTCTGTCAGACCCCTGGGGTAAAGGAGGAGATCAGAAAATGGGGGAAAGGAATCACTGGAGGCGAAGAGGGGAGAAAACCAACAAGCAGCTGTTCCAAAAAGCTAAATGCCAAGGAAAGAGAGATTTGCCCAAAGTAGAGGAGCAGGAGGTACTATGTGTGTGTATGGGGGGGGGGGGAAGCTGGGGAAGGCAAGGAGAGGAAGAAAATGGGGGGGGGGGGGTTGAAGGCAGATGTCTTGAACAAAGCAGGGTGGAGGGGAGCTCTGCTGGGCTGCCTGGCAGCAAGTGACTATCTTTCAGCAAAGAGTTCCACATGCCACCTGCCAAACCACACACTACAAACTGGCCAGGAGGGACTCAGAGGCCTGGGCTCTGTTTCCATCCACCAACTGGATGGTTCTTCTGTCCAGCAGCAGAAAAGAGAAATGGAACTTTGGGAGATTAGAGGCTGAATCCAGAAACCTCCCAGGTGAGAATGAAGGAGAGCTGACCCTGTTCCTTGGCAGGAGCTGCTGACCTTCTCAGTCTCTGCTGTGTGGACAGACTCCCAGGCTCTCTCCAAACAACCCACTGAAGAGCAAACTCTCCTGCCCGGCCCACAGGAGAGATCCTTCAATGTCATTCCCCTTGATGTACAAGCTCCTCCTTTTGTAGACTGCCATACTACTAGAGGTTACAGGTAGGTAAGCTGCTTAGATTCCAAGTCCTCCCTAAAGTTTAATCAACCCATTTTTTGAAATGTGAAATTAGTCAAACTAACACCATGGTGCTCCTGTCCCTCTTCCCTCCCCCTGTGCCTTGGCAGATTCCAAGGCTTTTGGAAGTCGCATATGCCAGCTCCGCCAGAGGGTTGGAGAGGTGTGCGTTAAGCTCCTAATTGAATCACAGGATCTGCCTCGTGAGAGTTTCACCAACCATAGCATGAACAAAGTCACCTTATCATTTGATTGGAATCACTGCTAAGACCATCATCTCTACATTCTGAAACAGTTGACTTAAACTGAAAAGAAGGTGGAGAGTGGGCATGGAAAGGGAGACAGGAAAGAGCCTTTAAATGAGACAAACACGAGACTTTGCTCTTTAGTACTCTCCTCCAAGTCATTTTCAGGTAAACAGCCTGACCAAGAGCTAAGAAGCCTTTATTATTATCTCCAGGCAATCAAAACAAGTGGAGAAGCCAGGAAGCTACATTTGCTTTACAAGTCATGAAGAAATAATTTTCTTACCTGCCAGGACTCTATTAACAGAGGAATGAGTAGCCAACCCAGGCTGTCCTCGTTCATGGAAAATTCCAGCATAAGGCAAGTACTCCGGCAGCAAGAAACGCCTACAGAGAGAAGTCATCACGTTAAAAAGTCTACCATAGACTGCTCACTACAAAACAAGTGGGATATTAAAAAAAACACCAAAAAACAACAAACCAAGTGGGATATGCCTGGGCTCACCCACCAATCCCAAAGGTCTGAAGCCCTAGGGACCTAAAGTCAAGCTGGAATTAGATAAGCCCCCAAAGCATCCAAGAACTTCTTATACTGATGATGATGACCATAATAATGACAGCAAATCACAATGATTTAGCATTTTAACATTTACAAAGTACATTTCATATATTATCTAATTTGTCTTCTATCTCATTTATGTTTCTTCTCTGCATTTCCTAGTTGAGTAAAGTTTCTTGGGCTTGTGTGAGCTTCTCCCTTTTTGTATTCTCTCTCTAAATTTTCTTCAATTTTAACATCCTATAATTCTGTCAGTTCTCAAGATAGTAGCCTGCAGGTCACCAAAGCAGCTTCCCAGTGAACTTCTAAATACTTGAACCAGAACATATCTTAGAGATGATCCCTTCCAATCCCTCTACCCTTTTATGGATGGATAGGGAAATGGACACAGAGAGAAGTGACTGGCTCAATGTCGCAAATCAAATACAGGGAAAAACTGGAGTGAGTCTAGGTGTGTGACATCCCACTTGTGGGCTTTTCCCTTATCTTTTCTACCACTTGGTTGCAGGCAGGGCTGAATAATTCCAGACCTTACCAGTACAGAGGTCAAAAATTAACTTTAACTTTGCAAAGACTATCTCCTTGGTTGCCTGCACAACTCTTACCTGGGGACAAAGCGTCCAAGTGAAGGGGCAGACATCCTTGCATTACGTGGTGCTCGGTGCCTGGATCTGTCTCCATTGTCCCTGAAGGAGAGGGAAAAAAAAACTCAACAAATTAAAGGAATCACTTAAACCAAATTGTCCTTCAGGTCAAAGAGTAAGGATCTGGACACCTAACCCCTCTGGGGAGAAGAAGACTCCATGATTACTCTCTGCTCATGCTCTCTCGATATAGCTCATGAGATCAGACATACTTGAACTTTCCAGAGTAGTACACCTAGGAAACTTCCAAGTGCCTTACCATGTGCTTTTATTCAATCATTAAGTGTTATTAAATCATTAAAATGATCATTAAACACATCTCAGAACAAGATGCAGGAACAAGAGGAGAGGTTTTCTGTAGCTGAGATAATCTTGGAACTTTGTAGAGCCTCAATTTAGAGTCAAGTATGAGGCCTCCAGGGAACTGGAATGCGACAGCTAGATTTCTTTTCCTGGATTAAATCAGGCAAAGTGATTCAGTGTCAAGGGCTCTTGAAAAAGAGAAAAATGACTTCATCAATTCTACTTATAAAGTGATGCTCTCTCAGGATTAATCTGAGTCCATAGAAAGGCTGTGAGAGTGAAAATGGGGAGAAGAAGATAAAAGGCCAAAACTACTGGAAAATGAAGTACTAACCCAGGTCAATTGGACCTGGGGGAGAAAGAAAACAATGGATAGTTATTTAGCCTTGGAAGATCACTGATTACTTTTCATTTTCCCTTAACATGCATCATATGAAGAAGTTCTGGATTTGTAGTCTGTTTTTTTTTCCCACTGTAGGGATGCCCTAAGAGGAGGGGGAACACATGTCTTCCTGTTCATGAATCAATGACTGGAAACCTCAAGTGAGAAGAGCCAAGACACCAAAGGTGGCTTTCTATTTTCTTCTAATGAAAGGCCAAAAGTAAAGGGTCTAGAAGGACTACAAGTTCATCTGGGGTCTAACCAACATCATAGAATAATTGAGCATCTGAAGGTAAGGTGAACCATCCCAATTTCTGAATGATTTTCTCTTACGTTAGACCAGTAAGATTCTGCTAAGAACTGGTCCATGGCCAGGAATTTAAATCTCCCCTTGGCTTTTGAGGGTTCCCAGGGAAGATCTAGAAACTTAAAGAGACAGCTCATCATGGCTCTTGTTCACAGATGAAGTGAAGCCACTGCAGCACCTGAATGGGCAGATCAACAGCAGGGCATTGGAAAGCTACACATTCACCAGTCTGAGTGTTAGTACTTCATCTTTGCTTCATAGACACCCAGGACTGCTCTTTAACTAACTCTGATCTTCCAGCCCCTGCAGAAAGAAAACACTAAGAAAACCAAGGAGAGACCAGGAAGGAAAGGAGAGGCCACAGGGGAAGTGGAAGGTACCACAAACAACTACAGAGAACCACTGCTAAGACAACGGACTTATCGGCTGCTCCTAAAGATAGTGTCTGTTTTCTCATAATTGTATTTTAAAGCTAATTAACAAAATCTGCTGGACAATTTTCTTCTGGAAGGACAGGAGTAAAAAAATTTTAATATGCCTTTAGGGCTCAAATTTACTAATGAGTAAGTATCTCTGTTAGCAGAGTTCAACGAACCAGCCAGCAAAGTCAGTTGTTCAGGTTCACTGCTTGACAGTTGTCTTTACACTAAAGACACCATTCTGATGGATGGGTTAAAAGCCATGAGAAAACAATTCAATCCTGCAACCAGAATCTCAGATTTCTGGATTAAGGAGAGCTAGGGTCAATGAATAGCCCTGTGTTTCCTTTCAAAAATCAATCAAGAGAAGAACTTCCTTTGTTTCCATATTTTCAAATAAGAGAAATATATTCAAATCTCGAGTAAATGACCATAGCTTTACCTTCTCTTTCTGAGGATACAAAGAACACTGTCACTATTCTCTATTCCTAGCAAGGACAAAGAAGTAATTGCCAAATAAATGTTATCTCTTGCTCTTAAGTCCATTTTCTTAGTACAGCATACATCCTACAAGACATATAAAGATGGTCAGTATAGCCCAGAGCAGAAGAGTCAGATCACTTGATATTAGCATCCCAGCTCTACCAATGCTTGTATACAGAAATCAGACTTGGGTTATCCCTCCTTCAGAAAAGAATAAACACTACCTGTGGCTCTTTGGTACTCTAGAAGTCCTGGAGAAACACTGCTGCAAAAAAGGAAAATGATGCAAAGGATACCAATTGGCTTGGGCACAAGAAAAATCCCACCCTAAAGGCTAAGCCAAGACCTAGAAGCAGAGGGTAATAAGAAAATATGGATGAGGGGTGGCTAGGTGGTGCAGTGGATAGAGCACGGGCCCTGGAATCAGGAGTACCTGAGTTCAAATCCGGCCTCAGACACTTAATAATTAACCCCATTGCCTTGCAAAAACTAAAAAACACATGGATGGATCAAGTAAACAGAGTTGGCTGGTGGCTGCCCAAAATATCAACATTTCTCTGTAGGTTTATTAATGTTTTTTATTAATAAAAGGGAGGTAACTTTGATCCAGCAATACCACTACTAGGTCTGTATCCCAAAGAGATCATAAAAAAAGGTAAAAAACCCACAGGTACAAAAATATTTGTAGCAGCTCTTTTCATAGTAGCAAAGAATTGTAAATCAAAGGGATGCTCATCAATTAGGGAATGGCTGAACAAATTGTAGTATTCAAATGTGATGGAACACAATACTGTTCTGTAAGAAACCGGGAGAGATGGAAGTTCAGAATAGCCTGGAAAGACTTATATGAACTGATGCTGAATGAAGTGAGCAGAACCAAAAGAACATTATGCACACAAACAGCAAAATGGGGTTATAATCAACTATGATAGACTGGATCATATCTTCAATTTTAAAACAGTTGTTTTATGAATTATGTTGGATTTATTTCTAATTTTTTTCTTCTGTTTGGATGTGATGTGATTCTTCTTTCAAAATGTGATTGATAAAGGATCTATGTTTTACATGGTTATAGATAAAGAGCCTGGATTATATTGTTTTCTGGGGGGGGGGGAAGGAAAGGGGGGAGGAATGTAAAAAAGTGATTGTTGACAACTACCATCACATGTAGTTGGAAAAATAAATAAACTTTTTAAAATAATGGGAAGGTAGAAGAAAAATGGCATTTTAATGAAAAGAATAGAAGATTTCATATTGGAAAGTAATAAGAATTCTAAAAGAATGAAAAACCTCAGATATAAAAATAAAGTGATGAGAAAACTATGATCCATGACAAACATACATACTATAGGAAATAGACACTGAAAAGGGTCTAGACCTAACTTTAAATTCTTGCCTTGACTCCCCCTATATAAGCCTGGGCAAATTTCTCTGGGCCTCAGTCTTCTTATCCATAAAATGAAAGATAATACTCCATGATCCCTTAGGAACCTTCCAATCTATGTTGGGTAATAAAGCTGGGAAGAGCAAATGATATCATTCCCAGAAAAATGAATTTTAAAAAAGCTTCAACACTGTTCAAAAGGGCTCTAAACCCAATCCTGACAAAGGGGAGCCTTTCCTTCAATCAATAAGCATTTATTAATCCCTTGTTTTGTGCCTGGATGATGATGATGTCTGTCCTTCATTCTAGAAGAAGACCATGACATCATGGAGGTGAAGCCATGACAAATACATGAACTGCATTTGAGTGAGGGCATGCTGTGCTAAGTCACCAATCTCCCTTTCTCCTCCAGAGCCATCTGAGTTCAGAGGCCAGATAGGAATCAGTATGACTAGAGATAGCTCAGGATGTGAGAAGGCAATCCAGATATGTGACTTGCCCAGATATGTGACTAGCTAGGAAGTATCTAATACTAGGAAGTATCTAGGAGGGCTAGGGACAGAAAGACAAAACAGGCACTATCCACTTGTGGGAAGACAACAGGTCCATATATCAGTCAGTTCAAAAAGTTTACAGAAATAACATGAGCCCTTATAAGGATCAGGAAAGGCTACATATGCCTCTGAGTTGTATATTCAAAATCAAGAAGTATATTCTAGATGCAGGAGAGTCAGTGAAAAAGCCAAGATTAAAGATGTAGCCCAGGTATGGGGCTACAAAAACAGTGTGATGGGATCACAGATTTGGTGAAGGGGGAATATATTCAGGAAGGTTGGAAAAGGAGGAGGAAGCAACTTGTCATAGGCATGAAATGACAAAGAAAGCAGGTGATATTTCTCCTAAGGATAATATAACTACTGAAGCTGAATGAGCTGGGGAAGGGCAGAAACAAGTCTATACTTTTCGTTTTGGTAGCTGAACAGAAGACAGAAGATATCAGAGACCTGAGGCAAGAATAAACAAAGAAACAATTGCAAGAATCAAGGCAAGCAGGGATGAGGGCCTGAGCAAGGGATCAATCTCTTTATGTTCAGAGAAGGAGACCAGCCTAAGTGATATGATGAAGGGTAAAACATCAAAATTTGACACTTCACTAGATCTGTGAAGATGCTATGGTTACAAACTTGGATAAGGGGAAAAATTGTGATGCCACCAACAGAAATGGGGAATTTTGGAGATGGAGTGGTAATAAATCATGAGTTCTATTTTGGAAACATTCAAGTTGAGATGCCTACAGTACACAACAGGTTCGAAATATCTACTAGGCAAATGATGATCAACATTACCAGAGCTCTGGAGATAGACTGGGGCTGGACACAGGCATGATAATGAAAACCCTGGCAGCTAAGAAGGCTGCCAAGTGAGTGAATGTACAGAGAAGGGGGTCAAGGCTAGTGTTCAGTCACACCCAAAGACTAAGAGAGGACTAAACTGGAAGAAGAAAACCAATGATGACTAGGGTCACAAAACGCAGCTAGGAAGTACCCAGAAAGAATGGCTGGGAAGACTAAGGACAAGACAAGGTCAAAAGATTCTAGAATTACAAAATCACTGGGAGGTCTTCTGGAAAAAGCAAGTAATGAAGTTAGAATCCAGGTCGCTCAGTCAGCGTTTCTTGTGTGCTTAGTAGGGGTCAAGCCCTGTGTTAAATACTTAGAATTAAGACAAAGGAGAAAGCAGAAGGAATATAAAATAAGTCGCATCAATAACAGAAGCTCTATCCTATGTAAATGGGAGATGATCCCTGGGATGGAGAAGTGTAGGCATCTGAGTCAAGTCTTTAAGGAAGCCAGAGAAACTACAAGGTGAAAGTGAAGAAGAACATAGTAGGAATGGGGAACCATCCCTTGCAGAGGCTTGGAGGAGGGAGACAGTGTGCTTAAAAATTAAGAGGAATGGCAAGTAAAATCAGTGAGGCTGAATTCAAGAACAGCTGGAGAACAATCGAGTCTAAAAACCTCTACTGGAACTGAGGAGTAAAGGGCTTTCCATGGCACATAGAAGACTTTACTATAGTTGATGCTGGTGATCCTGGGGAATGAACAAAGTTTGTGAAGTAGGAAAGGTGATCAAAATCCTATTTGAAATTTAGGGAAACTGGACAGCTAGGCGGTGCAGTGGATAAAGCCCTGGTCCTGGAGTCAGGAGGTCCTGAGTTCAAATTCGACCTCAGACACTTAATAATTACCTAGTGGTGTGACCTTGGGCAAGTCACTTTAACCCCATTGCCTTTAATAAATAAATTTTTGAAAAAAATTTTTTTAACAAAAAGAAATTTAGCGAGCCCCCACCCCAGCAAGCAGTAGAGTGGAGGTTGCACTGGAGGAGGAAAAGACTTGAGACAAGGAGACCACACAGATTGGAGGAGCTAAGAGTTGGGCACCAGAGTGGCAGTCATCCCATGAAACATTGGGAAGGACATCTAACTGGGTTGGTGGGATGAGTGAGAGGAAGACTCACAAGTCTAGCTAACTAGAGGCACAATAGCAGCCTCCACAATGACAGGGAAATTCAGAATAGGGAAGACTGGAAGGTGAATACAATGAGTTGTATTTTTGAAGGGTGACTTAATTCAGCATTTATATCTTTTAATTTTTTTTTTTAGGGTTTTTTTGCAAGGCAATGGTGTTAAGTGGCTTGTCTGAGGCCGGATTTGAACTCAGGTACTCCTAACTCCAGGGCCAGTGCTCTTATCCACTGCACCACCTAGCCACCCCAATTTAGCATTTCTAAAAGGCAGCAGATTTGAAACTAGGGCTCAGGAGAATGGTTGAGACTGATAACTGAAGCTATAAGAGCAGAGGGCTCTCTAGTGACACCTGGATAGTGCTCTGAGGTTGGCAGATGCTACTCTCAGCCCCACTGCCTAGATGAGGAACCAGAGCAGGCAGACAATAAATGACTTGCCCAGAATTCCACACTAGTCTTGTCTGAGGTCGGTTTGGAACTCAGGTTCCCTGCAAGACAGTATAAAGAATGGAGATCAGTAAATCTTAGAGGATTAGATTACAGATATCTCAGTCCATAAAACAAATAGATAATCAGGAAGTGATTAAGCATCTTTTATCAACTCAGCACTGTGCTACATTGCTGGGAATACAAAACCAAAAGTGAGCCAGTCCCTGCCCTTAGAGAGTTTACATTCTACTAATTCCTGGGTAAATTCATGCTGAACTAAGTGCTGGAGTTGAGGGAGAACCTGGAGATGGGCAGTAAAGATAATGAGGAAGGAGATGGACATGACTTGCAAGAAAAGTAAAAAGGATGGCAAGGCTAGCACACCAGTGTGTTGGAAAACTGCCCAGCTAGTGAGTTGCTCCATAATACAGTACAAGAGCTCTGGAATGAGAGGAAGTAAGAAAGACAGGCTGAATCCCAGGAAGGGACTTTCGTGATCAGGAAATGCTGGGGAGAGATGGTTTGCTGGAGGGAAATCTGGAAAATCAAAGTGCTCGAACTAGATCAGAACTAGATCAAACAGTGGGGGGGGGGGACGACTAGATCAAACGGGGGGGGGGGGGAATGCTTCCAACTGTCAGCTGAAGGTCACAATGACACAAGCCTCTCTGGTCCTGCTCCCCCACCTCAGAAGTCCTACTGTGATCCCTCCTCAAGAGAAACTTCTTCAGGGGAAACTCCAGAGAAATCCTCATCAATTTAGAAGGAAAGGCTGCCATGAGCCAGCAGGAGTGAAGTTAGCTGGGTTATTAATGGCTTTCCTGGGTGTCGAACTGTGCCCAGCTCTGATTACCTCTCAGAGGGACATTTGGGAAGGGGAGGGGGACAACCATAAAAAAAGCCTTTATGAGACAAAAACCATCCTTCAAACAATCAACAACCCAAGACAAGTGCTGAATCCAAGAAGAGTTGTCTCCAAAACAAGAGAAAAACACAGCAGCAGCTCTCCTACAAGGTTTGGGATTAATTGCCTCCGAGAAAGGCTGCAATTTAAAGGAATGATTAAATAAACCTGTGGCTCATCCAACAGCCAGTCCTGACCAGACAAATCAGGTGCTTACTACTCCCAGTCAACACACAGCCCTAGACTTGAACCTTTGTAAAAAAGTCAGTTGAGTAGACCAAGTGAACTCAGATAGCACATGGCTGTCAGAAATACAAAATTCAAAAAACTTTCAAATTCAAAAAGAAAAATATTCATTCTCCCTCTACACCTACACTTTGTCGAGCCTCGCTCCCAACATCCAGGGTCAGGGGTCCTGGTTCATGTTCCCAGTCCAGACCTAGACTCAGCCTGTCAAATCACAGCACCTCTCACTCTTCCAAATTAAATGACATAAAAGCCTGAAGAAGCAGCTGCCAAAAAGCTTCCTTCTCCTTAGAAGCCTGATTAGAAGAGGTCCCTAGACCAAAAGAAATTCTTTATCTATCTGTCTCTGGAAATTATCCACCTTAGGGAGAGAGAATGAAAACTACTATTTACATACATGCTAGTCCCCCCTCACTTGCCATACCTTCTCATTTTATCAGTATGAATTATGCAATGGTTTAAGCTCTGATTATTCTCTTCCAGACTGGGAGGGGGGAGGAAAGGAATGGTCCTTCTTTCCTTCTATTTTATCTATTACCAGCTCCCTCCATCCATCCCCAGTCCACAATGGAAAGGTGCTTTTCTAAAGCTACCAAATAACTGTTAGGAAATCCCTAATGAAGGGATATGATTATACCTATTCTTCAATCACTTTCAAGCCTGATGACTCCAAAACCACTATGCAAGCATGCATTCATTTAGCACCCTAGACATAGGCTCTCATTATTCCTCACAAGAACCTTGGGAGGTAGGTGCAATTATGATTCTCATTTTACATATAAAGAAATAATGTACAGTAACTTGCTCATGATCACAGAGCACTAAGTGTTGAGGCAGGATTGGACTCCAGGTCTTGATGTCATGCCATTTTAACTCCTGGTCAACCAGGTTATCTGTAAATGGTGCCACACTGATCCCTGCCTGTAAAATTCATTAGTAAGGGGCTAAGGGTATAAAAGCAGTGGCTTTGTTAGGCTCCCTGCTTCTTTCTTGTCCCATTAGTAAGGCTGGAGAGTTAGATGCTAAGCTCTCCTAGAGATCACCTCCATAAGGCCACTGGTTTGGAAAGAACAAACGAGAGAGAAAATGAACAAGGAGCTGGAAGGGGCGGAACATCCACAGAAGATGATGCTCTTGAGAAAAGCCTTTGTGTACTTAAGACTGAAAAAAAAAAAATCAATGTGGGTGGGACAGTCCAGAAAGGGAAATAGCAGCTTATTTCCCTCCCTCCTACCTGGAGCACAGTCACTCAATACACACTGGGCTGGCTGACTTCAGGTCAGTCTGGTAGAGCATTAACATTGAAGATCCGCCCCCCACTTCATGTCCTGTCCCCTGGTTTGGATGTTAAAGGAACTGGAAGAGAATCCTAATCCTTTAGGCCAGTCTTTGTTTAGCATCAGAGTAGCCACTCCTGCCTACATATTCTTAGCCCTGGAGGTTCAGGAGAACAGCAGAGGAAGCTGAGGCAATCCATACATTACAGGTATAGATTCTATTAAGTAAATGGGGGTATCCATTCTGTTAGGACCTTTAGCTATGGGATCAGAAGGCAAGAATATTACTCCTACAACCCCAAGTTTTAATAACAGTATCAATAGATAATAATACCTAGTATATTTTAAGTATATATGTAAGCAATTGTGGTTTTTTTTTTACAAATATCTCTTTTCTATCACAAAACTGAGAAGTAGATGCTGTTATCCTCATTTTACAAATGAAGAAACTGAGGCAGGCAAGGTTAAATGACTTGCACAGGATCAAATAACTATTAAGAATCTGAAGTTGGATTTGAACTTAGGTCTTTCTGATCCCAGTTCCAGAACTCTATCCATTATATGATTTCATTTCTCATTCAGGACTTAATGCCTGCTTCTCCCACTGGGAAGTTCCTCCCAGAGTTTCCATTCTATGGCAGGAACCAAATCAGCCTTCTTTCTTCACCTACCCCTTGTCCTGGCTTCTAGACTACAAAATTATCCCCACCTCCACCTTGAAAACTTCCTTTGGAAATTCTTAGTGAGCAAGGACTCCATCTCTCTCTCTCTCTTTTTTTTTGCAAAGCAATGGGGTTAAGTGGCTTGCCCAAGGTCAAACAGCTAGGTAATTATTAAGTGTCCACATTTGAACTTAGGTACTCCTGACTCCAGGGTCAGAGCTCTATCCACTGTGCCACTTAGCTACCCCAGGACTCTCTTTTATGTTTAAATCTCTGTCCTCAGCACTTAACCCAGTCGTTGGGCACATACTAAGAGTTTAATAAATGCTTATTTCACTCCTTCCCTAGGAATGCCCTGTTGATGATGATGCCTGTCCCTCATTCTCAAAGAAGACCATGACACCAGGGATTCGATGCCACGACAAGCACGTGAATTGGATTGGAGGGGGGCTGGGCTGAGTCACCAGCCTCACTTTCTATTGCAGAGCCATCTGGGTCTAGTGGTCAGATATGGATCAGGCCAACTGGAGATGGGCCTGGACATAAAGCAATCAGGGTGGAGGTGACCCTGAGGTCACATGTGAATTCCTGTCCTTTGACTCCAAGGCTAGTATTCCAACATCCCTAGAGGAGTTCTGAGAAGGAGTTAAAAAAAAAAAAGTTATCTCTCTCCTGGGCATATATTGTCTTCAAGCCACATGACAAAGCACAGACCCCATGCCAGTCATATTAATTTATCTAGGATTTTTGCTACTCTGGACTAGAAGCAGCAGTTAGGTAGCCTACATGGAAGAGAGTTGGATCTGAAGTCAGGAAGTTCTGAGCTCAAATCCTGCTTCAGACAATTTACTGGCTGTGTGACCGTGAACAAGTCACTTAATCCCTCTCAGACTTGGTAAAATGAGAATAATAATTGCACCTACATCCAGGATTGTTAGGATGCAATATGAAATATTATTTGTAAAGCACTCTGCAAATCCTACTAGCTATATTATGGTTGTTATTTTTGCCATTACTATTAACTATTTCCAAAAGTTTAATGTAAACCACAAGTATCTGGTACATGTATTGGAATGATGTCATCTACTTTTTTTTTTACTTTTTGCAAGGCAATGGAGTTAAGTGACTTGCCCAAGGTCATACCACTAGGCAATTATTACATGTATGAGGTCAAATTTGAACTCAGGTCCTCCAGACTCCAGGGCCAGTGCTCTATCCACTGCATCATCTAGCTTCCCCTGCCATCTACTAATGACTACATTGTTCATCAAATTTAAAAATATATATAAAGTGCTTTGAAAATGTTAAATGTCTGCAATCATCACTATCAATTTAATTGAGGCAGTCCACCAACAACAAAGCTATTCCCCAGACTACTACAAGATAATAAAAAGGTTTTATTTATCAGCAGCAGAGAAGGGGAAAACAAGGCAGAAGGTTGATTCTGTCTTTGTCATTAAGTTCTGGTGCAGCCAGTATCAAGGGGAACATGAGTAAGAAAGCTCCAGGGACAAAATAGATTTGTTTTTCTAGGTCAGAGCTTCCTCTCGTTCCTAGGTAACAGGAACTTGGATGGGCCGTCTGACCTGAACCTTGTAGTTCTCCTCTACTAAAAGGGGTGACAGAAATTGGAAAAATGGGCAAAGTAGTCTTGTGCTTTTTACCCCCCCCACACACATTCCAGGATGTGTCCCAAGGGCCACCAGTGCCAGTCACCTTGCCAAAAGGTCAGAGAGATCTCCTGAAACAAATCAAAAACTTGCCTGACCCAAGATCTCAAGTTCTTGGGCTCTGATCAACACTGCAGATGACACAGGAGAGATGAATGGCAGGGCTTTGGGACAAGAAAATACTTTTGCCTAGATATGGTCATCCCTTTAGATTCCCAGAAGACTAAGCTTAACCAGCAGATGCCTGGCTTCCAAAGGCTCTTCTTCCATAGAGGTCTTGTGAAAGAACTAGCAAAAGTCTCTCAAAGGTTTTAGATACTTCACAACATTAAAAACACCAGTATCTTGCTTTCTTCATGAGAAATCATTATCATGTATCATGTTTCTCCTTTCAAAGGCAAGGGGAGTCAGCAAAGAGAAGACCTGGTTCCTCTGGTGACACCCAACTGAGGAGAGGTGAGAGGAAAGGGCAAAGGGATGACCCAAGAGTTAGTGAATGGAGTGGGGCACTGGAGAAAGGTAGCTCTGAAAGATTAGAGGGAAACAGGTCTAGAACACTATGCTCTGCCAGGCAGATCCTAGGAGGGTCATGGGAAAACACAAGAGCTCTGAGGCACTGTTCTAAGACACACGCCATGCCTCTCAGCCTCTTTCCCACTCATTCCCCATTACACCTCCCTCTGGAGAGAGGATAATACTCTAAACAAGGAGAAGAGCTATGCATCATGAACTGGTATCAACCAGCCAGCCTCCTTCCCTGGAAGACCTGGACTCATAGTGCTGCACGGTGACTAATACAAAGGAGCTATTAAAAACCAGATTACAGCTCTCTTCAGCTCAACAGGGAAATCAAGCATTCATGGGAGAGATTCAGGACGTGCATCAGGGAAAGTAGCATTTTGCTACTAACCAAGGGAAAACAAAAAAAAGGCCCCCAAGAAAGAATATAACAAACCAGTAGGAGAGATGCACGCTGGTTGTGTCATAGGAAGAAGACAGAGCAGAGGTGGGGTATAGGGAGCAAAGGGAGGAAGCCGTCTGGCAAAGGAAAATGGTGGGAAAGGAAGGGCAAAAGGAGGAGGTGGCAACAGGAGCGGGGGAGGGGAGGAGGTGGGGAGAATATTTTAAAAGAATAATTTAAGTTAAATACAGAACTCTATTGTGAAGGACAAGTCACGAGGCAAGGTACAGCTGAAAGGCACGGGCTCTGCATTTTCACCACCATGAGAAGGTAACTCAAAAAACCAAGATAGCAGAAGAGGAGGGCCTGGTAATCTTCAGCATTAATTCCAACTTCCACAGGTGCTGAGAGGAAAAGACACACAAACTTCTCACAGGCACCAATCTGTGGCAGATCTAACAGAGTGGCTTTCTTGAGTGGACATCACTGCATGACTAGAGGTACTTCCTTGGCTGGAGAATAGAAAGAGTTGCCTGACCTTCTCTGCCAGAGTCACTGCCAAATGTATCCCAGGATGGATGGAAGGAAAGAATGGCTCCTGAAGAGCTAGGATACGGTAGTTCTTCTCACAGAGTGACGTAACAGATTCCCTCCCACCCCAGGCCATCTACTTCAGGGGAGGCCATTGTTCCTACTAAATCTCTCACTCTCATTTATATCTTACACTAACAGGGTCATGGTGAAAGGGGAAAGAAACTTCTCCTTATTTTTCCCTTTGCTTCCAAGTGTGCAATTAGTGTGGCATAAAATCCCACAGAATAAAATTTCATAAAGCTTGTCATGATCCCTTTATTCTACCCAGACCAAGGAATTTTTCATCTATATCACAGAGTTAAGTTTTCAGATGGTGCCCAAGGGGTGAGGAAGGTATTCTTCCCCTCTCACTATTCCCAGCAAAAAAAGGAAAGAAGAAACGAAGTAAAAAGATGGTACTCCATTCTCAATTTTGCCAGTCAAAAATATGAATAGGATGGGAAGAAAAGACTAATGTGAGAAAAGCAGAGAAATACTTTTCTGGAACCATCCTTACTTCCTATCATTTTTCCAACAGCAGATCTTAAGAGAGGAAAAGAGGAAAATAGCTCAGAAAGTCTTGACTTCTCTCTCACTTCTGATGATGCTTTGAGACTAACTGAATAGGAGGAATGAAAACAAAAGCCAAATGTCCAACTTAGAAATAGTCAGGAATGCTGACTTTCAGGAAGGAAAGAACACAGGATAAATAGATGGAAAGGTCAGAAGCATCAAGACAAAGAAGAGAAAACAGGAGTGTGACTCTCTGACTCAGCCACTCTGCAAAGACAAGTAGGAAAATAGAAATCTCTGTGATTAACTTCCCTAAGATATTGGTCTACCATTCAAGACTTTCTTTAGGGCAGAAGTTGAAGAAAGTCTAGGTAAGATAAATAAAGCCTTAAAGGGTGGATCTGATGAAGGCTGCCAGGGCACAAGATTCTCCTCCTGGAAAAGGACAGTAACTCTTTTCTCTCTATCCCAGTCAAGTTGGGAAGAAAGATGTGCCCAAGCAATGTCAAGTTAGCCAATCAGAAACCTTTAAATGGACACGTGTAGGATAGAAAATGAAAATCCTGTCTCTAACATTAGATTTCTTTCTTCCAGTCTGAACTTTGCTCAATCAGTTAGCTCTTGATGATAGCTATAGTTCAGATGGCACTCCAACTATCTGGGGTAGGAGTGATCTGTGTCAATAAAAAAGGTACTAAAGACAGGCTAGAAACACTATCCCTCAACCCACTAAAAAAAAAAATGCACAAGAAGTTCGAATAGTGGCAATTTGGAAGAGGCCACAGCACTGGATGGGGGAGGGAGGGGAGAAGAAAGCAGGCTAGGTATGTACTTACTCAAAGTCCTCAAACTCCAAGTCGTTTCCCTCTACTGATGGGCCTTGGTTGTCTGAGGAGGAAGAGGAGGTGGAAGAACGGAGACGGTTCTGTTGGTAGCGCATGGAGCGCTGGCGAATACTGTCTCTTCGAGAAAGATATTGGATCATCCTCTGGGCGTAGTATGCAGCAGGAGATAACCTGAGGGAAAGGGAGATGGACAGATGCAAACTAGCACTAAGGACAGCTCCAGCTCTTCATGCCACCAGCCCTGCAGAAGATGCCTCCAAGGCCCCTATGGTGAGGGTTCTCCCATACCAAGAGCTCCAGCTGCCAAAGCTGCCCAAATAGAGAGCTAAAGGATGACCATTTCTTCTTGGCATACCAAGAAAACCTGCAGAGGTTTTCCAACTATCTAGCCAACCTCAGTTTATTTCTTTCTCTTTAGATTCATCACCCCAAAACTTTGTAACTGATTATCTAAAGTGATGTGAAACAAAGAGAATAGAGCTACAAGATGGAAACATCTGAAATTCAAAGGGTAGAGAGACTCCCTTGTTCCTTGTCATCACAAAACCATGAGAAGGGAGGAGAGGAAGGGCTCTAAGGAACAATGTCAGTGGATTAGATGGCTGTCAATTCTTCTCTCCTTCAGGATCTTTCCCAGAAAATAACTATTTTGCATCATCTGACCTGGTGCTGTTCTTCAAACTGTGACCCTCTCTACTGCCCATCTCTCATTGCCCTTCTGTACCATCTAGGGTAATATAATGAGTAAAGGAGAAGAGAAAGAAAAATATTTTAAATGACAGCATCAAAGGAGAAATCTTGAATTCCAAAAGTGTCTAGGAAGCCACTTGAAAATTATGAGAAACGCATTTGCAAAGACACTTGAAGCCCTCAGAATATTTCACAGCTTGGATTTTGTATGTGGAAAAATCCTTGTGGAAAACATGAATTTGGTCAAAGGAGCCCAAGAGAAACTTGGTAGGTGGTTGGAACCCGGCTCAGAAATATTTCTATCAGTGGAAGAGTAACCTATCCAGAAAATTGTCAGGTGAAATTTTCCAGCAGGACTGGCTGACAGCCTCTAGAAATGAAAGTTCATATCCATAGAATAACATGCTGTACTGGCACTTTGTACACAGGTAGGCAGAAGACTACATGTTACAATGTTGTTAATTCCCCTGGCAGCCTCATTCCCCAACCATCCTCGACAAGACACCAGAGAATCCTGAGCTTCTCAAGAGAAAGGAGTCAAGACGCAATTGTTCCTACCCAACCCAAGTCATCCAGAATTCTATATTCAGGAACCATTTTGCAATGTCTCAACACAGAGAGAAGATGGGAGAGAAAGAAGCAGGAAAAAGTTCTGGAAGGAAGGGAAAGAGAACCAAATGATTTTCAAAGATCTGCCTCCCAATAGTTCCTGGGGGTAGCTTCTCATTATTCAATGTCTCACCTCAACCATTATGCAAATAAATAAGCAATCTCAAAGCTTCTCCAGCACTCATTTCCTCAGAACCTCCTCCCAGTGTGCGAAGAGCTCTCTAGACTACTAATGAATGAAAAGCATTTGTAGATGATCATCCCGCACCAGGCACTGTCTAAAGGCCCAGATACAAATATAAGAAAGAAAGTCAGTGTAAGAAACCCTGTTAACAGGGCTGGAACATTCTTGGCAAAATAAGCAGGTTAATGTTATCATTACTTTGAGGGCCTACATAAGGAGGCAAGGAGAAAGTGGCACACAGGGCCTTGAACTTGAACTTCTTAAAACCAAAACTCACCAGGATCTCAGAGCTGAAATGTAAATGTTTACTTAAATCTCCAAAGTGCATTTGAGGACTCAAGGATGAAGATCTCATTGATCCTCCAGGACAACATGTCAGTTACCTGCTTCTCTAAGGTATCACATTATTTTCCTGATGAACTAAAAGAGCAGATATAGAACAACCCAACAATCTTGTTGGAGGAAGAGAGCAATTCAGGATTTTTTTTTCTAAAGGATTTTGTCCAGTCAAACATTTCATCTTTTGTTTTTTAAAGTTTTTACAAGGCAGTGGGATTAAGTGACTTGTCCAAGGTCACATAGCTAGGCAATTATTATGTGTCTAGAGGCCAAATTTGAACACAGGCCCTCCTGATTCGAGGGCCAGTACTCTATCTACTGTGCCACTAGCTGCCCTCAAACATTTCATCATTAATGGAGATAGTTGGGACTAGGAATGATCTAAAAAAGACACTGAAAGTTCTCTCTCCCCACCCCCCCCACCCTCAACACTCTTCTTCTAGGGTTAATAGATTTCAAATATCAAAAACTTGACCTTCCTGCTTCAATTATCATTTATGGTATACATCTTTATTTTAGTTACCAAACCAGAAAGCATCAGATAAATCTGATATTTTTTTCCTATTTCTTGGATATGGAAAGAGGATCTTGCCCTGACAGAAATATTTGAAGGTCACTCTACCAGTTATTATAATGATGGAGTAATCTGGCTCCAGACATAAAAGTCCATGAGACTAATATTTCAGTATCAAAGGTATCTTGTAATGGCACTATCTGTGCTTGATAATCTTCCAGGTGAATGAACAATTTCAGTTCTCTATGACTCACATTTCTAATCTCCCTAGTCTCCTATATAATTCTCCTCATCATTCCTGGTCTAGCAAATGACCCAATTTATTGGATCTTTGAATCTATTGAAGATTTAGTTTTCTCATCCTTTCAAAACATTAACAGAACTCACAAACACACTCCATGTGCCTTAGAAACTGTTCTACAATCTTATGCATTTTTATTTATCTTGGGTAATAAGTTTCAGGGAAGATGCTGAATTGAGCCAGTCTCAATTTGTTTTGCTACAAGAACTATTTGAGCACCTAGTAGCAAGAAGCTCTGAACTGTTTCACTACAATTTCTCTTCCTTCTTCTCCTCCACATAAAACTCACTGAGTTGTACCAACTAACTGGACCTGTTGGTCACTCCGTGATTTTGTGGACAGTCCTCACAGATGACTGCTGTGAAACTGATGATGCTGTGTTTTACAAAGTAAATTTCTCTCTTAAAATGCTCTCCATTTGACCAGCAGCAGAGTACCAAGTGCTTTGGTCAGTCACAGAGTGGCTTGGCTTTGCTTTCAAACTCTTCAGATCCTCTCTGAGATCACCTCAATCAGAGATTATTTTGTAGAAAGAGCTCCCATGAGATAAACACTGTCTGCCAAAGAGAGCTGAGGTTCTCTTCACTTACCTGCTCTCTACGATCTACTTCCCAGGTATGTGAGCCACCTTTATTAAAAACAGAAACTCATGAGAAAAAGAGCTGCAGTGTACGTATTCCAAGGTGAACAGAGGTGGCCCTTCACATAGCTCCACAGTGCCTGCCTTCTGCAGGGGATCTATTCCCTCCCACCTGTGGTCACTTGGGCCTTACCTCGCAGGGTCTGGATAAATGGGGTGTTCCCGGGATCCTGCTCCATCATAACGGGATAATGAAATGAGGGAAGACTCCAGCAGCCTCCTAACAGAGATTAAAAACAGAAGGCAGTCCCTGTCAAACACCAACTCAGAGGTCATACATTAGGTAAAAGAGTGGGAGGGACAAATCAAAGTCCTGCTTCTGTAGTTTTCCCAGCTGTCTCTAGCATATTGGCTGCCACATCTTGTCTCTAAACTAAAAGTTTAGGGATTATATAATACCCACTAAAATGAAGAACTCAGGTCGCTGCCCCAAAGTTCACAGATGGGGCTCACAGTCATAGGAATTAGTTTCACCAGTGTTCAAAAGATACTTTTTCACAGATATCACTTCATTCCTTTACAAAATAGCCCAAGCAGAAAGCGTGGGTTTGGAACTGAAACAGAATGCTAGTTCAGGTCCACTCATTCCAAAGAATACTCCCTTCTGCTCCTCCTGCCTGCCCTGTTGAGTTCTACATGCTGGCAGTGCTATCCCCTTGGCACCATTCCCATCCAGCAATAATTGATGACAATCCCTAAACAGAGACATCATCACCATCGAAGACTTCAGGGTCTTTCCCAATAAACGATGCTGAGGGGAAATGGCTTTTCTATGATCCTGCGAAGAAATACATATGGGAGACGCATCATCCTCTCTCCTGCTGCATCTTGCTGGCACTCTAGGGAGCAGGCCACTGGCTTGCTGCCAGGACCTTCAGCAGAGCTATAGGATAAGAGCAGCAACCAATTTCTTCCAATCAAGTTAGTTCACTTGTTATGAAAACTATCTGGCCTCCACTAGAATCATCTGACAGGCAGAGGGTCAGTTACGATAGCAGTCAGCCAACAACAAACTCCCAATAGAAACAATAACAATTTAACCTGCAGTTGTCATTCTCAGCAGAGACTCACCTGCCAAGCTCTGCTAAATATTTTTGATCATATCAGATAAACTGACTACTAGAGAAGAAGAGTTTGGGAAGTAAATTGCTATCACTGTGTGATACAGAAATGGAAAAAAAGTTGAATTAAGAGGGTGAGGTGGTGACAGAAATAAACACACACACACACACACACACACACACACACATATGTATGTGTGGAATAGGGGATAAAGGAGAGGAAAGATAAGCTCAAATAAAGAAAGTGACAGCTATGGCAAAAAAAAAGTCGAATCTGGGTCTCCTTGTTTTGATTATTTAAGACTTAAGAAACAAGCTCTGAAAGTCGATTACTGAGGATGGTGAGGAGACAGGTTGGGGAGATGAGGAAGGATGGGATGGGGGGACAGGAAACAAGCACCCACAACAAATAAAGCATGTTCATGATCAGCAAACTATCCAGGTGAACACTGTGCCATAGATAATTATTTCAAGACATAAGGAGTCCTCAAGAGCAGACAAGATGGTCACTTGTGGGTGATGCTGCATTGAGGAGGAAGGTGGGGCAAGAAACCTCAAATAAGAGGCTCCTTTGCAGTAGCCCACTTTCCTAGGAAGTGGGTGTTTTAAACTAGGAGCATTTCCCTGAATCCCAGAAAAACTCTTTCTACAGAATCTTGCGTTGCCACCTCCAGTGTTAACAGGGGACAATGAGACGTCAGTGCCCTCAGAAGCTGGCCAGCTCCCCAGAACCTCAGAGATGGGCCTAGTGGGTGGTGCTTGTCCTGGGGCTCTTCAGCTGCTTGAGGGTTGAGTGGGTGGCATCTTCATTTCATTTTGCAGAACCAAACCCAAAGCAGTGTGTCCAGGAGTGGGACAGCTAATGAGTTACGGGTCATGACTGAAAGCTGGGCAAATGAGCACCTCTGGTCCACATGTAATGTACTATTTCTAGTAGGCACTTCATAAATTAATCTAAGTCTCAGAAATGCATACCAGAGATGTAATAGCGGGGAAAGTCCCCAAACTTTGTGCTTTTCCTGTTTCAGACTGGTTGACAGAAACCAATCAATGAACAAGCACTTCTTAAAGCACTGGGACGAGGGAGTATCAAGAATGATAAATTCCTCTTCCCAATGACATAACCTTTCTGCAGCCTGTGACACCGACCATCACCCTCTTCTTCTGGACATGCTCTGGTTTGTTGGGACACTGTTTTCTTTTGAGTTTCTTCCTACTCATCTGATCACTTCTTTTTAGTCCCAATGCAGATAATTCTCATTTATCTCTGTTAGCCCGATCTCTCTCCCAATTTCCAGTCTTGCACTTCCAATTGCTTACTATACATCTCAACACTATCTTAAATGTAATGTATCCAAAACAGAACTCATTAGCTTTTGCTCTAAACTCCTAACTCCCTCCTTCAATTCCTAACTGTGAAGGATATTATCATATTCCTAAAGGGTATTTCCATCTTTCCAAAGAACAGGCCTGCATCAAGTCAATATCTAGAAGTAGTTAGGCTGCCCCATGAACAGAAGTGAGTCTTCTTTGATTCAGATATGACACCTAGGCAATCCTATCTTACCATCTCCTATGTCTCACAATGAATTTCAAAGTTCTTGAGAGTATCTTTATATTCTTCTTCTGAGCTCCATGTGAAAGCATGTCTTGTGTGAATTTTCCATAAAATAATTTTTTATACAAATATGCTTTTGGAATTCAAACAATGTGGTCAGCCCATAGGAGCTGTGCTTTCTCCCATAGTATGAATGTTTGGTAAAGGAACTCAGTGTCCTGTACCTTATCCTGGGTGATGACTGAAAATTTCCAAAAAGCAGAGTTTCAATGTAATTAATAATCAATGTATTAATTATGCTAGATATAAATCAATAAATTGAGGTTGTCTCAATTTCCTTATTTCTTTTAAGGGTACTAGCACTCTTCTAGTCTTCCAGCCCCCTCCATGTTAACCTTAACTCTTCATTCTCACTAACCCTACATATTCATTTATCAAATGAACCAATCAGCAATCAAAAGAATCCCCCCCCCCCCAAAGCACTGAATATCTAAAATTCTTTGGAAAAGGGGATATATCTCTGGGGGCAATTAAATGGCACAATGGGTAGAGCACTGGCCCTAGAATCAGGAGGATCTGAGTTCAAATTTGGCCTCAGACATTAATAATTGTCTAGCTGTGTGACCTTGGGCAAGTCACTTAACCATATAGCCTTAAATAAATAAAAAAAAAATTTTAAAGGGAGTATCTCTGATGGTTGAAATCAACTCTGATGGGTTAACAATGAGGTAGTGGACATATTAATGAGGAGGAGGGCAAAACGTCCCGAGCTTCTCATGCTGAGAATGTGACCTGATCCATGCTGCCTACAGCAGTCAACAAAAGAATCCACCTCCTATCAGACTGGTTGGTTTTCCCCCTTCATAAGCTGGGTCACTCTAAATTCTAATGGAATGCCCAAGAACAGGGATTTATTTCTTATAGCTAAGAACTCATCCACACTGGATTCTTTTTGTAAGGTCTTCCAGTTGGGTGGGGGTCCTATCCAAGAACAAGAAGCATGTATTAGAAGATTTGAGCAATCTCATCTATCAGCAATGTTCTTCCGAGACCAATCAAAAGACTTACAGGGTCTGGTTTCTGAATGAGGAAATAGGAAGGGAAAACTAAGAGAAAAATAATCATTTTTCTCACTTGCCAGGTGATCTTCAGAAACTTCTTAAGACAATTCAAACAGAAGCAATTCTGTTTCCTGGTGGAGTGCTGTTAGACCATTCAAGTTTCACAAGCATACAAAAATGAGGTCTCTGCAACAGTTCTGTAGACCTTTAGTTTGGTAGGCAGCCTAATGCCTCTTCTCTCCTACACTTTCTTTCAGAGTCTCCCAAACACTGAGCTAGCTCTGGCAACGCGTAAGTCAACCTTATCATCTATGTGTACATCCTTGGAAAGTATGCTGCCAAACTTATCCACAGCATTCAAAATTTCTACATTTGCTGTAACAATGGCTTCATGTATGGATGGTGTGGTATTGGCTAGTGGAGAACCTGAGTTTTCTTAGTGTTAGCTATTAGGCCAAAATTAGCAAAGCAACTGAGAACTGTTCCATATTATGTTGCATCTCAGTCTCAGAGGTTGCAGTGAGTGCACAATCATATGAAAACAACAACAAAAAAATCATTGCACCAACTCTCCTTCCACTTTAATCCCAGCTTATAGCCTTTTCAAGCTGTCCTCGATGCCATACTCACCCTCATTGAAGATGAAATGACAACATCAATGAAAACATCATGCCAGAGAAGTTCATCAGTATTGTATGAGTTTCAGATGGCACGTTTACACAACTTCTGGATAATGGGCTATGCTCTCATTTTCCCATCACCAAAGGAGTGAAGCAGGGTTGTGTGCTTGCTCCCATGCTTTTTCTTATATTTTCAGCATGATGTAGCATGATGACGATGGATACTTAATAAATGTCTACTAACTAGGCTATTAAGTGGCACAATGGATTTAGTGCCAGGCCTGGAGTCAGCATGATCTGAGTTCATATCCAGAACAGACAACTGAAGTACTAGCTATGTGACCTCAGTCACTTAACCTTGTTTGCCTCAGTTTCCTCATCTGCAAAAAACCACTCCAATATCTTGGACCAATAAAACCCCAAATGGGATCACAAAGAGTTGGACACAACTAAAAGGACTGACCAAAACAACAACTGGTTCCTTGAGATTGGGAAGCAGATTACTCTCAATCTCTCTATTTAGCCCATGTCTTTGTCTATCTCCAGATACTTTCTGAACAGTTCAAGTTCAGAATATCTCCAATAATGTTTATATTTCCCTTAACCCTTCCTGTTCTTCCCAACTTCCTTATTTCTTTTAAGGGTACTACTATTCTTCTAATCTTCTGGCCCCCTCCACGTCACCTTTAAGCCTTCACTCTCTATACTATTGTCTATTAAATTTTGTTATTTATACTTCCTTGATATCTCTACCATGCATCCCTTCTCTCTACTCAAATAGCAATCAGTTTAGTTCAAACCAGTATCCCATCTTCTGGAGTATTCTACTAACTTCCTAACTACTCTCCTGACCCTCTCCCCACTCTCCTTCATACTCCACACAGAGGACTGTCATTGTACTAAAACACAAGTCTGACCATGTCAGTCCCCTAATCAATCACTATCATTGCTTCCCCATTGCTTTTATAATCAGATGTAAACAGTCTTTCAGAGCCCTTTAAACCTGACCCCAATCTTTCTTTCCTGCCCAGTTTCATCTGACTCCTTCCCTCACCCTCTCAATCCCAGGCAGATAGACCTCCAAGTCTGTCTCTCTACCCTTGCAATCCTTTCTCCTCATCTCTAACTTGCAGAAGCCTTCCTTTCCACTAAATACTCAGCTCAGAAGCTGCCTTCAACATAGAATATTTATCGATCCTCCCAGACAGTACTTGCAAAATGCCTTGTATTTATTTTCAATATCATGACATCTATCCACTTATTGCCTTTCTTGAATCCTTTCCAGCAAGGACCAATTCCTTTTGATCCCTGTATCCCCTGCCCAGGACAATGTCTTCAGCTTAGCAGGCATTTAGTAAATGCTTATAGATTGCCTCATCAGTTAAAGGAAATGAGAATGTTTAGCCTAGAGCAGAGACCCAGCTGGGAATGCGATAATTATCTTCCAGTCTTTAAAGAGCACTCATTTGTTCTATTAGGTCCCAGAGATCATAATGAGGACATCCATCACAGAAAGGCTGATTTCAGCTTGGGAGTTCCCTATGATACAAGGGGCTGCCACCCCAGGAGCACTTGGTTCTTCCCTTACAGAGTGAGTGATGCTGTTGAGGGGTGTTTTGTGGCAAGAGAAATTGGCCCATAGAGTTCCAAAGGTCCTTTCTAACATAAAGTCCATAGTTCTGAAATGAAAAATGGACATGGTAAGGTTTAGGTACCAGTAAAAAAAAAAGACAACTTAGAAAAAAGTGAGATAGCCATTTGCCACGTCCATCTTATGAGTTCATAAGAAAAGAAAGAAGGCCTAAGAGATACACATATACAAGATAGGTAACTTGGCCCAAACTTGCTCTTCAATCTTCCCTGCTTTCCTTGCTCTACCCTCTCTACCTAGCACACATATTCAAGTGAAGACCATCCTGAAAAACATGTCTTCCCCACCCCTCCTATTCCAACTCTCTTCCTACCCTCTTGACTCTCCTTCTGTGGCTGTTCCTCCTGCCATCTTGGAAATGTAGGCATTAACTCAAAGCAGTCCTTAGCTCTCTTTCTCTCTGTATAGCTTCTCCTTTGTAGATCTCACCTATCTCCATGATATACAAGTTGCTTCCTCTACACGGAAGACAGCCAGAATGCTTTTGAGCCCAGACTTCTCTCCTGATCAGAACTACATTTTCAATTGTCTAACAGACAGCTCCATCTGTCTCTTTATCCTGCATATCAAATTCAACGCATTGAAAAATCCATCATTTTCTCCAAAAAAAAATTCTCATTCCCCTATTTCTGTTCTGATTAGTTAACCCAGGTACAAAACCTGTCAACTTTGAATCTTCCCCTTTCCTTGCTCTTCACATTCAAAAGACTGACAAAACTTGTCAATCTTATCTCTGAAATGGGTTCCCAGTCCTTTCCCCCACACAACTATCACCTTAACCTTGTTGATCTCTCAGCTTCCAAGCTATCCCACCCACATTCTGCTAGCAGAATCAGAGTTCTAAAGCTCTACTCACATCATTCCACTGGTCAAAAACCTTAAATAGTCCCCTGCTGTAATCCAAATCAAGTCTGAGTTCCTGGCATTTAGAGTCTTTAGTAATCTGGTCCAATATACATCTATCACTTTTATCTGCTATCACACCCCACTACCCGACCTTGGATTCAGCCAAGGTGAACGCCAATGTGCTTCATGCTTTCTGACCCTTTTGTCTTTGGTATTATTTTTACCTGAAATGTCTCCCACCTCCAGGTCCCAAACCCATCTCCATCGGTCATGATCCCACTTACAAAGTTCTTTACTCTTCAAACTCAAAGAAAATAGCTACCATCTATGTGATGTTTGGAGGTTTATAAAAGGCACCAGACAAAAAGAAGAGAAAGCCAGTCTCTAAAGCCTGAAGGCCTAGGTTTAAATCCCATCACTGACATACAATGATGAGTTACTTGACCTCTAGGATGATGCTATCAAATTCAAACAGAAGCACAGGCCACTAATCTGTACAGATGGATCTCTGGAAAACATAGATAATCTTAGTTTCAAAAATGTAACATTATCTATGTCTTACTGGATTTTAATTTATTTTCTTAAATAGCTTCACATTACATTTTAAACTGGGTCAAGCCACACTCTGAAATGCTGTGGACCGAGTATATGACACCTCTACTGTAGACAGGTCTCTAAGACAATCTGTGGCAGAGAAGGCACTGACTGACTTAATAGGAGGAGTTGCCTATACCAAATGACATCAAGGGTCTAAGCCCAATCTCCATCTTAACTTTGCAAATCAATTTCCTCACCATAATCCTGAATAAAGAAGCCCAAGGAAGAAGAGCCTGGCTCTTAGAGGACTTCACAGCTCCTTAGCATCCAAGTCAGAACTCTACACCAGGTCCTTGTGACATATGCTGTGACCACATACACTGAACCTCAGTTACCCCATCCTTAAAAGAAGGCTAAAAACATTTTTACTCCCCATACTCCCTTCAAATGCTGCCCTCATTCCTCCTTCCCATCCACAGTCCCGTTTCTTATAGCATAACAGTGGCAGTTGGTGGATCAGGGGAAAGAGAACTGGGCCTGGAGTTAGGAAGACCCCAGACATTTATTGAGCTGTGTGATTCTAGACATGTCACTTGACCTTTGTCTGTAAAATGGGGATAATCATGGAATTGTCTTCTAGGGCTGCCATGAAGATAAAATGAGAAAAGGTTCCAGGAGTGCTAGCTATCATTTTTTTTTCATCTTACCCTTCTCTGAAGGAAGGGACTGTGTTTTGCTTTTCATTGTATACCTTGCTGCCCCATGAATATAGAGTAGGGACTCATGTCAGTGAATGAATCAGCAAACCAGGGTGATGAGGAATGATGAATCTGCAATTGCAGAACTTGTTCATTGCCCTGGATGACCCAGTGGCTCTCACCGGGACACTTGCAAGCCTGTGCTGAGGTTCACTGAAATTGCTTAGATACTTGGAAAGCAGGCCAGGTTTAAGTGCTGACATAGTTGTCCTATAAAGTGCATGGCCTGGCCCCTATGAAACTTATTAAAAGATGCAGTTAAAGGAGAGTTCCTTGCCTGGGGAATCTATCCCCGTTGCTTCTGTACATCAAGATGGGGGGTGTTGGGGGAAGAGGGCTGGATTCAGGAGAGATAGATATAGATATATAGATATATGGATAAGAGGGCAAACACTAACGTGGCAGTCTTGTTTCTTTCTCCCTTTGAATTCTGCTCTTCAGGCCCCATTTCTCTGCCTTGGCGCATGCCTGCGTGTGAAGATGACAAATCCTTACTCTTTTGTAAAAAATAATTGTGTGTTCTCAAATGACACCTCTATTATGATTTCTAAATTGACATATCTTCTTTAAAGCAGAGGCATCCCAAGCCTCCCTAGTTTCACACACTGGCAATTAGTGTTAAGTTACCCAGCAATAGGCGCTTCCTTAGCTGATCCCTGCAGGGCCTCATGTCCTATGATTTAACTTGAAGAGTCCCTAGCCTGACTGCCAAGAGCTCAGTCGCCTAGCTGGGCAAGCCTGGCCTGCTGTGGGATAGGACCCATGCAGGGAAGGCTAGCCCCAGGAAGAAAACCCTGGCAGACAGGCCTGCTCAGAAAGGAAATGAGGCAAGGTTGCTTGGGATGGATCAGAACCATTTTACTGCTCATAAATTGTGCTGAAAACAGTACCTTTCACCAAAGAAGTTTAAGAACCTTTTAC
Source organism: Macrotis lagotis (assembly GCF_037893015.1). Taxonomy (NCBI): domain Eukaryota; kingdom Metazoa; phylum Chordata; class Mammalia; order Peramelemorphia; family Peramelidae; genus Macrotis; species Macrotis lagotis. The sequence goes on from NC_133660.1 coordinate 271,424,715, forward strand.
AAAACATATATATAAAATCTTCCTGATGCCTCAGCATGGTGGGTGGGTGACAAGACTTTTTGTAGAGACAAGATCCAAGACATTAAAAACCTCAAGCTAGTTCCATGAAAATCCTGGTCAAAGAGCAGAGGCTCTCAATTAGGTCTAAGCTGCTAGATCAGTCTTGCCAGACCATTCAGGGTACATTCACTGCTCCTTTTCTGATGAGACAGATTGGGATTTATTTCAAATGTGTGGCTTGTCCCTAACTCTTAAAGTTAAAGGTTTCAATTTATAGCCCTCCATATTCTAATTTCAGTCAGGCCTGACTCGACTGCAAAGCCAGAGCACAGGCTCTTGTATTTACCTGAGGTGACTCTTGGGGGGGTCAGTTGATAGAGGAAATCTCCTCCACTGGAGAGCTAAGCACTTAATAACACTGTGGCCAAGTATTGATGGAGGGACCTTGATGGAGGGCTCCCCCAAATCTTAGCAATCATTTAAAGTACTAGACAAGATTGAAAATATTTCCCTCCATAACAAGAAAAAAACCATCAGACTAATTTGAATGTTCACAGCTGTACTGAGGTTCTGAAAGGGCTTCCTTAACCCTCCTAATTCCACAAAGAACACATTAGTAAATTTGTTAATGGCCTTAATAACCAACAAACAAGTTTACCCTTTAAAGGGTTTATTTTTCACCTTCACAAGCCCAAACCCAAACCTCCATCTAAAATGTTTAGCTAAGGGATGACACACCTTTAATTATAAAGCTGGCCTACAAGCAGATGCTTCATGTTATGAAGCAAAATCCTCAAGTCAATATTAGGAGGGCAAGAAGAGTTAGCAGATGAAGCAAAGACAACAGCAAGAGAATGAGAAATGGGAAGTGCACAGCAGGTGAAGTCTTTTATTAATCAGACACAAAGAGGCAGCCCTCCTGGTTAGTGTCTGCTAAAGTAAAAGGATTTCAGGAGCCTGCAGAAATAGAAGGGAAGAGAGATTCCAACAGCAATCTGAACAATTCCCAGCATTCACTCTCCAGAGTCAACATAAAAGACCAAAATGTAATCATCTACCCGCCACCACAGACTCCATTCCAGGAAACCTCTTCTATATGGTATTAGACTTTCAATGGCTCTCACCTCTGGAGGTATTTGCTGTGACTCAACCAACTACAACTCACCCCTGGGAGCCATGCCCCAACTTAAAGATTACCCTGAGCCCCACCTGGCCTTGGTACTCGGCTATAGTGGTACCACTGCTCCACCATTTTGATCTGTCTAGACAAAATGAAATTGTCATAAATGACACCTAAAGTACAATTAACAGAGAAAACTGCAATTTCCACTCTCCACCCCCGTTCCCCCAAAGAATCCATCCTCCAGCTTGTCAATCAATGCTGCCATGATGAAAATTAACTCTGCAAAGCCTGGCAGAGACTTCATTTCCAGTTTGGTAAAATATTTCATCACACACACACACACACACACACACACACACACACACACACACACTTATCCAAAGGTATTATTTGGGCCAGAAACTCAAAAATCCATATATGATCTGGGAACCTGTTGGCTATCCATATGTATAAAAATATATTTATAAATGGGACTCTACCAAGTGTGATTTTAGTGTGTAGAAAGACCAAAACAAAGATAGACAAAAATAAAGGCCAAAGGAAAAAAGTCAGAGGCTCAAGACTAACAAAAAAAAAAAACCCTAGGCAGTATAGCTGAAACTAAACCAAATACAAGTTACTTTCAAGTATGGTTGCAAAGGTGCTAGGATTCTAGCTGCCCAAAACATCAAAGCTCCACAGACTGAGTAAATATTGAAGGCAGTTTTGCAGTGCGGGGGGGGGGGGGGGGGGGGGGGGGGGGGTTAAACTATGCTCATATGCTCATTTACTGATATGAATACACACACACACACACACACACACACACACACACACAGAAAATAGGGATCTAACTGGAACCAAACTCTAAGAGAAAACTAAACTTCCTTTAAGGAAGGTTTTCAAGCTCCCAGATCATATGACTCAGCCTAAGCTTGTACCCAGGCATGACTCTGAGATGATCACAATTACTCTCAAGACTGCACTCTCTGCCCCCCACTTCTGCTGTTTTTATGTATATCGCCAGAGCCCAGCAGTGACTCCCATCAAGACAATGGTGGTGGTAGGGAGGGGCAGGAGAAGGAGAAGGAGCATTTCAAGAGGGTCTCTCTGTGCAGGGCACTCCATGAATAGGATCTCTTTAATCTTCACAACAGTCCTAGCAGACTGGTACTAAACTACTTTCTAGTATCACCCATCTCCCTTCCACAGACCCATAGTTGTACTTGATACAAATGATTAAACAAGGAACAGCGGAGTCTTATACATGGTCATTTCCTAAGCTCTCTTTATTGAACAATAAATCGTCCCCTGTATTCAGACCCATTTCCTTCCATGGGATCTAGAAAGGCCAAAGATGTTCCTGGCAGCTCACGTGAGAAGTCAGAAGGAGGGAATAATGACTGGAGTATCTAATAACAACAACATAAATCATAGTAACTTGCAATTAAAAAGTACTCTAAGGTTTGCAAAACAATATACATTTGTTAGCTCATTTGATCCTCCCATTTAATAAATGAGGAAGCTAAGGCTGAGAGAGGTTCAGTAATTTGCTCTGGGTCACTCAGCTAGTAAACATTTGAGACAAGATTTAAACTCAGCTCTTCCTGACTAATTTCTGCTGCTAATCAACTTCCCCTCCTCACTACTCAAAATAACATGTCAAGGGATGGCAAACAAGAGAGCTGTAATATATTACAAATTGCAAAATGGATAATTTTGTTTACATTAAATTAAAAGGATTTTGCACAAATAAAACCAATGCAACCAAGATTAGAAGGAATGCACAAAGTTAGGAGATAATTTTCCCAGCTAGTGTTTCAGATAAAGAACTCAAGTCAAATTTATAATAATACAAGACATGAGCTTCAAAACTTCAGAAAAGCCTGGAAAAATTTGCATGAACTGATTCTGAGTGAAATGAGCAGAATCAGAAGAACATTGTACACATGAACAGCAACACTGGGTGACGATCAACTATGAGGGAACTCTGCTTCTCTCAGCAGTTCAGTGATCGAGGAAAATTCTAAAAGATTTGTAATAGAAAACATCATCCATATCCAAAGGAAAAAACTATGGAGTCTCAATGTAGAGCAAAGCATACTATGTTCACTTTTTTAAACTTTTTTTCGTTCTTTGTCATGGTTTTTCCCCCTCCCTTAGTTCTAATTCTTCTTTCACAACATGACTAATATGGAAATCATATGATCTGGGAGCTGAAAACCTTCCTTAAAGGAAGTTTAGCTTTTCTCTTGTAGTTTGGTTCTACCTAGATCCCTATTTTCTGTGTGTGTTTGTGTGTGTGTGTGTGTTTCTCTGTCTTTGTGTATTCAAATCAGTAAATGATTGTACACATACAATTTTTACTAGATTGCTCACTGCTATGGAGAGGAAGGAAAGGGAGCATGGTAGAAAAATGTGGAACTCAAAAGTTTACAAAGGGATGAATGTTGAAAACTATCTTTGCATGTGGGAAAAATAAAATAACATTAAAATAATGTCAAGGAAAAAGGGTAAAAGTTATTGGTAAAAAGAAGAAAAGCTGGTAGGAGAACAGAGCAGTACAGAATCAGGAAGAAACAGAGCAGGTATCTTGGTGGGAGTCAAGCACTGGCCTTGGAGTCAGAAGTCCTGAGTTCAGATGGTACCCACTTAACCAGCTGTGGGATCCTAAACAACCTCTCTCAGTTTTAGTTTATCTCTAAAATGAGGTTGTTGTGAGGATCAAATGAAATGGTAGATGGGAGACATAAGGTGTTATACCAATTATATGAGGACAAAAGATACTGGAAAAGGAATCAATTCATTTAAAGGGGAGTGAGTGGAAGATGCCGAAATACTTCTAGATGACAAGAGGCAAAGCCACTTGAGTTTCCCCAAAGAGAAGAGTGTCACCCCTGGGACCTAAGGTGAGTTGCATTGCAGAAGATCAGACCTTCCTGTGCTGACCATGTCTCCAAAGTGGGGAAGTTGAATGAGAAAACAACTTTAGAGTAAGGTTCTACAAATCTTGGGATGCAATTTCAGTAACACTAGTGATGATTTTTCCTATGATTATTAATATGGGATACAGCCACAGTCCAGATTTAAGTATTTAATAAAATCAATGCTTGATGAATGTGACTATCCTGGGTTAGTGGCCCAACAGCAAGAACCATGACTTTGGAGTCAGCAGATTTGTCTTTAGAGAGATCCTTTAGACTGTGTGTGTTGGGGGCAGGGGGTGAGAAGCAGATATCAAGAGTAGCCTGGATTTCTGTGAGGATAGGACACCTAGCCCAAACTTTTGTCCAAAAAAAAAAGTCTCCAGTTGCAATTACTTCTGTAAGTATTCCATCCACCAAGAGAAGGTGAATACGTGTGCAAAAGAAGGACAGATAAGAAAGGAGGGGAGGGGAGGAGAGACGAGAAAATAACGCCTAGGCAAGAGTCGCCAATCCACAGCTACCTAAATGTGCAGTACAGGAAAAAAGGGTGCTCTGGGAACAGTCAGCTCCTACTTTTAACTTTGATCCCTTTGTTCTCACCACTGTCTACTTTTGCTGTCATGATTTTCCTTCTTGGCAAGTGACCCTGAAGCAGTCACTTGGCTTTTTCTTGGGGATTCCCCCTCTGCTCCACCCCACAAGCTAGATGCTCTATTCCCAGTCACAGAAGGTAGAATCCCCAGACACCACCAGGGAGCATCCATGGAAGGAGGTTCGGACAGGCCCTCAATCAAGCCTGGTACTTTTACATCCAAAGAGTAAGAGCTCAAATGGGTTGGCAATCCCTTGAATTTTCTGGGGCATGACATCCAGGAGTCATTCCCTGGGTATGAAAAAGGGAACCAAAGTTTTCACCCTCAAGTACCAGATTGACTGCTGGGGTGACTTGGAGGGTCAGCCAGATCCTCTTGTCCAGCCATCTGGGTTGGATTTTTCCAGATGGAATCAGCCAGCTAAGAGGATGAGAAACTCCCACTCTCCTTCTTGGGAAACAGGAGGAATGTGGCTATTGCTTCAATATAAATAAGTCAGGCAACTTCGTAGGTGAGGGGACCTTCTTACGCCTGCCCAAAGCCAGCAGGGGAGCCCAAGGGGTGGGTCAGGCTTAGGTGGAGGTGGGTACAGGATTCGAACACAAGCAGCTCCTTCCAGGGAGGAGCTGAGCAGTGCCATATTGGGAGGGTCTACAATTATAGATAGTCACAAATTAATCCATCAAAATCTCACACAGACACATGCACACAGCTTGTGTTACAGATACCAACACATTTGGTTTGGGCCAATTTTGAGAAAGGACATGTCTAAGGAGTTATCAGCTGGGCTCTAAGCCCCAGACAGGCCAGATCTTCCAATCCAGGATCTGACTATAGCAGCCTCTGCAAATGTGTTCAAGCAGGTCCAGGGGGAGGAGCGGAAGCCAACTGGCACAGCTAATGGCTGGGAACAATCACAATAAGCAAAATACATTATGCAAACAGAACCCCCTACATACACCTGGCGTTATTGTCTAGGAAAAGCCTCCAACAGAACAGTGAGAGCACTAGGTTGAATAGTTACCATTGGGGAGGGAATATGAAAGGGTTAGAATGAGTACATGAGAAATTGCTCCCCGTGTATTCACCAAGCCCGGAGCTCCTCTTTTTCTAGGCCTGCTGCCTTCCCTGTAAAGATCCAGCTCTCTGAGCTGCCAGAGGCGATTACATCTTTTCAAGTTCTCAGGGTGTGTGTACGAAGCACAAAGCTGTTCTCCACCAGTTCTCCCCCATGGAAGAGGAGAGAAGGGGATGATGGGGGTAATTTGGCTGGAACAGGTGCTAATTTGGCCTGAGATGGGGGAAGGGCTGCCTGCCAAGCAGCTCTCCCAGGAAAAGGAATCTGCCCCAATCCAAAATTTTTGACTGTGCAAGGCACCCAACTCCAAACTGCAAGCATTTCCCCTGGGAAGCACTGGGGATAAACTAGGAAAAAACCCAGTCTGCCAAGAGGGCTCTGTCTTCTTCCACCCATTACTACTCTTCCCCAGAAGACAGAAATTCAGGAACCAGCAGAGCCAGCAGCAGACAGTCCAACACATATGAGCATTCTCAGGATGTTAAGAGAAAAAGAGTCCAGGTCTTGGAGTCAGAGGATTGGCTCCTTCCAAAGCTCCTGGACATATGACTTTGGGCTAGTCACATGCTCCCTGAACCTGTTTCCTCATCTATAAAATAGAGATAATCATATGTCAACTCCCTCCTCCAAATTGCAAAGGAAAGCATTCCCTCAACCTCAAAGCACTTGATAAATGTGAGACCCAAGAAAAGCATCTCTTCATCCCACAAGATAGTGGAAGCTGTCAGTGCTCTCTCTCTCTCTCCAGGCTCCTCTTTCTCTCTCTTCTCTCTCCCTTCCTTCCTCCTTTGCTCTCTATCTCTTTTTCTTTCTCTCCATTTTTCACAAAACAATACTACACTGAATGTATGGCACTTGACCATTCTCCCAGAATCCAGGCTTCCCACAGGACTGAGCCTGGTGTTCACCAAGAATGGACTGGGCACACCTAGGGAGTGTCCTGTGCCCCATGGACACCAGGCAGGAAAGAAGGGTGGATTTGAAGGTATGCCCCCTCTTCTCCTCCCTTGCCCACTCCAGGACCAGGAAGGAGGCTAGCAGGCTGTGTCCCTTTAGGGAATCAAAGTTCTCTACAGTCAGCTTGGCCTCCAGCTTCAGAATAGAGTCTAATTCTAAAGAACCTCATAGGATGAAAGGCACCCTAGCAACCATTTTATAGTTGCTGGAGTTCAGATGAAGTGGGAAGGGATTTGCCAAAGTTTATACTGATAAACAGCAAAGTCAGGACCTTTAACTCTACTTTTACCACTTCTTCTGCCTGGCAACAAATGAGTACCAACACCACAACCAAAAATGCCTTGGAAGAGCAAGGTGTTACCAGGATTCTTCTCACTTCTTACACTGACCCGAGGCAATGAAATAGGAGAGTTTAGGGGAACAGAGAGGCTTTGAGGCTCCCCACCCCAATCTACACTGCAACCAGGAAGCTTCACTACCCCTTGTCATCTATTTGAATTGGGGGTTAAAAGAGAAGAACATTAACTCCTCCTGGTGGCAGAAATTAGAAGATAAAAAAGCCTTTAACTAGAGATGAAAAGGTTCCAGCTTCCCTAGAACAAGCAATCTTTCTTTTATGGAAGGAGAACTACAATTAAATGTGGCCACATTCTAACTCTTCCCAGGGAAGGAAATGATGGGAAAACTAAGTTCATCTTGAACCTCACAGATTCTCAGAATCTCAAAGAACCTCACAATTCTAATAACGCTCACACCTCCAACATGGGAATAAAGAAGGAGCTCCCACTTGTCCAAACTCTAAGCTCATTATACTCCATGCACATCATATTTCTGGCCTAACACAACCACCAAAAGAGGGCATACAACACCAGTGAAAACCAGCCCTCAAATCTAGTCAGAACTACAGGAGAGCCAAGGATAGATGTTTAGAAAGTGGTAAAAGCTTTAAGCAGGAAAAACAGCAAAAGCACCAACTGGCAGAAATGTTAATGGCACTAAATGATGCCAAACCAACTAACAGCAGTTATATGGGATGCCAGGAGCCTCAAACAACATGCTGGACCCGATCTCTCTTCAGAAAAGTGATGGGGAAGTCGGCCGACCTGCGGCACCTGATTGACAATAGATCTGGGCCCAGCTAGACCACAAAATGGCAGTAACAGCCTAGAAACAAATTTGAGGTGTTACAAATTAAAATTATGGAAAGGAATCTCCAAGAGCACACCATCAGTATGGGGAAGGAAAAAAAAGGCAAGAATGTGATCCCAAAAAGGTTTCAGTTTTCATTTAATCATCGAATGTTAGAAAGGAATGCTCTCCAGAGAAGTGAGCTTGACTTCTAAAAAACTCAAGCCAATAGATGAGGCAGACTGAAATAATAATCAAGATCTATTAAGTATACAGTGATCTGAAGCATATTTTGTCAATGCCATCTTCTCTTATCCTTACAATAACCCAAGAAATAAAAGGCCAGTACTAAGCACAAGTATTCTCATTTTCCCAAATGAGGAAACAGAGCCTGGCAGCTTTTATTAAGGAACTTGCTGTCAGATCAGAAAATCAGTAACAATGTAAAAGTCTCGATTCTAACCAGAGTCTTGCTAACTATGGGTCCAGTGCTCTTGTCACAGGCTGCCTCCTTTACATCACTGCCAGTCATAGAGAAATGCTATTTTCCTCTTGCGGTTAGTTCCTTCATGTGGATATGATGAAGAGGTATGAGACTGTAACTGAGCCCAGGCTAGACAAATCCACCATTGTTCTAACTTTGGGTACCAAGGGAAACTGTTAAAGCTGAGTTTCTGGAGGTTCAAGGCTTCTCCAGCCTCCAAAGAAATCTGAACTGACTGAAAATGAAAGCCATTCAGAGTTCTAAATAGGCACCTTTCCCTCAGTTCATTAATTTCCCCCACCCCCACCCCGGCCCCAAACCTTCCTCAGCACGAGAGTAAGAAAGAACTGCCAGGGAATATGAGGCCACCTTCTCCTAGTTAGTCTTCGTGTAAGGGCCCAGACCCCAGTGAACCTCACACTTGGCTAGAGGAAGGTGGAACTAGAAATGGTTCTTAACCTAACTTGTACCTCTGGGGTTCCTGCCATTTTTACAATGAAAACTCTTAGAAGAAACAACTTTCCTAGGAATGACCACTTGAGTAGATTGCTGGCAGCAAGGAAATTCATTCATTCCTCAATGAAGTTGGTTCCAGTTTTGCTCAGAGAAAAGAATGAACTAAACCCTAGGGAAGTCTAAAGTCTTAAAATACATTCCTCAATTAAAAAGTATTATTAAGTGTCTCCTTCATACCAGGCAATGCTAGGCACTGGAGATACAAATACAATGAATGAAACCCTCTCTCTTAATCCCTACATTTAAAAACTCTTTAATATTAGTAAAGCACTCAAAAATATTATCTCATTGGAGTCTCATAATAATCCAAGATGTATTATGATTCTTACCTTATAGATGAGGAAACTGAGGTTGGGAGAAGTTAAGTGACTTGCCTAGGGTCTCACAACTAATATGTGTCTTATTTGAATACAGGTCTTCCTGACTCCAAGTCTAAGAATCTAGTCATTGTACCATCTAACTGGCTCTAGAAATTCACAGTCTAAAAAGGGAGTGTACACACACAACACATACACACACACACACACACACACACACACACACACACGAGAAAGAGCGAGAACAAATAAAAATAAATACAAACTATTTAAATGCAAGATAATTTAAAGGAAAGGGAGATTCAGAAATATTTCATGTCAGAACTGTCTCTTAAAGGCAGAGATGAGGATGGAAAAATGAAACTTTTACCCAAGAGACAACAGGGAGCCACTAGAATTGACTGAGAGAATTGACATGATCACATGAATGCTTACAGAAAAATCACTGACAGCAGTATGCAAGGCTAGGCTGAAACCAGGGATGATAAGGCAAGACACCAATTTGAAGTCCAGGGGGGTGGATCCTTAATTAAGATGGTAGTTATATTGGAAAACAGGTTGTGAAGGTAGAAATGGCAATATCTGGCAAATGACTGAATTTGTAGGTGAAGGAGAGTGAGACCTATGAGGGTGATGGTGTTTAATGGTGACAGGCAAGAGTAGAAGAGGGAAAAGCAGAATTCTATTTTAGACAGCAGTTATGTTTCCAAAACATCCAATTTGTAATGTTCAATAGGTAAGTGATGACATCATAATGAAGTTCAGGGGAGAGATGGGGCTTGACAGAGAGATCTGGGAGGCAACAACTGCCCAGAGACTATGAAAACCATGGGAACTGATGAGGTCACCAAGACAACAGAGAAAGAAGAGCAGGGGGCTAGTAGAGTTCCTTGGGGAAAACATATTGTTAAGGGATATACAAAATATGAATGATGAACTGGCAAAGGAAGGGATGTACAAACAACTGTTATACTTAAGTACTAAAGAATTTGAGAGTGACACACATGAAATTACAAAATGATGAATGATTTTAATCATTTCCCTTTCCCCAATTTAGAATTTTTAGAGCTGTGCTATAAGGCTAAAGGGCCTAGGGATAAATTACTGGGAGTCTGTGAACTTAGAACTGTTAATATTTTGTAATTACAAACAATTCTCACTTTAAGTAGACAGTTCAGCAGACCCCCCCCCCCAAGGGAATGTTCCCTTGGATGGGAGGGTGGGGGAAAGAGGGAGAAGAGGGAGCCTCATGCCCATGGAGGATGCTGATTCAGGGGTTCAAGAACACATAGGGGCCAGGGTCAGCCATGTGGGGGCTTGACTAGAGTCTAGAAGAAGGAGGTCCTCCCTCTCCCCTATGGGTGCAGCACACCCAGACAGGTGGAGACCAGACATGGACACAGATCAGAGAGGACAGACAACACATCATCTGGGGCTAGAGTCACAGGCAGATGGGTGGAGTCAGGCTAAGGTCTCCTCTCTCAACTCCTGAGATTTCACCAAGCCCCCATCCAGTGATGGCAGTGGCAATCCATTCTTCCATTTTTGCTTTTTTATCTTAGTCTTTTGTCATTGGGGGAGAGGCCATGGAGTACAAAGCCAAAGTGCAGAAGCAGAGAGAGAACATGGTGCTCTACAGGAAAGTTAACATAGGTGTTCTTTGGCATATGGATTTCTTTTAGAATGCTTTATGTAAAGTTGAATTTGAGTGATGCAAATTTACATGAAGCAAAGAAAGTCAGTTAGTTCAATTGAATTAGTTTTAGAGCTTAGAGTGACACCTACTGGAAGGAGTCACAATGCCAGGTGCTCTTAGGGGTTGAACATTTTCTTTCAAACCTCAGTCTTGGGAGCAGGAAGCTCCAAATCTGCTGTGGCTCAGGAATCAAGAAGTTAAAGGGAAAACTGGGGAGTCAGACTACATGGCAGCCCATGAACAAAAGAAGATGAGCTTTGGAGGCAAAATTAGCTTCTGCTGCCCGGCTCAAAGTGTGGCAGAGACGTCCCCTCCCCTGCAGATGACTATTAATACTCTTATTTGCCAACAACACTAATTAGCTGGGCAGCACCAAGGATCAGAATGCTCCCAGTCCACCCCCAACTACCAGAACAAGTCCTATCAGGCTCACTCATTGCACTTCCAGTTTAGAGGGAAGATGCTCAACCAGGGGATCTTAAAGTTCGATTACCTCGAATGCCCATGGGCAATAGAATCTGCCTGTGAGTAGGCAGTTCTCACCCAGCAACAGCCCTGCACTGGTTCCTCAGCAGCCCCGCAGCCATCCCCTAGGTCAGGAAGGGTCACAAGCAGCTGGACATTCACATCCTGCTCCTTCTCCTGACACTCACAAAGCATAAGTAGATTCATATGTCAGTGCTGGAAAACATCCCGTAAAAGTTCTCCTGAGTCGGCCTCAGCATAAAGTCACGACACCTTAAAGACTTTCAATAGGTTTCAATAAAAGAGGGCAGGCATACGACAGAGATCAGTTTTGTATAAAAAGTTGCATACAGGGGTGGCTAGGTGGTGCAGTGGATAAAGCACCAGCCCTGGAGTCAGGAGTACCTGGGTTCAAATCCGATCTCAGACACTTAACAATTACCTAGCTGTGTGGCCTTGGGCAAGCCACTTAACCCTATTGCCTTGCAAAAACCTAAAAAAAAAAAAAAAAAAAGTTGTATACAATTTTATTAAAATGCTATTTCTAAAGGAAAAATAATCCATGTGTTCGTTGGGTTACTGCCAGAGTAATCCAGGGAAGACCAGCCCCAAAAGAGCCTCCCGGGGTGCTGATGACAAAGAGGGTTCCTGTGTTGACTGGGCACTGGCCTCATCCAACCCTGTTAAAATCAGCCAGCTGCTTCAGGGCTGAGCCCGGGCCCTGACCCAAGGTCCTAGAATGGTGGTCCAGAATGACTTTGCCTTCCCTCACCTTGGGCAGTGTTGCCTCCCTCCTCCTCCACCTTACTCCTGGGTTCCCCCTCAGGTCAATTGTTAGACCCTCTCCACATAGTATGCTCCTTTTTGACTTTGCTCAGCTCTTCAGACAGAATGGGTCCCTTCCCCCACCCCTACCAGGACCAGTAATTTATTTATTTATCAAGGCTTCCTTCAAATGCCACCTCTTCTAGGAAGCTCTTCTTGGTGACCCAAGCCTGCAATGATCTTTCTCCAAAATTTGTAAATCTCATAAGCAACAAGACCAGGAGCTCCTTAAGGACAGGTAGAGAATGTGCTCTCAGCTCCTTTTTTTTCCTCCTTCCCAGATGAGGGCAGGGGAGGCCCTCCAGACTTGCTGGCTGACTTAATCATTGTGCCTCATCACCAAACTGAACCCCCTTCTTGACAGCTGTCTGTCACAAGTAAACTTCACATACTGTAGCAGAACACACACTTCAGAGTGAGGCACTAACTGAACCCAAAATATATGGTCGAAGAAACTGTTCATTATCCTAGAGTTTTGACCTTTATAGAAGTACAGGAAAGAAAACACCTAAAAATGAAGCTCCAGAGGATGCCCAAGTAATAAACAACACCTACCTGTATTCTATCATTATGCTGTTGCCTGGGATGAAATTCTGAACAACAAGAGAGTCCCTTCCTTGGATGATTAATTATTCTGCAAATTACAGGCATCCATAAACCCCATTATCTTCCCCCAACCTAAAATAAGGTCAAAAGTGAAAAGTATGTGGTGACAGAAATTCTGCACTCTTTGATTTTGCCAAGGAAAACAAGGTACCATGGAAAGCAGAATGGACCCAAAGTCAAGAAGGAGGGGTTCAAATCACAAACTCCACCAGATCCTAACCCTGTGACCAGGGACAGGCCATTTTACTCCCTGTGAACCCTGGTAGCCTTCTCTCTCTCAAATGAAGGGACAGGCCAAGATGAGGTCTAAATTCGGATGATGAGCTCAAGATGGGAGAGATCTGAGCAACCTCTTTAGAAAGCCACTTCTCAGCATGGTCTGTCAAGTCCCCATTCCTAAGACACTAGACAAGAACAATGCCACTCCTAGGAAACCTGTGTTGCCTGTTCCATCTACAAGAAGCTGCCAAGTACCTCAAAGGACAGTAGGAAGAGTGTTGAAGGACCAGTGCCATCCCTGAACAACCGAGCCAACAGCCCTCCTTCCAAAGGTCTGTCTGCTTCTCTCCTTCCTTTCAACACAGGCTAGGACCCTGGGACTTCCAGTTGCATCAGAAAGATTCCTTCAGCCAGGGCAGGAGGGATGTCTCCTGTGGCCTTAGGAAAGATTATTCTGACATGCCCCAGAGAGCATCAAATCTAGACTAAGACATGGGTCAGAAGGGAGACAGGCTCCTCATCATCAGGGACCATCTGAGCTCAGGGAAGAAAGTAAAGATCTCTAAAAGGGCCATGTATCATGGCCTGGGCACGAGCTGACCAAGGATCAGTGTCACCTTGGGAAAGTCACTGAACTCATCTCAGCCTGGACTCGATCCCTTGGGTTCCTTTAAGTTCTACATTTTCTACAGAGCCCAGGCCAGTGGTGGAGGACAGGGTGAGAGGCTCAACAGCCCTAAGGGATTCAGGGATGGAAGGAAGGGTCACAGCTCTCTTACCTCCTGAGTGAATCTTCCTCAGAACTTTCCTCAGGCATTTCCTGGTTTAAGGCCTCCTGTGATACATTCCCAGGTCTGCTGGCAGTCGCCTGGCTATAAACACGTTCCCAGTGGCCAGTCTCCTGGTTGAAGGCCACTCCCACAGTCCTCTCGTCCGGGGCGCTGGTGGAAGTGCTCAACTCCAGCCTGCTGGAGCTAGGGCCTCGCCCTCCCTCAGTGCCATCCACAGGGGGCAACTGGCTGCCCCCTGCTGGCAAGCCCTCCAAGGCACTGGGGACCTGCCAGGAGGAGCTAGTCTCCCCAGGTGAGTAGTTAGGGGTGGTTCTTTCCCAACGCAGGGTATCATTGTTGAAGGTCAAGAGGTTATGACAGGCACGGCAGCGGTTCAGGTGGCCTCGGGAGAGATTGGAATTGTTCTCGCTGCTGTGTGGGGTGGGCTGGTGGGAAGGACCGGGCCTCTCTGGCTCAATGTTGTTGTTGAGCATCTCCTGGGCCTGCTGGGTTGGAGTGGGATCTCCCCCCAGGCCCGGGTCCAGCTCCTGGAGTCGGTCGTACTCCAAGAAGAAGCGTCTCAGGTCACACTGTAGCTCGTTTCGGATGCTGCCTGAGCTATTACTCTGGTCCGAGCCACTGCCTGCTTCAGCCTCGGCGGCCAGCCCCGACACAGAAAAGCCCCTGCCCTCGGTGGCAGAGGTGTACACTGATGCCTGGGAGCTGCCTTCCTGCTGCCTCAGGACTGACAGTAAGCTCACTGAAGAGGCACTGGTCCTTGGCGGGGGCAGAGCATCCGCCTCCGAGCGAGAGTCCATACTTAGCACCGTTCGGGTCCAGTCCGAACCTCCGAGCCCAGAGGCTATTTCCCTCCCGGCCTGGTGATACCTGGAAGGGTGGCTGGAAAGAGGGCCGCCCAGCGAGCGCCGTGTGGGCCCCAGGCTGAGGTTCCTCAGTGTGTTACCCGCAGTGCCGCTCTGCACTGTGCTGAAGGCAGATGGGCGGTTCAGGAGGCCCTGGTCCTGCTGCACTGATGAAGCCTGCTCCGGGGCATGGTAGGGCTCGGTCTGTACAGAAGAAAAGGAAGCAGTGGTAGAGCCAGCTGAAGTGGAGGGGCCACTGTCCCAGTGTGGGAAGAGGGAAGAAGGAATTCCAGTGTGAGAGCAATGGCTGCAAAGGCATAGCAGCCCCAGGGGCTGGCGGCACTCAGCTAGGAGGAAGCTGACCTGCTCTCGGAGTCTGGTGTAAGGACATCCTGGGCAGAGGGGGAGGGGTGGGGGAGGGGTGGCAGAATCTCAGTTTGGACTGTGCTCTCCCACCTGGATGCCAGAAGAGCGGGATGACAGCATGTGCAAGAAGTTGTGCAGAAGAGGAGTCCGGCGGACCGGCTGTGACTGCAGGAGAGCACGCTGGCGGAGGTGAGACAGCTCCGGGCCATCCACAGGGACCTCCGGCTCCTCGTCGCTCTGGAACAGACATGTGGAGGGGGAAGCAGGAAGACAGGGCAGGGGCAGAACTTAGCAGCTCTGGACAAACCACCAAGCACTAGGCTCCACTCCGTCACCACAAAGCAGAGCCCCCTATTCCTTTCCAGACCAAGGTTCTCTCAGGGTAGACTCAGTCTACATGACGCCTTCCTTGTGGGGACAGAAGGGGAGGCTGCCATCCCAAAGGAGAGCCAGGGCTGAATCTCCAGGGACAGTTGTAGCTCTAACTTGGGCTATACAACCTGCTGCTAATTCTGGAACTCATATGAAAGCAAAGACATAATGGGGGTGGGGGGAGAGGAAAGAGCAGGTATAATGACCTAGGATGACCCAAAGTTTAGGAGACTTAGGGGGCTCTGGGGAATCCTTCATTCAGTTACCTGCTGATTGGAGGGATTAACAATTGCTGTGAGTAAGTAGTGTCCGAGGGGGTCAAACCTTACCAACCTAAAACGAGAGAGACAGAGAAAGAGAAAGACACACACACACACACACACACACAAAGAGAGAGAGATGAGAGAGACAGAGACAAAGACAGAGAGAGTGAGTGAGAGAGAAGAGGAACAGGTGAGAAGGAAGGGGAAAGAAAAGGAGAAGAATTCAAGAGAATAGAAGAGAAGAAAGAGAAGAGGGGAGGACAAGAGGAGAAAAATTGGATATGTGTGTGTATTAGAGAGAGAAAGAGAGAAAGAGGAGAAAGAGGGGAGAGAGGAGGGGCAAGAAAAAGCAAGAGAAGAAGAGGGGAGGACAAAAAGTGTGTATGTGTATGTGTATGTGAGGGAGACAGAGACAGAAAGGGGGAGGAGAAAGAAAAGAATACAAGAGAAGAAAGGAAAGAAGAAGAAAAAAAGAAAGTAAAGACAAGAGAAAAAAATGTGTGTGTGTGTGTGTGTGTGTGTGTGTGTGTTAAAAAGGAAGGGGGGAGAGACACACACACAGAGACAGAGAGAAAGGGAGAGGGAGGGAGAGGGGGGGAGAGAGAGAGAGAGAGAGAGAGAGAGAGAGAAAGTAGATGTTTATTCAAAACTTGGGAAATACTATATTATACTCTTTTATCAACCACTACTGAAAAATTCAAAGTTTATATACCCAGGTATTTATTTAGCTAGAGAGACTAACAAATCTTTGTCAAGATAGAAAAAGATTCCATTCTTTTTTCCCTTCCCACTTGCCTCAGAAATAGGGGTCACATAGCCCTGAAGCAGCAGCAGCATTTGGAAGAACCATCAGATTCCCTCCTCCCTGGGAGCAGCAGCAGCCATCTCTCATGGTGCAAAGTCTGCTTAGCCACAGGAGGTGGGTACATCCTAGCTGTAAGGGAGTAAAACTCTCCTATACCCATCCATGGGGACCAATCCACCCCATGGCTGTATCTGCAGGAAATGTGAACTATGATGGCATTTTAACAGCCCCAGCAACAAATCCTAATGTTAGGCTAGAAAGTGAGCCTGTGTCCAAGTGAGACAACAGAAGACTTTATAGGAGAAAAAATTTCTCTACTTTTAATCTAGGTTCAAGTTAGAAATATATCTTAAGTTTGGGGCAAAAAGAAAATACATTCTATTTGGCAGCTTTGTTATATGCTTGAATTCTCCAAAATCTCTGTCCTGCAGAGCTGAGACATAAGCACAGACAGGAAGGGGCATTCCTCACCCCCTGAAATCTACAAATATTATTTGGGGTCTCCTAAAAAACTGTTTCTGCCCTCAAAGCTACTCAGCTAGTCCCAGAGTCCAAGAGCACACAGAAGACCAGGCACTGCGGGGAGGCCTGCAGAACAACAACACCATCCTCACAGCCCAGCTGCACTGAGGCACAACCTTGGCAGAGGAAGCAGTTACTTAGAACCCCACCAGAGCCTGAGAACAGAAAGGTGACACGAGATCTCCCCCGCCACTCCAGGCCTGGCTCACATGGCTGTGCTCCAACACATCAAGTTACTCACCGGACTCTCTCCATCTCACTGGCCGTCTTCACCACCGCGAAAGGCTCCCGCCGGCTCCAGTCCCAAAAGTGGATCTCATGGGCTGTGGCAATCAGTAGAAGCTGAGCCGTGGGGTGAAAAGCCAGGGAAGCAATGGCATTGTTGCTGTCTGTGAACCAGCTTTCACTGCCACCCTATGGATGAAGCATGCCTAAATCACTACTGGGGCAGACGATAAGACAGGGAAACACCTGTTTCAGAAGAACTCCATTTAACATAATTTACTATCTACTGGGCCTTTTTAAAACAGGATCTCATAAGACAGACAGGTCACTTTAAGTCCCTGGTGTCTGACACTCCTCTATTTTGAACCACACACATTTCTCCAGGGTGGGTACCTGCTACAGGTCTGCAAAAACATGAAGCTCTCACACCATGGCCTTGACAGAATGCAGGGAGCACCAGTCACCAGCCACAAGGGAGAAGGAGCATCTTCACACTGGGTAAAGCAAAGTCCACCTAGGACCCAGGCCAAAAGACATTCAGACAGACCCCAGTATGTCCCAGTGAATCCTAGAGGACACTCTAGGCTGCTGGGAATGACCCAAAGGGCAGCTGACAGAGACAAGGTATAGAAGCCAGGTTGCCTGGCTGCTCCTTCAAGAATGGAAGGAAAAGGGGCGGCTAGGTGGCGCAGTGGATAGAGCACTGGCCCTGGAGTTGGGAGTACCTGGGTTCAAATCCGGCCTCAGACACTTAATAATTACCTGGCTGTGTGGACTTGGGAAAGCCACTTAACCCCATTTGCCTTGCAAAAAAAAAAACAAAAAGAAAAAGAATGGAAGGCAAAAAGGTGGGCTTTTCATCGATACAATAGGCCCTTCCTATCCATCAAGTGAAGTGTTGAGGTATGAGCAAAGTTGAAACAAGGTAAAAAATGGGAAAACTCAATAGTGAAGTCCCAGCAAAGCCCCCTTCATTGCTGCTGAGTCCAGGGATTGCTCTCATTCTCAGAAAGCCATATCAAGTTATATATGGAAATTAAAGCAGCAATTCTGCTACTAGTTCTATAGTTAAAAAAAAAAGATTATTACAGGGAAGAAAAGATAATATTCAGAGAACACTCTATAAAAGCAGAAGTCTGAAAACAAAACTTTCAACCCTTTGATTAGGGAATGACTGATGGGAAGGAATTTCTAAAGCAATGGCAAGTGTAGAAAGGAAACCCACCGGTGTCAGACACTTAATAATAATTACCTAGTCATGTGGCCTTGGGCAAGCCACTTAACCCCATTGCCTTGCAAAAATCTAAAAAAAAAAAAAAGGAAACCCACAATAACGACAAAACCTGACCACCACTCTAGAAAGAAAGACAACATTAAATGGACACAAGACTGAGATGAAACCCCATGGACAACACAAATCCTGCCTGGTTTGCCTGGTTCAAGTTTCACCATAGGGCTTCTTCCCTTTGAAGGAAGGCTGCATTACATGAGGGTACAATGGCATAGGCTGCCAACTTTGACTTCTTGGTTGTCTGGCTGAACTTCTGAAGTGTGCATCTTTATTTTGGTTCAATTATCTATGTTCACTGCTATGTTGAAAAATAATTTGTTGATTTTTTTTTTAAAAGAAGTCTTAGGGCCTGAAAGCAAAGATGTTTGCTTCTCCCCCTTGGACCAGCAGCATGAGGAATCTAGCCATCAATCAATCTAGCAAGCCAAAGGAAGTACTCACATGTAAATCCCAAATCCTAACCTCCCCATCAAGGCAGCCCGAAGCAATGAGGCCCGGAATGGTGGGGTGAAAAGTCACACACCATGGTGTACGTCGATGCCCAACCAGAGAATGAACACACTTGCCAGTCTTCACCTCCGTAATGTAGATATTGTGATTCACATGGGTGGAGGCCATGAGAGTCCTACAGTGAGAGAGAAGAAAGGGGGAGCTAGGCAGGAGAGGTAGTAAAGAAGAACTTTTGTGGATCTAGCTAACCCTCTGAACTAGGTGAGATGAAAGAGCTAGCAGAATGGAATATACATTCTGGGGAGAGGGACCTCATTTTCTCATCAGTGGGCTGGACTCTGTCTTGGTCTCAGCTGTCACAGGACCTTTCTAAAGCACAGATCTGACCATATTGCCCTTCATTCAATAAATTCCAATGGCTCCCTCTTACCTCCAGGATAAAAGAGAAAAATCCTGTTTGGCCATTAAAGCCCTCCATTTACCAGCCCCTAGCTGCCTGTCCAGTTTTTTTCTACCTGTCACTACCCTCCAATGACCCCAGTCTCATGGTTATTTCTCTAATGTGACACACTCCATTTCCCAATTGCAGAGAATGTCCCCATTCCTTGAACTCTCTTCCTCCTTCTCTTAGCTCCCCTGGCTTCTTTCCAGTTCCAGCTAATGCCAAGAAGCTTTTCTCAGCCCCCCCCTTAATCTTAGCACCTTCCCCCTCTGATTACCTTTAATTTATTCTGTTTCTTCCTTATTTGCACAGAGCTGTTTGCAAGTTATCTCCCTCATTCCTGAGAGAGGGGACACCACTTTTGGCCTTTGTTTTTGGTCCCCCAGTGAAGCCACCTAAGCATAGTGAGTGGCATATGGTAATCAAGGCCTGAACAGGAGAAACCTTGTGACCTCTGCTTCAGAAACAATGACATACTTGGTGTCCCAATATATCCCATTCTACCTTCTCTCTCCTTACTAAAAAGAACTCACAATTGAGAAACTAGCATGTGCTAGGTACCCTGGCTTGGAACAGACTTCTTCTTCACTTATCACTCAGATGCCACTTCCAAATCCCACTCCATCATGATTCAAAACTCTCCTAGTCACCCAAGGGAACATCTCCATCTTGGGAGTTATAATCATTTTGTTCTCCGTATCCCAAGTCTGGTACATAGGAGGGGGCTTAGTAGACTGGCTGGTCTACCTCTTCTCCAGTTCCAACTTTGGAGAGAAGTCTTTTTTAAGCCATCTAGACTTGTGGAGCTAACTCTCTATCAAACCATTCCTAGGACATTTTGCTAACTTTTCTTTCCTTCTCAGCTACTGTGAGCAAAGGGCCTGATTCCTGCAGCACTTCCAAGGGTCTTAAAGGATTGGCCTGTATGTTCTCATTAGAAAAAAAGCAAAAGGGGCGGCTAGGTGGCATAGTGGATAGAGAACCGGTCCTGGAGTAAGAACCTGAGTTCAAATCCAGCTCAGACACTTAATAATTTACCTAGCTGTGTGACCTTGGTCAAGCCACTTAACCCCATTGCCTAGCAAAAACCTAAAAAACAAAAACAAAAAAAGCAGAAGAGGGAGGCAGGTTTAGGACAAGTCTAAGCTAACCAGAGACTACCACCCCCAAGGGTGGTTATGGTAGCTAGGGGTAGAGTACCTGTCTGGGCTGAAGGCCAGTAAGAAGGTAGATCGTGGACTATCAGGAAGTTCAACTTTCTGGAGAAAAAACAGGAGAAGACAGTAATAAGACATCATTCCTGAAGGTATCCAAGAACAAACATTAACAAACTGCTTCAAAAGTCCCTTCTGCATTCACAGTCTAGGCCCAAACCATTAGAAAACGGCAGAGAGACTGAATGAACTAGGCGTTAAATTCTCAGTCACATTGGAAAGTGGCTCCTACTTTTTCCTCTAACAACCTGAGTTCTATCTGTCTCTCCCCTTGCCTGACCAAGGTTGGGCTCTGTTCATCCTCAGCTCCCATGACAAAAAGGTTCTTGCCTTTCCTTCCCATTTCATCCACCGAGTTTTATCCTCCACCAGCTCCTGCAGAAGCCTCTGAGCTCCCAAGGCCCGGGTGCCCCTTTCTCGACCCCAGAGAATCCGGACGGCATTCTTCTCGGGGACAACCTTCATGGCTCTCAGGCACCACGACCACCCCAGACACAGAGGAGAGAGCGGAGCGAGCACTGGCTCCAGGTTTGGAAGCAGCTAAAACGAGGCCATCCAGCTCCTTGGACGTTATCCTCATGGAAATCTGGAGAAACAAAAAATGTATTAAAAGATTGTTTCATGGCTAGAGAAACTTCCCACAACAATTCAATTTTGCCTAAAGAAGGGATGAAAATGGAGGGAAGAGGAAGATGGGAAATTTCTCCCATATTACTGTTTGAAATGTTTTTATGCTAAAATAAGACACATTCCCCAACATGAGGCCCTCATAATGGGTTTTAGCCTCAGCAACAAAAAAGAAATTAACTTAAAAGCATATCAAAGAAGTTTTAAAAATGTTTTTATTCTGGGGCGGCTAGATGGTGCAGTGGATAGAGCACCAGCCTTGGAGTCAGGAGTACCTGGGTTCAAATCTGACCTCAGACACTTAATAATTACCTAGCTGTGTGGCCTTGGGCAAGCCACTTAACCCTATTGCCTTGAAAAATCTAAAAAAAAAAATTTTTTATTCTGAATTTAAAAACCAAGAGTTCTCCACATATAAAGTAGGATGCAGATAGCATAGCATAAATTTCACATGTAATTTTTAAAGGTATTCTGCTTATCTGTGATTTTTTTCCTAGTCTTTCCTTGGTTCATGTACCAGTGACCATCTTTCTTCCTGCTTTTGACAGCACTCTGACTATACTTCTTATGCTCAAAAAATTAGGGGAAGGGAGATGAAAAGCAAAACCAAAGGGAAACTTTCTGCTCTCCCAGGCCCTCAGATCCTACTACTGTCATTTTGTCTACACAGGGCATTGCTTTTTAAAATACCAATTGAAAAACTTATCTTAACCACTATATACCAGGCCAAAGGCAGTCTATGAGAGGGGGTGGAGCTGCCCTCATGCCAGGAAGCCCTGAGTTCAAGTAGTGGCAAGAGATTCAATATAGGATTATCTGGAAGAATGGGCACTTGCTTAGAAGCTGGGGAGAATTAAGAAGGATATCAAGATGACTGCATCCTGTAGGTGGTGCTGGCTTCTAGTAGAGGGTGCTAGCACAAAGCATGAGGAGGAGGGGAGGGGAGGGGAGGGGAGGGGAGGTCATTTGGGATGGATCAGAGTGTGTGGGAGGGAGTTGTGTCCCATGAGATTGAGAGATGGTGGCCTCAGGTAGTGAAAGGTCTAAAATGCTGAACATAGGCATTTTGATGATCTCAGAGGCACAAGGGAGCTGATGGAAAGTGCAATGATCAGGACTATATTAAAGAAAAATGGGTATGATTAGAAATGTGGAGAAACTTGAAAACTATATCCTCTACACATATGTGCTTAATATGAACAATACAACAATGAAAAGGGATATGGGTTCCTACCTTCAAGGAGCTTACTGTCTAATGAGGGGATATGATGTCTACGCAGATAAGTATAATACAAAATAGAATGTAGCAGAGGCAAGGGAAAGATCTAGATAAAATCAGGAGAAAGACTGCTGCCCACTGGGGAAATCAGGAAAGGCTTTTTTGAAGATCCCAAAAGTAAGAGGGAAAGAACCCATCTTTATAAAAATATTTACAGCAGCACTTTTTGTTGTAGCAAATAACTTGAAACTGGGAGAATGACTTAACAAATTCTGTTATGTGAATGTAATAGAATATTATTATGCCAAAAGAAACAGTGAAAGGGATAATTTCTGAGAAACCAAGGAAGACTTGCATAAAATGATAAAGGGTGAAGTAAACAGAACCAAAAGAAAAATGTATATGACTATAATACTATAAAGAAAAGCATCTCTGAAAAGACAAGTAGTCTTGTTATATACAATGACCAACTGTAGACTCAAGAGGACCAAGGACAAAAGAAGCTTCCAACCTTTTGACAGAGAAAAGGCATTTTGGCTGTTTTGGGGCCTTCTTACTTTAGGTCCTCTCTGAGAGTTGGATAACTTGTTTTGGGGAGTTAGGCATAAGTTGTCTAGAAAGTCTTTGGGGTCTTTCAATCCTGCAAGTCTGTGTTCCCGACACAGAAGGGTCCCTAAGAAAGCCTCCCAAGGAACTTAATCCATGTTTTTTGGCAAGAGATGATCAATGTACAGACAATAAAGAAGGAGTCATCATAGAGATGGGAGGAACACCAAGAAAGTGCTTTCACCATTACATGACAAAAGGGAGGTAAAATGAGTAGGAAAACCATTTTCTCCCTCCCTTTACAACCTCTTAAAGCCCTGCTAAGAAGATAGCTCAAGATGCCAAAATGAACAAAACTTCCAATTAAAATGTCAACTAAGTTACTCCTCTCATTGCACTTGCCCTAAAAACTTTCAGTGTGACCTAAAGTCCCTAGGACAAATTCCTTCAAAAATAAATCATTTCAGGGCGGCTAGGTGGCACAGTGGATGAAGCACCGGCCCTGGAGTCAGTAGTACCTGGGTTCAAATCCGGTCTCAGACACTTAATAATCACCTAGCTGTGTGGCCTTGGGCAAGCCACTTAACCCCATTTGCCTTGCAAAAACCTAAAAAAAAAAAAATCATTTCTTCCCTCATTCTGCATATGTTTTTAAGGGTTTATATGTCACTGTCACTATGAGGAATAAGTTATAAGTTACAAGATAGGGATTGCTGGGCAGTGTTGTAGAACACTTTGAGAATGGACAGTTTGAATCTGGGGAGGACCCAGCAGCAGGGTTCCTCCTCCCAGAGTATAATGGAAGGTGAGGGAGGGCAGGGATGCTTAGTGTCTCCAGTGTCTAGGTCAGTGCCTGGCATGAAGAAGATACTTAATTTGGGGAAAGCTAGGTACATTTTAAGAGCAGCTAACTGATGCACTGGAGAAAAGACAAGATCTGGAATCAGGAAGATCTGAGTTCAAATCTAATCTTAGGCTCTTACTAGCTATGTGACCTGGACAAGTCATTTAACTTCTGCCTCAGTTTCTTCATCTGTAAAATGGGAATAACAACAGCCCCAACTTCTCAGGGTTGTTGTGAGAATGAAATACAAGTGTAAAGCACTCAGTAGAGTGCTCTATGTTAGCTTTTATTATTACTACTACTATTATTATAATTTACTGTTGTTTGATTGACATACTCTGAATTGCCTTTGTCCTTAACAAGGCACACTGCAAAAACCAGGTTTCAGACTGACTAGCTATTAGCTAGTCAAAAAATCTACCCAAATCCCCTGAAGAGATAAGAAAGAACTGAGAGAGAAGCCTGGAAGGATTTGCATGAACTGATACTGAGTGAGATGAGCAGAACCAGAAGAACATTGTACACCCTAACACTACATGGGGGTGATGATCAACCTTAATGGACTTGCTCATTCCCAAAAGTGTAACAATCAGGAACAATTTTAGGGTATCTGCGATGGAGAATACCATCTACATCCAAAGAAAGAATTGTAGGGTTTAAACAAAGACTAAAGACTATTACCTTTAATTTAAATTTTGCTATCTCACACAGTTTTTTCCCTAAGGATATGATTTTGCTCTCAACACATTCAATTTTGATCAATGTATGGCATGAAAACAATGTAAAGACTATCACAGACTGCTTTTCATTGGACGGGGGAGAGAGATTGGGAGAAAATTTGTAAATTTCAAAAAACAATTTAAAAAAAGAAAAAAAATAAAGTCCTGAGAGAGTAGTAGGGGGTCTTTCTAGGAGCACGCAGCACAATAGTTGTGCATATAAACATGTCACCAAGAAAATGAACAGCATATCTGGGGGCTGGGGTGTCCCAGAAACCAACTTCTCTTCTGTGATCCTGACGACTTATGTATATACACCAACACATGAGAAACAAGGAGGGCAGGGACAATCTTACTCAAGCAGTCAAGAGTTTTTGAAATTGCCAGTATTAAAAAAATATATATTGCCAGAATTATTTGGCAGTAACGAATCTATCAATTCTTAGGAAAAGGGCAAGCAACTGAAAAAATTAGAAAAGTAATAAATTAAAACCACCAATTAAACACCAAACTAGAAATCCTGAACATCAAAGGAAAGATTAATAAAACTGAAAATTAAAAAACAAAAACAAAAACCATGGAACTCAGAGCTAGTTTTATGGAAAAACTAACAAACTTGATAAGCCTGGGGCTAATTTGATTTTTTTTCAAAAACAGAGTGAAACCTAGGTCTGGATCCAAGATAAAAAATAATTCATTTCCAAAACTGTTGGGAAAAAATAAGTAAAGATGTAGTACTACCAAATTCCTTATATAACACAAATATGGTTTTGATACCTAACCCAGAGACAGTCAAAATGGAGAAAGAAAACAAACTACAGACTGATTTCCTTAATGATTATTAATGCAAAAAAATTAAATAAAGTATTTAGCAAGGAGATTACAACAATATATTACAAAGACCATCAACTATGACCAGGTTGGAATTATACCAGGAATTCAGGACTAATTCACCTATAGCATAAATGAATCACATCAATAACAAAAACAAAATCATATTATTTCAACAAATGTAGAAAAGCTTTTGAAAAAGTACAATACTGGGGTGACTAGGTGGCACAATGGATAGAGCACTAGCCCTGGAGTAAGGAGTACCTGAGTTCAAATCCAACCTCAGACACTTAGTGTGGCCTTGGGCAAGCCACTTAACCCCATTTGCCTTACAAAAACCTTAAAAAAAAAAAAAGAAAAAGAGAAAGTACAATATCCATTCCTATTAAAAACTAGAAAGCATGGGGAAGAAATGAAATAACAAGTACACTGCTAAAAATCTAAGAACAAGCATTAATTGAAATAGGGATAAGTCAGAAACCTTTCTTAATAAGACAGATGAAACAAAGATATGCATTATCACCATTACTATTCAATATTGTACTAAAAAATGCTAGCTTTAGCATTAAGAAAAATAAATCAAAGGAAATCAACTTAAGCAACATGGAAACTAAACTATTACTTTTAGTAGATTTTACAATGGTACACTTCGACAAACCTAGAGAATCAAATAGTCAAAACAAATTAACAACTTCAGGAAAGTTGCAGGATATAAAATAAATTCACAGAAACTATCAGCATTTCTCTATATTACCAACAAAACCCAGCAGGAAGAGGGAAAAAAAGTGAAATTCCATTTAAAATAATTTTAAACTGTATAGAATAATTGGGAGTCTACCTGCCAAAACACACAATGAACAGTTACAAAACATTCTCCACACAAATAAAACATAAATAACTGGAAAAATGTTAATTGTTCATGGATAAGCCAAGCCAATATAATAAAAATGACAATACTATCTAAATTAATTTTCTTATTCAATGCCACATCAATTACTTTATGGGAATAGAAAAAAAGTTTTAAAAATTCAAGAGAATAAAATGTCAAGAATTATCAAAAGAATCAAGGAAAATGGGGCAGCTAGGTGGTGCAGTGTATAGAGCACTAGCCCTGGAATCAGGAGTACCTGCGTTCAAATCCAACCTCAGACACTTAATAATTACCTAGCTGTGTGGCTTTGGGCAAGCCACTTAACCCCATTTGCCTTGCAAAAACCTAAAAAAAACCCACAAAAACACAAAAACAAAAAAAGAATCAAAGAAAATAAGATGTGCAAGAAGGAGACCGAGCAAAACCAGACCTCAAACAAACCTCAAACCTACAAAGTGGTAATCATCAGAACAATTTGGTATTGAATAAGTACCAAAGAAAATAAGAGTGGTACACAATATACAGAATCAAATGAGCACAGCAGTAGCCTAATGTTTAATAAACCCAAAGATCCCAGATATTGGAGCAAGAACTATTTATTTTTTCTTTATTAAAAAAATAGCATTTTATTTTTCCTAATTATTTATGAAGATAGCTTTCAACATCTATTTTTTTAAGATTTTGAGTTCCAAGTTTTTCTCCCTCCCCTCTCTCCATGACAGCAAGCAATCTGATACAGATTATACATGTACAACCATGCTAAACATATTTTCATATTCGTCATGTTGCAAAAGAAGAATCACACAAAAGGGGAAAAAACCACAAGAAAGAAAAAACAAAAGTGAAAATAGTAGGCTTTGGCTGCATTCAGACTCTATAATTTTTTCCTCTGAAGTAGATGGCATTTTCCATTACTAGCATTTCTGAATTGTCTTGGATCATTGTATTACTGAGAGGAGTTAAATCTATCATAGTTGACCACTGTATACTGTTGCAGTAACTCTATTTAGTACCCTGATTCTGTTCACTTTGCTCAGCATCAGTTCACGTATATCTTTCTGGACTTTCTGTCTGGCAAAAATCTGCTTGCTCATCATTTCTTATAGAATAATATTCCATAACATTTATATACCACAACTTGAAGAATACTCTATTTGACAAAAAATTCTGGGAAAACTGGAAAGTAGTCTGGCAAAAAGTAGGCACAAACCACATCTTAAACCATATAGGAAAATAAACTCAAAATGAATATATAATTTAGACATAAAGGTGATATCATACATAAACAGGGAAGCATAGAAGAAATTACCTGTCAGATCTATGGATAGGGGGTGAGTTCATGAACAAACAAAAGATAGAAGTTTATGGAAAGCAAAATGGATAATTTTGATTACATAAAATTAAAAAGTTTTTGCACAATAACAATGCCATCAAAATTAAAAGAAAATCAAGAATCTAGGAGAAAATGTTATAGCAAGTTTCCCTGATAAAGGTCTCCTTTCTCAAATATATAGTGAACTGAATCAGATTTATAAGAATAAGAGTCATCCCCCAACTGATAAAATGGTTAAGGCATATATGCAACCAGTATTCTGAAGAAGATATATCAAGCCATATTTAAAATTTTTTTAAATTCTCTAATAATTAGATAAATGCAAATTAAAACAATCCAAAGACATAACTTCATAGTCATGCCATTGGCTAAGACGACAGAGTAAGGAAATAAGAAATCCTGAAGGAGATATGGGAAAATAAGTACACTGATGGCAAAGTTTTAAACTAGTTCAACTAGGTCCCTAAAGCTATAAAACTGTGGCTACCCTTTAACCCAACAGTACCATTATTAGATCTCTATTTCAAAGACTCAAGAAAAAGCAGAAAAAAAAGCAACTATATGTACAAAAATATTAAAAACAATTATTTCCATGGTGACAAAAACTGAGGAAATGCCCATCAATTGGGAAATGGCTGAACAAGTTATGGTACTTGATTGGGATGGAATGCTATTTTGCTAGAAGAAATGATAAAGGTTATAGTTTCAGAAAACCCTGGGTAGATATATATGAACTGATACAAAGTGAAATGAGTTGAACCAGAAGAACAATTTACATAGTAACTGCAATACTAGGAAGATAAATCAAATGT
This sequence comes from Macrotis lagotis, assembly GCF_037893015.1. Taxonomy (NCBI): domain Eukaryota; kingdom Metazoa; phylum Chordata; class Mammalia; order Peramelemorphia; family Peramelidae; genus Macrotis; species Macrotis lagotis. The sequence goes on from NC_133660.1 coordinate 271,453,013, forward strand.
GAAACAGTAATTCTGATCAATATAATGATCTCCCACAATTCTGAAAGACCTGTGATGAAAACTGCTATCCACCTCCAGGTAGAGAACAGATGGACTCCAAGATCAAATTGATGCATATTGCCTTGTTCTTTCTTTTTCTTGACCCCATAGGTAAAGAAACATTTCTCCTTCTCTCTTCCCCCTACAAACCCAGTTAATGTGGACATTTATTTTGCATTACTTCATTTTTTGGAGTAGTCTGGTATTTCTTGCCTTTTCAATGAGTGGGGGGAGGAGTTCTGAGGAGGAAAGAATTTGTAACTGAAAATAAAATTGAATTTTAAAAAGTTTTAGGAAAAGCAACAGGTAAAAAACAGCAGACTAGATCATTATTTATTTATTTGTTTATTAAGAAGAATTTACCATGTGCCAGGTCATGGATGATCCTTGTCCTCAAGAAGCTTTCATTCTAATGGAGAAGAAAACCACAGGCAGCTGGGATGGGGATGGGGATATGGACCAGCTGTCCAGAGAAAGGAGCAGGGTTCAGACTCAAGACAAGAAGGATCAGGCCCTGGGGCCAGGGTGTTCTCAGGAAAAGCAGGTTGTGGGGTACAGAGACAGCAGAGACTGCAGAATGAGTCAGTCAAGAAGTGCAAGGCAAGGAACGGTCAGTCGTGAGGGCCCCTTCCACCACTCCTCCTGGGATATCTGAGGAGCCTTCCTGAAGGCCAGAGAAGAGGGCTCCCTGGTCCTGACACTACCACATCAAAGGACTTCAACGAATAAAGGTGTCTTTGGTTCCAAACAGAATTCAGGTCACTGTAAAGCACTGGTCAGAATCCTGAACAAACTTGACCCTGTGATCTCAAGCCCCTGGGGAGCAAGAAGGAAAACCCCATCCTCAGAAAGGCCCAGGGACCAAAAAGTCTTTCATTCTAATGACTCCCAACAAGAAAGCAGGCTAGAGTTCCCAAGGAATGAAACCCAAAAAGGGACCTCTCGCTTCTGACTAGAGGAAAATCTCTGATCTGTTCCTTTAAAAAAGAAAGGCCTTCTGATTTGCTCTAGGCAGCCACCTGGAAAGAGATTTTTATTTTGTTCTCTTTTAAAAGAACAAAGGGAACTAAATCAAACTGAAGTCAGACAGCTTGTAAGCTGAGCAGGAAGTGCCAGTCAAGTGGGTTTTTCATTCTATTTTTTCAAAAGAAGGAAGAAACAAGTTTCCCAAATCTGTCCCGAAACCAACCTGAGACAAAGAGACCAGAATAGCGTGTTTCTGACGCCATTCAGCAGGCCCCAAAACCAAGCCAACCTCTCAAAGTGGTTTTCCACTGCTAAGGTTCTGTGTGGTAGACTCCACTTAAATCAAGGCCTGCCAACAAGCCAGCCTCCCATTAGTGCTCTGACTCAAATTCTTCTAAAAAGACAAGAAAAGGGGTGGCTAGGTGGCACAGTGGATAGAGCACCACCCCTGGAATCAGGAGGACCTGAGTTCAAATGTGACCTCAGACACTTAATAATTTTCTAGCTGTGTGGCCTTGGGCAAGCCACTTAACCTCATCTGCCTTGCAAAAACCTTTAAAAGAGAGAGAAGAAAAACAGAATCACCTTTAAAAACTACTTACTCTAGCAAATTAGAGCTTTCATTAATCTAAGCCATAGTGAATACAAATACACTAAACAGTGAATATCAAGGCCCACAAAGCACCAAAGCTAAGCAGAGATTCCCCCCATCCCCCCCAACTCTTCCCAAAGTATCAACTTCAGCAGGAATTTCACAGCTACTTAAGGGCTGGGGAATAGCCTGCTCTTCTTCAGGAAGGGACCTTTCCTTATTAGCTGTCAAACATAGGGAAGAAGAGAAAGAACTGAGGAGTTTGAACAAAGACCAAAGACTGTTACCTTTAATTTAGGGGAAAAAAAACTGATACCTTACTGTCTGATCTTGTTATTTCTTACACTTTATGTTTCTTCCTTAAGGATATGATTTCTCTTTTATCACACTCAATTTGGATCAATGTATACCATGGAAACAATGTAAAGACTGGCAAATTGCCTTCTGTGGGGAGTGGGGGGAGAGGGAAGTAAGATTAGGGGAAAAACTGTAAAACTCAAAATAAATAAAATCTTTAATAAAAACAACATATGGAAGAAAAGCAAATGACTCTCAATCTAGACACTGCAAAGCATAACTCAGTGTAGTAGAAAGGGCACAGTGGAGGTAGAGGCCTGAGCCCTTGGATCAAATCTCAACATAGTTATTACCAGCTATGTGACCTTCCTTCCTTCCACAAGTCACTTCATTTCCCTAGACTTTCAGGTCCTCATCTTTAAATAAAGAGCTTTCCTTTCCAAGTCCTGCTTGGCCCTAAATGCTGCCATTTAAATCAGACTGAAAGGCAAAAATAGAACAATAGAGGGGGAAAAAAACCTGGAGCTGGACTCCTGCGACCTAGATTTCAGTATCACCAACTCAAACGACCTTGAGCAAGCAATTCACATTTAGGCAGTGTTCCCCAAAAGTAGTATCTGGTAATCTCTACCGACCACTTCTCAGAATAATTTTTTTTTTAAATATCAAAGGAAATGCTAAATTTTCCCCGGTGAAAATAACTGGAATTCTCCCCCCTTCCAGTTAACTGACAGATGTGCAATCTATCCATAGGAGTTCCAGTCAGTCAACCACCCCTCTCTCTAAACACATGCCAAACTCCAAAGTTAAGGCAAAATGTTACTGATGAGGTTCTCTCAAAACCCAGAGGCAAGAAGAAAAGGACAGGGACACAATTTTGAACTTTCCAAGGAGCATGTTAAAATGGCAGCTACAGAAAGTAGCAGAAGTCTAGCTTCATGGAGAAAACAGTAAACTTTGAGCTACAGCTATTAAGTGGGAAAGCGAAATGATAACCATAGTAAACTCTGTAAATAATTCTAACCATAATCTCTTCCTTCAGCCCTGTTAAGACTCAGTTTGGGGGCATACATATACATATACATAAACATATACATAAACATATACATATACATATACATATACACATGCGCACACACACACACACACACACACACACACACACACACACACAACTTTAAGGCTGGAATGGGCCTTGAGAAACCAGCCCGCCCAACTTTTTATACAGATGATCTTGAGAACTGCTTCCAGTCTTTCCTTCACTTAGCAAATGCAGACAATTTTGTGCAGTGACAACACCCTGGGCTCAAGTTTTTCTTTTATTCCTTTCTTTAAAAAAAAAAAAATCTGTTTGCCGTTCTACTGCTGCTGTTTGGCTTCCCTCACTGGCACAAATGAAGTTCAATAAACAACTAAAAGATTAAATACAAAATGTCAAGTCTTGACTCTGAGGGCTCCAAGTGGCCCAACTTGACTTAGAAACTCCAAGTGGGTGGAGATCCCCAGGGACTTCTACAATGGCCAGCTTTGTTGTCTTTAAGAGGGCCTTCCTAGTGGGTCCTCCTAATCAGGCCATTTCAAATGGCACTATGCAGGACCCAAGGCCAAAGAGTGTACACCACTGCTGCAGATCTCTAGTCTGACTCCTAGACAGACTGTTGTTCTAAGATAAAAAGAAATTGAATACCCAGAACAGGATAAAGTGAGCACCCAGCAGAACCTTTTGAAGGTCCAAAATGACAAAAAAAGTCCAACTCCAAATTTTGTCCACACTCTCTTGGAACACATATTGAGCACACATAGAGCATTTTCAATTGCTCCCTACATCAAAGAGCCCTTCGATGTCAGCATCAATCATATTTTGTCAAGGAAAGGGATGGGTCCACAGTTCCTTTCCCTGCTATAAAACCACAAGTTTGGGGGGTCACAGACTGAGAGTCTCAGAGGTCATCATGGTTAAATACCTAGCCTGAGATCCCACAGGCTGTAAATACCAGAACCCAATTTCCACTGGGCTTCATTTCCTCCAAATCCCAGCTGTCACATCAATAATTTTTAAGACCTATCTATCTAGGCTTTTATTTGTGAAATTTTACTCATCAGTCATCCACCCTAATTAATTACCTAAATCAAAATCAAATCATAAACAAATAGTAAAATGCAAATATAATCCAAGTATTTCCCATCTTTCACATAATTCCACCATTTAAAATTATTTAATTATCCTGTATGCTAGAGAGAGAACCCAACCACTACGTCCCATTTTTTTCATTTAAATTCCAGTAATTTTGGAATCCAGTGCCTTAAAAACTGTAGGCATGGGGCAGCTAGATGGGGTGCAGTGGACTCAGGAGGACCAGAATTCAAATTTGATCTCAGACTTTTAATACTTAAGTTTGTGTGACCTTGGGCAAGTCACTTACCTCCACTGCCCTGCAAAAAAGAAAAAATCTTCAGGGGTTCTCTATCACATCTGACAGAAAAATAAAAATATTTTTTAAAAAAACTGTAGGCATTCATTAAATTTTGATTAACTCATCTCATCAGATTTTCACTTGATTTTTTTAAATGTATTGTCACTTATAGTTGAAAAAAGTTGGCAGTAGCCTGTGACCACAAAAAGGAAGGGTTCTTACTCACTTTGAGAGGTGGGGGAAGTTGACCCTCAGAAGTATCTGGGATCACAGATCTAGAGGTGAAGAAACCTCTGCGACTATCCAGGAAGATAGTGACCTATACAAAATTATTCAGGGAATAAACCTCAGAGCAAACTCTAGAGCCAACATGCTACACCATACAACTTCTGGTTATCTGGTTAATGCTTATACTGAATCAAGATTTGGTAGTGTGATAGGAAAATGGTGAAGACTTCCAGGAACAAGGTGGCTTCTGGCCTGGCAGAGAATAAACCTAGGTTTGCAATCCAACTAAGCAGATCTCTCTACTCCCAAAGTTTAGGTGCAAATATGTCTCTTTTTGAAGTAAGGGTAGAATGGAATAGTTCTGGGGTAAGAACAAGATCCTGAAGGAGTCCTAGGTAGAATGTGGCCAGTCAAATTTGTTAGGAGGCAAAAAACTAATTAAACTAAGTGCTCCAGGCAAAAGACAAACTATTCCTTTTAATTACCAGACCTTTATTACTGCTAAGTTCTCTTTTTCTTGCAAATAAATTCCCTAGGAAGAGCAGGCATGTGGTCCAAAGTGTGTGGTAAAGGACAAAGGAGAGAAGAGGTCCCAGGAGCCAGGGCAACCAAATGCTGTGCCAGCAGGCCCTTGGGAAGTTTCAGAGTCATAATTACAGTAAGGTGGACAACTAAGCCAGAGGAGGCCTCAGGCTGCATGAAATCTGAGAGAACAATCTAAGAATTCAGTAAGAAGCAAGTTCTCGGCTAATACCAAAGGTTACTTTCCCCAGTGAGAACTGGAGGTCACCAGGAGGACTAAACTAAAAATGAAACCAAAAAGTAGGAAGCTGGGTTTGTCAGGGAGTTCTGCAGAAAGAAGAATCTTTCTCCCACTTTGCTTACCTCAGTCAATTAATTCTTCTCTATGATTTTCAAACACCATAGAAGGATCCTAGAGCTAGAAGCGAAGGGACCTCAAGGGCCGTCTGACCCCATACCTTACAATTAAGGAAACCAAGGCCTAGAGAAGTTAGATCCAAAGCATGCATGAAGTAGAAGAACAAGATTTGAACCCATGTCTTCTAAGATGGGGGGATTTCCAAATCTACATAGAAGAAGTCTATCCTAGAGGTAACAACTCTCCAGATGTCACAAAGAGATAAAGATTCTAAAAGGTTGAGAAAAAAAATCTCAGGGTGAATTATTACACAAAAAAGGGATCAAGAAGACACCAACAAATATTGAACTTAATGTGGACTTCCTCAAAGTAGAGGGAATATTGGTGCATGATCTTCTGGTTGCCGACAACTGGGCATTTAATGTAGCCTCTGAAACTGAGATAAAACAAGTATGGCTGGATCTTGTGTTAATTTTGGCCTAACAATTAACATCAAGAAAACCCAGGTGCTCCATCATCTAGCACCACACCCTGCACATGTGGAACCATCGATTACAGCAAATGGAGAAATTTTTGAAGACTGTGGACAAATTCACTTGCCTTGGCAGTGTCCTTTCAAGGAGGTACACAAGGACAATGAGGTTGACTCATGCACTGCTAAAGCTAGCTCAGTATTTGGGAGACTCCAAAAGAAAAGTGTGGCCCAACTGAAGGTCTACAGAGTCCTTGCACTGATCTCAATGCTACATGCCTGTGAAAGCTGGACAGAATACCAGCTCCATGCCAAGAAACTGAATCACTTCCATTTAAATTGCCTTAGAAAGATTCTGATGATCACCTGGCAGGAGAAGATCCCAGACACTGAGGTCCTTTCTCAAGCTAGACTGCCTAGCATTCAAACAGTACTACAAAGAGCACAACTCTGATGGGCTGGCCACATTGTAAGAATGTCAAACATACATTTGCCCAAAAGACTATTTTATGGAAAACTCCCACAGGGCAAGTGCTCATGGGGTATTAGAAAAAGCAATACTGGGCCACCCTGAAGGTCTTTCTTAAGAACTTTCAAATTGAGTATTCAGCATGGGAGACAACTGGCATAAGACTGCCCAGCATGGTGTGCTCTCATCAGTGAGGGTGCTGAGCTCTTTGAATAAGGCAGAATTGAAGCAGCTCAAAGGAAATATGAGATGCCTAAGTTTAGCATATACGCAGCCCAAGTGTTCACATTAACTATTTGTACCCAACCTGTGGTAGGAGCATTCCAAGCTCATACTGGTCTGAAAAGCCAGCCAGACACACTATAAATTTTCTCTAACATAGGGATGTCATTTTGGTCTTCTTCAATAACAAAGGTTAAGAATCAACCAACAACTTTCCAATCTCTATAAATCTAGAATAGTCAAATCATTTTTCAAAAATATCCATGATGAAAATGAGAAGGGAACTAGAAGACAAATTCATGTGTTTTTCAATAGCAAATCACATTTTTACCATCATACAAATTACTAAAATGTTAAAAAGAATATAAGATCTCACTATATGTTTATTACATGCAAATTAACTCAGTACAGAAAATGCAGTCTTAAAGAGGTGTTGAGGCTGAAAGATGAAACCACAGAAATAATTTTGTTCAACTCTCCTCTGATAAGGTGAGATGTATTTGACTGTGATGTAGCTTCAATAAGAATACAGCAAAATCTTGCTTAGATACAGCTCCTATTCAATTCTAAAAGACTTGAGAGGGAAAATGCCATCCACATCCAAAGTAAAAATTTTGGAGTCTTAATGCAAACTAAAGTGTGTATATATATATTCATTTTTTAAAACTTGTTTTATGTTTTTTCTTTCTTCCCCCCCCACTTCTGATTCTTCTTTCACAACATGAATAATATGGAATGGTGGTAAACACGATTGTACAAGTATAATCTATATCAAATTACTCACTGGTATAGGGATGGGGAGGGAAGGAGGGTAGTAGAAAAATGTGAAACTCAAAAGCTTGCAAAAGGATTTATGTTAAAAACCATCTTTGCATGTAATTAGAAAAAATAAAATAAAATTTTAAAAAATAGCTCCTATCACTATTCAAAAGAAAAGTAAATTCATTTCTGAAAGTCAACTACTATACTTGGTAAGATCACTCACAAATCTATCAGCATGTGACAAATACCAAACAGAGGAGGAAACTTTATGGTCTCCATGCAGGACTTAATTCTGTTTGTCACTTGGGCTAAAACTAAACTTCAAAGTAGAACTGGTACAGAAATGTATCTTAATTATATCTGAAATGCTCTATCAACTATGAAATGTTTCAAACATACCACAAACACATACCCAATACAAGTATGGCCTCACCCCAACACCCACCCTCCCTCCTCACTACACATACCACTGACCTACCTACTTCTGCCAGCAAAAGCCCCAAATCCAGGATACTTAATGAATAAATAATTCAGCCTCCTAACTCTATTAGAATATATAATTCCTTAGTTAACAACAGGAAATCACAGAAAAGGCCAACTGACCATCCACTAAGTACTCAAAAGTGTGTTAACTTTTTCCTTTTTTTCAGGTAACTGAAACAACTTCAAAATCAATTTAAGTAGAATAAGATCCTCTCCGTATATTCCCAATACTCAATGAGGTCATTGGGAAATTCCAAAGCAATCCCTCAAACAACTTCAGATAACAAAGATGAGTTTCTGTCCAGTACTTAGCTAAAAAAAAAAAAAAAAAAAACTAAAGCCAGCTAGTAATGCAATCAAATAGACACTAAGTAAGTAGCTCCTAGATGCCTAGCAGGTGTACGAAATGCTTAATGTGCCTTAAGTCACATTGAATAACCTAGTTTGATACGGAGAACATCTTGTTTTACTCTGAAATGCAGTCCTAAAATCACTTTTCATTCACAACGGCATGCCAAAGGCCTAGAGTTAGAAAGACTTGAGTTCAAATATGGCCTCAGATCCTGAGCAAATCACTTCACTTCTCAGTTTCCCCATCTGTAAAACAGGGATAATAACAGCACCGCCCTCCCAGGTTTGTTGTGAGGATCCAATGAGATAATCATTGTAGAGCCCTTAGCAGGGTGCTGGCACATGCTAAATGCCATATAAAATGATCAGCATCATCAGTATTAAAAGTAGACTACCGATAGTTAGAGGAGGGTCGAGTTAAGAGAACATAGTTGGATCCAAACCTGAGACAGCAGGAAAAGTAGGGCTCTTGGCGCCAGGAGGCAAAGAAAAGGCCCCACAGAAGTCCATCCAAACGACAAAGAATTTCTGACCTGAAAGGGATCTCAGAGGTCATCTCAATAATGCTGCAGTTTCCTGGGAAGCCCAACCTGACCTGATGCTGAGGAAAGTTAGCAGAGCCAAGAGACCATCAGACCCCTTAACAGACACATGGGTACCTGGATCAGTCTGGATGGATTCCACTTGTCTTAGCAGTCCAGTGATGAAGGTCAATTCTAAAAAATGAGTGATGACAAATGCCCTCCACATCCAGAGAAAAAACAGATCAAAGGCAGACTCTCTTCACTTTGTTTTATTTCTGTGTTTTTCCCCTTTATTATGTTTCTTCTTTCAAAACATGACTAATGAGGAAATATATTTAACACAACTGTACATGTACATACAACCTATAGCATACTGTCTGCCAGTATGGAGGCAAAACTTATAAATAATGAATATTGCAAATTGTCTTGATATGTAATTGGAAAAAAATAAAATGCTTATTACATAAAAAATAACTTAAGTTTGGGAACTAACTTCATAATTTTCATCCTAATTCTACTATAAAATACTGTATACCTGAAATTGCTTTTACATTTAGCTGAATGGCATTCAATAAGTTTCACAGATCTGATTAAAATCTAAAGATATGTCTTCAATTCCTGGCTTCAAAATCAGCTTGTTACATAATCTTAGACATGTGCGTTCTCTTCAAATTTCAAGTTTTCTTCCACATGTAAACTGAAAGAGATAATAATCCTTCCCTTCCTCCATCAGAACGATGAATAAGGATTGATGAGACCATCTGTAAAGTCCTCAGAAGAAGGTGACAGAAATTCAAGGCATGATGACTACTCTTCTACATCAAAGCCAAGTCAAGGATCAACACTAACATCCAGGAAATAATAAGGTTCTGCCAATGCCCACGACTACTGTCTGAGATGGATTCCCAGCACTAGAGCCTGACCATAATGGGGAAGAGGCAATGGGACACTGGAAGGAAGTCTGAGCTTCACTCTGGTTCTGTCACCTGCTACCTATATGGCCCTGGATAGCTCCCTCTAAGACTCTGGGCTTCCACTTTTACTTTGCCATTTGTCAAATAAAGCATTGGTCAAGGGAACTGTATGATCCTCAGATCCTGTTACAGAGCCCAGGAACAGTCATAACATAGAAATCTGTATCACCATATACAGATCTCAAAACTATTAATGTTCAGAAAAATAAAACAAGATAAGAGTGCCCTGAGCCCCCAGAGACAACAAAGCATCAAGACATCTTCCACCTCCATCCCACCCAAACCACCCCACCCCACATGGAAACTGGTTCAGAACCAAGTCATCATCCTAACCTTTTTCTTTCTCTCACTGTCCTCATCTACAGAATGGGTAACAAGGCAGCCTTCTATACAGGACGCTGGATGGGCTGACTAATGACCAAAAAATGCTTTGAAGATAGAAAGCTACATAAATGTTAATGACAGTTATTACAGAAAAGAACAAAACATATCATCTTGTGAGCTACAAATCTGGTTTACTAGGTCTTCCTAAAGCAAGTTCCACTCATGCAGTCAATTGTCCAAATTTTTAACCCAACACAAAAATATGATTAAAACTGGAAGCAGAAAACTGACAACATACAGTCTGAATAACAACCATTTGCAATTAAAGGAGAATGAATGAGGACCTGACCTGGACTCCCATGGAGGATGTTCTAAGGAACAAAAAGGTCCCTGGGAAACCCAAGGGAAGGGCAACTTTCTGGTCACAGAACAAATGGGGACTGTCTCTGGGTAGCTCACACACACACACACACACACACACACACCAAAAGAATAGCCTTACATACTCAAGATATGGCCCCAAAATGTTTGTTAATGGAAAGAACTTTTGATGAAACACAACTTTTGATGACAAGCTCTATGGAGTTCTGGAAGAAACTGCTTCACCCTAGAAATGGGAACTGAAACCACTAGCTAAGACAGACAAAAGCAAGAAGCTTTGTCCACAACACAACTCTCAGCTAGAAACAAACTTGTTCAGCCTTGGAAGCACCATCTCTTCCTGCTTTTTTTTATTTATGATCTCCTTCACAGCTGAAGAAAAAATGGAATCTACCTCTTCTTCCCAAGGCATTCCTGAAAATTCCCTCAGAGAACTATTGGAAAAGCCCCTGGTGCTAAAAACATGGTTTAACCAGTTTTGCTAACATTGAACCACAAATCCTCACAACCTCAGGTCAGATGGGATTGATCTGAGTTGACAAAGAAAACAAACTCAGGAATCAAGAAGAAATTCAAAGAAGTACACAAGATGAGTTTGAGGTTCACAATTCCAGCTTCTCCTTCAGATAGGATCAGTGCCTCTGACTTGCCAGCCTGGGATCTGATAACTCTCTCCAGATACTACGTGCACAGTCCACCAACTCTCAAAGTCAGTCCAGATGAGGTTCCTCTTGACTGACCAGAATGAGGAAGAGAAAATTAATTCAAGACTTCAGTAAAGGGAGAAGATATAGTTTAGATGGAGAACTCTTAGACAAAAGATCCAGCTATCCTATCCCTCACCACCTTGTCAGCTGCACATATCCCAGCCCAACAAAATAAGATATCAGATCTAGAAGCATGGATAGGTTAAGTCACAATTCAACTATCTTTCTTTGAGATTAAAGAGGGTAGGAGGAAGGAAGCAGTAACAATGTGAATATATTAAAATCAAGACCACTATTCTATAATTATGAATACTATCTATGGAAAATAAGCATTGTCTTTTTATTATTCAGTCCTGTCTGACTCTTTGTGACCCTGTGACCCCATGGACCATGATGTCCATAGGGTTTTCTCAAGAAAGATACTGGATGGGGCGGCTAGGTGGCGCAGTGGATAAAGCCCTGTGTACCTGGGTTCAAATCCGGTCTCAGATACTTGCCTTGGGCAAGCCACTTAACCCCAATACTGGAATGGTTTGTCATTTCTCCAGAGGATTATGACAAATAGAGGTTAAGCGACTCATCAGGGACACACACACAGCTAGTGTCTGAGGCCAAATTTGAATTCAGGTCTTTGAATTCTGATCAGAGGTCCAGCACTCAATCCCCTGAGCCACCTGGGTGCTTCCTGTATTAGTCTTTACATTATAATAGAGGAAGTTAAGTGATGTAAGCTGATAGGTAGATTTCAGCCTGGAGTCAAATTTGAACTCAGGCCACCAGACAGATACTTGACACATACTAGCTGTGTGGCGCTGGACGAGTTACTAATTCTCAGTGTCTCGTATCCAGGATCATCTGCAGTTATCCTAATCTATATCCAGTCTACTAAACTCAGATGGCTCTATTGGAGTAAGTGAGGTTGTTGACCTAGCACAGGCCCCCCCCCCCCCAATCCAATTCACTTGTTTGTCATGGCATCACCTCCCTGATATCATGGTCTTCTTCAAAAACAAAGGACAAACATTATGATTGTCATCATCATCACATAATAATAATAATAACAATAAATTCATAAACTGTTATTAAATAATTACACAATAGCCAAAACTTGGGAAGAATTCAAACACAATAATGCTTCAGTCAGTCAAGAAACATTTATAATTAGGAGGCTGTTATTATTAGCTGCTTTAGTGAAGAAAGGGGGACAAATAGGACAACTGTTGGGAAGGTAGAAAAAGCAAAATCTGACAACAGATAGGCTGTGTGGGTTGAGTGAGAGTTGAAGAGTCAAAGATGACACTTAGGCTATGATCCTGGGTGACTAGGAGGATAATGATTTTCTCAACAGTTACTGAAAAGTGGGGAAAAGAGGAGAATTGTAGGCATGCTCAGCTTGCAGTACCTTTTTAAGATATCCAAAGGACAACTGATGATACAGAAGTGGCTTTTTTCAGGAAAGAGGGATTGTGTGTGTGTGTGTGTGTGTGTGTGTGTGTGTGTGTGTGTAGGAATTATGTAAATAAAAATGACAAGTGACCCAATGGGAAATAATGAGATCACCAAGAAAGATCAAATAGGGGAAGATAGGGAAATCTCAGGATATCTGTACTTCAAGCTACCCATCTATAAAATTACCCATGTGTCCAAATAAGATTATCAGATGACAGGGATTAGAGGAACTGAAATGTTATTGTTATTTGGATACCAGCACAAGAAATTCAGGTGAATGAGATGGCAATAAATTGATGGGAATCAGGACTGGCAGGATTTGAACTTCTTAAAGGAGGAACAAAATGGGAGAAATGCTATACAACAGAGCAAATGCAGTATGTTATTTCCTGACGTGTGTGTGTGTGTGTGTGTGTGTGTGTGTGTGTGTGTGTGTGTGTCTGTGCCCACCTGCCAAGCATTTTTTTCTTCTCAGACCAAGCTGATGTTCTACTCTGAGTTACTATGTTTAAGAGGAGCTAAAAAGAGAGGAAAGATAAAGTTCCCAAATATTATCCCCTCAAATTCTGGGGAGTTAAGAGAGGAAAGCACTGGTTACCACCCAACTCTCTGCCATAAGATGCTACTTACTGCTGACCAAAAACACACTCAATGCTGCAGCCCCCATACATACGGCCATAAGTTGTCACAAAGGCTTTCCAATAAGAGTTAAATAATATTTTTTTTCAGAAGGAAAAAAAAATACAAGAAAGACAATTTCTGTCTACAATGAACTCATGGCACAGGAAAGAAACCAGGAAAGAAATGTCTTTACATATACTTGAGAACAAAAACGAATATATCCCTTCCTTATATAAATTGCAAAATTGTTATTGCTATTATTAATGATGATGATGATTCATAAATGCAAAACATTTAACTTTACTGTTAAAAGCAACTTCATTCAAAAAATTTAAGGTCCACAGTCTGAGTGACAATGAAAAGCTAATGATAAAAACAAAAGCTATCAATAAAAATTTATTTTTTAAAAAAAGAAAAAAGCTACCAGGGGAATTTGAAAATGACCCCCCCCCCCCCAAAAAAGCACTGGGCTTGTAATCAAGAAGACTCATCTTCATGAGTTCAAATATGGACAACCTCAAACCCTTACTGTGTGACCCTGGGCAGGATACCTCATCCTGTTTGCCTCAGTTCCTCATCTGTAAAATGAGCAGAAAGAAATGACAAACCTCCCCAATATCTGCCAAGAACACTCCAAAACTGAATCATAAAGAGCTGGACACAATTTAAAAATGGCTGAACAACAACAAAAAGAGGGAACTAGTTGGGGTACTGAATAAAGCTATCTTTGGAAATTCAGAAAGAAGTGGATTCAAATCCCTGTTCTAACACTTACTATGTGACTCCTTCACTTTCTGCTTCTTTTTTTCTGGAAGTGGTCATTCCTGGATTCTTTGCCTCATCTCTCTCTTACCTAACCTTAATGACTGAAAGGAGAGTTGCTTCAGTCAAACTGGGACTGGGAAAGATCTAGCTTTAAAAAGCCAAGGTTGGGCAGCTAGATGGAACAGTGGATGGACCACTGGCCTTGGAGTAGGAAGACAGGAATTTGAATCTAATCTCAGACACTAGACTCTTAGTAGCTGTGTGACCTTGGGAAAGTCACATAACCCTGACTGCCTGGCATCCAGGCCCAGCTCCAGTTGTCCTGATCCATATCTGGCCACTAGACCCAGATGGCTCCAAGGAGAAAGTGAGGCTGGTGCCTTAGCACAACCACCCCCATTCAAATCCAGTTCATATACATATCATGGCATCACCTCCCTGATGTCATGGTCTTCTTTGAGGATGAAGGACAAACAATATTATCTGGCCACTGGACCCAGATGGCTCTGGAGGAGAAAGTGAAGCTAGTGACTGTGAACAGGACTCCTCACTTAAATCCAAATCATCTCCCTTTTGTACTGGTGTACTACAAGAATGAAGGACAAACAACAACTTCTGTGATTCCTTCATTCCCTGGGTAAGGCACTTCACTGTTCTCAATTTTGGTTTATTTGTGAAGCAGTGATATATGTACTTCATTTAATCTCTGTTAGACTCAGTATTCTCACATGTAAATGGGAATAACAGCACTTACCTCACAAGGTTATCTGAGAGGATAAAATGAGAAAATGGATGCAAAGCTCATGGTAAGCTACAAAGCCCTATTGAAATTATTATTATTAACTTCAAAGTCCTGCTGCTGACTTTGGCCTTTGAATATCCTAGGTTATTTTCCCCTCCTTTTCCAGTGATGCAGTGTGTGACTCCCAATCTCCCCCCACCATCCATCCAACCTTTGAGATAAGGGGCTTATCAAATACTCCAATATTCCTATCTCCCAGGTGCTCAAACAGCACCTCCCCTCCATCTTCACTCCCCACAAGAAGGATCATCCCCTTGATCTTGCCATCAATCACCAGTCACCAACCATCAGGGACACAAAGAAAGGCAAAAGATAGTCCCAGATCTCTTAAGAAACCCACAATCGGGGGCGGAGCCAAGATGGAGACATGAAGGGATTGAGTCTTAGGAGCTCTCTGATAAAAACTCATAAACTAAGGACTCTAACTAAACTTTCGAGAGACAGAACCCACAAAGAGACCCAGTGAGGCAGTTCTCCTACTCAAGGTAACCGGGAAAAGAGCAGAAAGGCTCTGCTCCCCGGGGCCGGGGGGAGGCCCGCCAGAGGGGTGGCCGGCCAGAGCCAAAGAACTTCAGCCTCCCGGAGGCAGCCCCAGGGCGCTGGGAGCTGCGGCTCACAGCAGTGGGGGAGTCTCCTGAGCTGCACCCCGAGGAGCACCGGGCACAAAGTGGGGGAACAGCGGGGACCTCTGCCAGAGCAGGTACTTGGAGCCCAGCCCTCAGGGCACACAGGGAGCAGCTGGGTCTTTCTGCAGCCTAGACCCGGAACCAGAAGCAGGCGGAGCCAGTAAGTAGGAGCCCCCAGGGCATGAGCCCATTGAGCTGAGGGAGGGGAGTAAAGAGAGAGAGACTGCCAAGCTCTGTCCTCTGCCTCTGGAACAGGACTCTGGGGCTCTGACCACATTCAGATCCTGATCCCAGTCTAGGCCCCCCCCATAGAACAACAGGGGCCCCCCCCCACCTCAGCCCCGTGGCAGAGGGGGGTGCTTATGGTCATTCACCGACCAGGAGGGAGGACAGAGCCTCACACACTGAGACCGTTGTGGGAGTGTCCCAAAAGCTCAGGAAGCACCCCCAAAACAGGCTTAGGCTGGGAAAATGAACAAGCACAGAAACAAGAGGAAGACCACTGAGAAATATTTTGCAAATGAGCCCAGGAAGGATCAAAATACTCAGTCTGAAGATGAGGAAGCACAAGCTCCTGCATCTAAAGACTCCAAGAAAAAACAGAAATTGGGCTCAGGCTATGATAGAGCTCAAAAAAGACTGAAAATCAAATGAGGGAGTTGGAAGAAAAACTGGGAAAAGAAAGGAGAGAGATGCAGGAAAAACATGAAAATGAAGTCAGCAGCTTAGTCAAGGAAATCCAAAAAAATGCTGAAGAAAACAGCATGCTAAAAACCAGCTTAGGTCAAATGGATAAAACAGTTCAAAAAGTTATTGAGGAGAAGAATGCTTTAAAAAGCAAAATTGGCCAGATGGATAAAGAGATAAGAAAACTCTCTGAGGAGAATAAATCCTTCAGACAAAGAATAGAATTTAGGGAGATTGATGAATTTACCAGAAATCAGGAATCAATACTTCAAAACCAAAAAAATGAAAAATTAGAAGAAAATGTGAAATATCTCATTGAAAAAACAACTGATTATGGAAAACAGACTTAGGAAAGATAATTTGAAAATTATTGGAATACCTGAAAGTCATGATCAGGAAAAGAGCCTTGACATCATTTTCAAAGAATTACTACAGGAAAATTGCCCTGATATTCTAGAAGCAGAGGGCAAAATAGAAATGGAGAGAATCCACCGATCCGCCCGAGAAAGAGATCCCAAAAAACCAACCCCCAGGAATATTATAGCCAAGTTCCAGAACTCCCAAGTCAAAGAGAAAATATTACAAGCAGCCAGAAGGACACAGTTCAAATATCGTGGAGCTGCAGTCAGGATCACACAGGACTTAGCAGCAGCTACATTGGAAGCTCATAGGGCTTGGAATACAATATACTGGAAGGCAAAAGAGCTCAGAATGCAGCCAAGAATGAACTACCCAGCAAGGCTGAATGTCCTCTTCCAGGGGGAAAAGATGGACTTTCAATGAACCAGGGGAATTTCAAAGGTTCCTTTTGGAATGGCCAGAGCTGAACAGAAGGTTTGATCTTCAGATACAGGACTCAGGTGAAGCATGGAGATTGGAGGAGAGGGGGGAAACATGAGGGACTTAACGAGGATGAACTGCATGTATAGAAAAATGATACTGATAATATTCATATGAACCATCTCAGTTAATAGAGCAGGTAGAGGGAGCTTTATAGTTGAAGCACAGGAGAAAGCTGAATTCGAAGATAAAATATGGTATAAAAATGGAATCAATAGGAAAAAAGGGAAATGGAATGGGAGAAAGAAAAAGGAGAGGGGGAATAGTCCAAGATATTTCACATAATATGATTTTTTTTTATTACAATGAGCTATTGCAATGATATGGAAGGGAGGAGGCAAGGGGGAATGAGGGAACCTTTGCTCTCATCAGAGATGGCTAGGAGAGGAAACAGTAAATATACTTAATGGGGTATAGACAACTGGAGTAAGGAGGGGGGAGCAGGGGGAAGGGGTGGGGATGTAAATAAAGGAGGAGAGGATGGACCATGGGGGGACAGTGGTCAGATATAACTCATTTTCTTTTTTACTTCCTGCAAGGGGCTGGGATTGGATGGCCCATCCAGGACCATAGGGCCAGGTGGATTCTGGGCCTAAGGGGTGGTATGGGGGCTCAGGGCTTCTTGGCCCCAGGACCAGGGATCTGTCTGCTGTGCCACTCAGTGACCCTACAGCAGAGTCAGAGTGAAAGGAGAGAGAAAATATAGTACATGGTAGTGGAGAAATAAGAAAGGAGGGAGTTGCGATCAGCAATGGCAACGTTGGAAAAATATGGAAGTACCTTTTGTGATGGACTTATCATAAAGAATGTGATCTATTCAGGACAGAGTTGATGGTGTTGGAACAAAGACTGAAGCACATTTTTTGTTATTATTATTTTGGGGAGGGTGCAGGGCAAGTGGGGCTGGGTGGCCTGCCTGGGGCCACATAGCAGGGTGATTTTTGGATGTCTGGGGCCGGATTTGGACCCAGGTGCTCCTGGCTCAAGGGCCAATGCTCTGTCTGCCACCCAGCCACCCCTACTATTATTACTATTTTATTTTATTTTGGGTCTTTTTTTTTTCTTCTTTTTGGTTTTTGCAGGGCAGTGGGGATCAGGGTGGCTTGCATGTCACATGGCTGGGTGATTATTGTGTTTACGAGGCTGGATATGGACTCAGGTGCTCATGGCTCCAGGGCTGGTGCTTTGTCCATTGCGCCACCTGGCCATACCTACAATTATTACTATTATTTTTTAATTTTAATTTTTTTCTCTCCCCTTTACTTTTTTGCCCAAGAAAGTCTAAAAAAATAAATTAAAAAAAAAAAAAGAAACTCACAATCAAAAGGTGGGAGGCAACCCATAACAGGCCTGTACAAACAAGCTACAGACAGGATAAACTGGAAATAATCAACAGTAGGAAGATACTAGAATTAAAGGACATCAGGGAAAAGATGGAGAACTACAGAAGAAGGAAGGGTTTTTTAAAATTTTTTATTTATGTAAGGCAATGGGGTTAAGTGACTTGCCCAAGGTCACACAGCTAGGCAATTATTTAGTGTCTGAGGTCACATTTGAACTCAGGTCCTCCTGACTCCAGGGCTGATGATCTATCCACTGGGCCACCTAGCTGCCCCTAAGATAGAGTACTACAGAATTCCTTCATTCTATCACAAACTCCAATCCACTCATCACCCCAAGCCCAGCCTTTGTTCTTACCAGCTCTTCAGTTCATCCACCCCCACAGCATTCATTCTCCCAGATTGTCACCTCTGCTCCAGCTATACTCTTCCCTTCCCAAGTCAACACTTTACTGTCCTCTACCCTAACCTTCACTCTGTCATCATATCACTACCAGGCCTTGCTAAACTTGAACTTTAGATGAGTCCCACCATCCTCCATTTGGATGTCTCCTGCTCCCAAGCTTCCTGCCCTGGCCAGAGAAAGTCATACAATTGAACGGACAGAATCCACTAAAAATTAATGACATCGCATCTCCAAAATGCAATAAAACCATCATTTTATTAATTTAATGATTTATTCTCCTCTTAATTTATCCTGTTTCACTCATGACAGCTGTTTAAAACCTGCTCATTTCTCCTGCAACTAAGGACCTCCCCTCCGACGTTACCAGGAAAACTTGAGGCCATTTGCCATGAGTTCTCTTTTCTCTCATCTCACAATCCCCTCCATCTTCACTCCCCATGAAAAGGAGCATCCCCTTGATCTTAGTGATCATAGTAGTGAATATTATCCACTACTATGTCTTTCTTTACTCCAGTCTCTCTTGATTCTCATGTGATTTGTCTGTCCAGTCCTCAGGATCCTTATTTGTATTTTCATCCATGTTACACCCCCCCCAGCTGGGGTACCCCAAAGGTTCAGTCCTCAGCCCTCTTCTCCCTCTACATTCACTTAAGTAACCTCATTAGCTCCCATGGTCAATAGTGTCCTCTCTAGAAAGATGGTTTCAGATCCAGATATCCAGTCTCTCTTGACCTCCAGTTCCACAACAACAACTACCTATTAGATATTTCAAACGGGATACCCCAGAAACATCTCAAATTTTACAAGTCCAAAACAGAACTCCTCATCTCCCCCCCCACCAATCTACTCCCCTCTTCTCAACTTCCCTCTTATTGTTGAGGGTACTATAATCTTTCCTGTTATTCAGGCTTGAAATCTCAGTGTCGCCCTCAGCTCCTCCCCTTGGACTACTCTGACATGCAATCAGTTGCCAAATCTTGTTTCTGCCTCCACAATATATTTAAAATATGTCCCTTTCTCTCCACTCACAGTCACTATCCTGGATCAGGGCCCTCACCACCTGAGGTCTCAAGTAGTTTTAGTCAATATAAGCCTCTCCCCCACTTCAATCCATCCTCCTCAACACTGGGGTGCCAAATGGATTTTTCTAAAGCACCCACTATATGTCTTATTCTGTCACTTTCCTCCTGGATAAGTTCTGGCTCCCTTTTGCCTTTAGGATCAGACACAAATTTCTTGGTTAGCATTTGAAGCTTCCTTATGTTCTACAAACCCCTTATACAGGGATACAGATGTGTTCCTTTATCTGTACCTACAAATACTCTTCTTCCTCAGCTGACTCTTAAAAGCCCTGGTCATGGGGGGCGGCTAGGTGGCGCAGTGGATAAAGCACAGGCCCTGGAGTCAGGAGTACCTGGGTTCAAATCCGGACTCAGACACTTAATAATTACCTAGCCATGTGTCCTTGGGCAAGCCACTAAACCCCATTTGCCTTGAAAAAACCTTAAAAATAAAATAAAAAAATAAATAAAAGCCCTGGTCACCTTTGATCAAGACCCATTACACTTTCAAGATTAGTTGCACTTTTTCCTGGGCCCCTGGCCATGCTGTTCTGTGGTGCTCGTTTTGCATCAATCTCATAGATACTCATTATCCACATACACTGTCTGCTCTGTGTTTGTATGCCCAAAGCCTAACACTTGATCTGATACAATATGATGCTTAATAAATGCTTATTGATTCTATAGAATCACCCTCACCCCCATCATCATCTCTCAGGCCAGCTTGCTCCTAGCAATTTCATTTTCACTGCCAAGTGCAAACATTCTCTAAGACAATGGTACCACAAATCCACACACCAGAATCCCAGGGATTGACTGCTCTCTAAAATATAGTATTATATTTTACTGTATATTTACTTTGTTAAATTATATCTTCATCACATTCAATCTGGTTCATGTTATACTGCCAAGTGCCTGAAGCCTCTGCTCTAAATGACAGTTGTCCCTTCACATTATTAATTCAAAAGCTGCTGGGGCATTTTATTTAGCAAGACAGGGCACTGGCTTGACCAAACACATCCACTGAAGCCTGTTTAGATCCTGATCTAGTGTAGAACAGTAATATTAACGATGGGATCTTTGTTTCAATGTGATTGCTACATTGTTCAAATGAACTGAAGACAGGAAGAACAAAGTTCAAATCTTAACTCTGATCCTAGAGAAACCCTGTGACCCTTGACTTCTATCTACTTCAGTCTCCCCAAAATATGAATAATAACAGCCATTGTTGTGAGGATCACCCTGCCTGGGACACAGTAGGCCTTCTTCCCTTTCCCCTACAACAGCAAAAATGACCCAATCCAAGCAATCTCCTGCTTTTTTTACATACAATCAATGAATTCTAGACCTGAAAAGGACTATATGGGTTATTTTAGTTTAATTCTCTTCATCTAAAGAGATGGGGAGTAAAACTGTCCAAAGGCAGACAGCTAATGAATGCCTACCCACACCATACCAATATTGTCTTTTAATCTCATTTTAAACAGGTTCTCTGTCCCTAGGACTATCTACCTAAAGGAGCTTACACTATCAAGAAGCACATAGACTATTCACTCCAAATGGAAAGACTGACCTGATTTTACTGAGAAGAAACCCCTCTGACATTTTCAGGAGAGAGAGGAAAATCATCACTAAATATTACACTAAAGAAAAACAAAAACAAACCCAAGGTATGAAGTGAGAAAGTGAGAAAAGCACTGTACTTCATGTGCAGAACTGCTTCCATGTCCTTTCAGGCAGTTTTCTAGTTGACATTTCTCTAAATGCATTTCACCATCCTTCAGCTCACAACAAGGGCTCTTTTTCTTCACAGCTCCTTCTAAGAGTAGAAGACTACTGGACTACTCCAAGGAAATTCCTTTATATACAATAGGCAGACAATAAATATTGTATAGGCCAGACTTGACCTCTCCATTCTCTACAAGTCCATTTGGTATCTTTCCTCTTAAAGAAAAACTAAAATTTATTTGTTGCTATAATGATATTCCTACTTCCAGATTAGCTAGCTAAGGAAAGCCTCTCATATCTCCTACCACTAAATAAGTTAAACCCATCAGACATTTGTTAATATTGCCAATATAAATAACGCCCCCCCCACACACACCTCAATGGCCCACTTGCACCAAAACTGTAGGCCAATACTAAGGCAGATTTCTTCTAGGTCTTAAAAAAACTCTGATTGAGGCTCCACCACAGAAAGTTAACTACTTGTTTTTATTTTTGCAAGGCAATGGAATTAAGTGACTTGCCCAAGGTCACACAGCTAAGTAAATATTAAGTGTCTGAGGATAGATTTAAACTCAGGTCCTCCGGATTCCAAGACCAGTCCATCTCCCAGATAATTACTTTTTTAGCCACAGCAAATCACAAAGTCAATCTACTTACTGAGAGAATATGGTAGGACTATAATCTGCCTCCATGATTTGACTATTCACATACTACTCATCATGAATTCATGATCTTTACAAGAAATGAAGAAATACAAGGCAGACGAGTTAATGTTGCTTGAAGAACTTTAACTCTGGCATTTCCTGAACTGAGAATGGAAGCTGGCACCCGTTTATGAGTGTTATATTTCCATGTGCTATACCAGCTGGATTTGGTGCTCAGCCACGCTTTATTAACCTATCTTTTAACCTACAGTTTCTCCAGGCTCCAAAACCCCAAAATATCTAAGCATCCCTTCCACCAAGTCATCTCAGACTGGACTTAGCAAGGTCATTAAGAATCCATTATCTTAATCTGTTATTGACTATTTGTTCCAATTTATAAACATGCAACTGAAACCCCAAACAATTGGACCCGCTTTTATAAACTCAGAGTTACTCAGTTCCAAAATAAACCCAGCTAATGGCTTTCAACTCATACAATCTATGGCAACACTCACTGTAGGAAACAGCTTTCATCCCCATGGTTAAGGAAGGCTCACAACAGTGCTATTTTTAGAACCAAGAAAATATTCACCCAAAGGTGGGAGTATTTCCTTCTGCTTTCAATAAAGGAGCCAAAGAGTCTCAAGGCCTCCTATCTTGTATTTAAAGGGTGACTTTGGCCAACTCATCTATACTCTTAGATTCAGTCTCATCATTTGAAAAAATATATTTACTAATATGCATACCACTGGTAAATTTATGATAATGATGATGATGCTTGTCCATCATTCTTGAAGACCAAGACACCAGGGAGGTGATGCCATGATATGTAAATTATGTAAATGAATTGGATGGGGGAGGGAGCTGTGCTAAGTCACCAGTCTCACTTTCTCCTCCAAAGCCATCTGGGGCCAGTAGCCCAGATATGGATCAGGATAACTGAGGATGGCCCCAGAAGCAATGGGATATCTTGGTCTTTTAAAAGCTAGGTCTTTCCCAGGTCACAGTTTGATGAAGCAATGGCCATTCATACTAAGTCCCTCCTTTGATTGCTTATGCCCTCCCCCACAAGTTCCCCAAGTCTGGTTTTTGTGACACTGTTCAGTTTCCTAATTTTCCTCTCACCCCTTGGCCCTCTCCACTTTCCCTAATTGTGAATTAGGGTGTACCCAGTCATACCGGCCTCTGAGTGGTCCTTCATACCAGATGGGCCATCTACCAACTCCATGTCTTTGCCCCTGCCTGGTATGCTCTCAGGTCTGGTCCAGTTCTTCCTCTCTACCCTCCTTCCCCCACTGGAAGCTCCTAGAGGACAGGGCAGGTCTTTCTGGTCCTAGTCTAGCCCAGGTGGGGTCAGGACTTATCTCAATGGATGGACAAAGGATCCTGCCCAAGTCAGTCCCATCACACCCTCCCCTGCCTTGAAGTCGAGGTCACCCTCAGGTCACACCCTCAACTCCCTCCAGTCTCCCAGGTCAAGATCTTTGCCCAGCATTCGATGCCCAGCCAAAAAGGGAAATCACAGAGTGGGAAGGAACTTCAGGAAATCATCTAGCCCCTTCATATAACTCATTTTGCTAGCCATACTTTTTCCACAAGCCCACACACCTGAATATCCCCAGTTGTCGGCCCTGTTCCTAAATCTCCCAAGAAAGCATTTCACAACCTCCATCCATTCCAGTATCTCACAACCTCTGTAGTCAGGAAGTAATCTACATAACTTCTGTTGCAATCAAAGACATTCCCTCTTGTCTTCTCCTTGGTAAAGAGAACATCTGCTCCCCACCACCTGTGCAATCTCCCGTCCCAGTGATTAAAGTGTTTAGAAAATAGAAGAAGGCCCATTTCCATTTAATGCAGCCTCACTCTAAATGAGTTACCCTAAACAGAGAACCCAATTAGGAGTCCTATTTTCCCTGTTACATCACCAGCTTGCCATGAACTCTGTTGGAAGTCAAAACCATTCAGCTTCCCCATTACGAAGATACAAATAATAAAGCAGGGACATGGGAAGATGTAATAGAGATAATGCCCATAAAGTGCTTACAGCATCTCAGCCAAGTCATCATCCAAAATGCAAAGTGGGATTTTATGAAGACCAGTCTACATGTTTGCTCTTAATTTTTATTCCAATACCCCTAATTAGATCCCATGTACCAAAAGAAGATAAATGAAACATAAAATTACAAAGTCACAATGCAATAACCTTCAAAATCCTATATTATATACTGTGTTATATGGAAGGCAAGCCTAGAAGTTAAACAAGTACCTAATATGACTTGAGTAAACAATGGGATTACAGAAAGACGATTAAAAAAAGGCAAAAAGGGCAAAAGCAGAACCTAAAATTTGACTTAAGTATGAGATGGCCATTGAGACAAATCTAAGAAGACCATTGGAAAGTTAGCTCAATCATCTAAAGACCAGAAAATGGAAAAAAAAGGTAAATAAACAAAGAGTAAAGGAATGAGGCATAGATGAATACAACATCAACTAAGCCTGAAGACAGGATGTGCCAGCTAAGAGGTCACCAAATTGTATCCTTGATTTTGGGGGGCAGTTGGTTTTTAGGGGTTTCTTCTTTTTGAACAACTTGTTTACTCAAGACAGGTATTAAGTTTTTTCCCTTTATATCATTTTTTTAATATCATCTTAATTTCTGAATCTATCCTTTCACCATCCTCTTTCCATGAAGGCATCCCTTACAACAAACAGTCATGAGTTCATTGGAGAGGATAAAGAATTTGGCTAATGTCCTCCCCTAATTTCTTCCCACCACTCCGTCACCTACCTTCTACTTAAGGATCCCATTTGTAACCTCTCTCAAAATAAATAAGAGGGATTCTCTGGACCACATTCTTCCCAATGATACTCTCAGAGCCCAAAAGATGGAACTGGCTCCCAAATCCCATTACAAACTCCTCTATAATCTGCCATACATATTCCCTGATCTCTTTCCACCCCCTAGCTTTCCAAGTTTCTTCTGCCTCCTGAAAAATCAATCCTTTTATTATTGACCTTTAAGGTTATTAGAACCCTGGGAGATTGGAGGTGAGAGGATATTTATTTTTTTTAACTCCCACTTATACTCTTTGGAGTTATTCAAGAGTGAAGACATTAAAAGGGGTTGTTCTCATCTTTGGGAAAAGATGTTCTGTCAAACTTCACCTGTGCCAAGTAGGGAAAAAGTATCCCTTACTCAACTCTAAGAATTAAAATATACATGTTAACCAAACTGACTATCTGTGAAAGTTACTGAGTTAAGAGTTAACAGAACTTCATTTGCCTCACACAAAAAATTATTCAACACAGTAACTAACTTATACTTGTTCTCATAGGGTAATGGGAAAATATATTCTACCCTAAGGAGTGAATACAGACAAATAACGCATTTGAACATTGCCCCAGTTCATTCCACAGATGAAGATAGTAGGAGTATTATAATTATAGAACTTTGTCTTAAGCAAAAAAACTTCATACAAGAACAAAGTATTATTAAGGACACAAGACAACAGAATTATGTTCAGCCTGTAATTTCTCTGGTTATAGTCTCTTACATATTTTGGCTTATTCCCTGACCCAGATTCAGTTCCTTTCAACAGTAATTTCCATACCTGCTCAGCACCTGATACTCTTCTCTGGATCCTGGGAGAGAAATATCAAAAGCAAAACAATCTACAAACAATGGCAGGGAGGAGGGGAAGCTCTGAGGGAAACAGCATGGCCACAAATGAGTAGTCAATACACAGTATAACAAAATAATACAAAGTAATTACAGCTTGAGAGCAGTGCTAACAACCCGGACAACCAGGAAAGGCCTAATGTTGGAGCTGACACTTGAGTCTCCTGAGCCTCAAAAGGAGAGGGAATTCCTGGTATGAGAGTCAGCCCAGGAAAAGGCTTGGTGACAGGAGATCAAACCTTGTGGAGACAGAACAACAAGGAGGCCAGTGTGGCCAAGCAGAGAGTACAAAATGCATAATCAGTCTAGAAAAACAGGCTGGTGTCCAATCTGGAAAGGCCTGAAATGCCAGAAATGGCATCCTGGAGGCCACTAAGAGCCCCAGATGCTTCTTCAGTAAGGGGAGGATCTGTACATTCCACTTTAGAATGGGCTTTTTAATATTAGAAAAATAGAGATGGGGTGGCGGCTAGGTGGTGCAGCACATAGAGCACCAGTCCTGGAGCCAGGAGGCCCTGAATACAAATCTGCTCTCAGACACTTAATGATTATCTAGCTGTGTGACCTTAGGCAAGTCATTTAATCCCTTTGCCTTGCCAAAAAAAAACAGACATAAAAATTTCCAATCAATGACACTTGATACTGGGTTTTATTAAGAGAAACAACACTAAAGAAACATGATCATCTGCTTTGCCAATTCACCCTAAGAACCACTGGGTCTTTCCCAGTGACTTATGTTTTCCCAATACAAATGCGTTCCTTCCTGGATAGCAGCAGCCATCTTGCTTTCCTAGTGAGATCCTCACTTTAGTCTAGTGCTTGATACACAGTCATCACTCAATAACGCTCCTCATTCCTTTATTCATTCACTCAATATCTTGGGCAAAACACTAAAAATTCTTAAATCCCCATTCTCTGAGCTAGGAAAACTCAGCGTCTCCACACTTAAGGCCACAGACACGAGAGACACCACCCTACTATTTAACTGAAAGAAAGCATGAAGATAGGGGGTTCAAAAGTACCAAGTGATTTAATTGCTCTATCTGATTATCTTTTCTCAAACTTCATCGTTCTTCAAGATTAAATCCCATCCTGTTATCCTCAATATTCTTTCTCTCCTCTGCCATCCTATTCTGTGTCTTTCTAGAACATCATCTACAACTGGGTAGGCTTCTCTTCTCAGTGTCCTCATCAACTCCCACTGGTAGATCACTTTCATCTATGCAGATGATTCCCAGCCCTCTAGAGTTAGCTTGAGTCTCTCCCCTGAGCTCTTAATCCAGAATCATTTCAACATGGATATTCCCCCACCCCACCCCACACCCCCCAGCATCTCTAACTCAACTGTACAAAATGGAATTCTTTCTCTTTACTTCCTCAAACCCTGCCCTCTTTTTATCAAAAGCACTATTGTCCTTCCAATCTCCAAGTTATAGATTTGGCTGTATCATCTACTTCTTGTTCTCTCAAACCCCTTTATTTAATCAGTTTTCAAATATTGCCATTTTTATCTCTACAGTATGATTTGCCTATGTGCTTTCCTCTCCTCTCAAACAGTCCCAACATAGTTCATAACCTCTAAATAATAGCCTCTAATAATCTTTCCTCAAGTCTTTCCCCATTACAATTCACCACCCTCCACACAACTACCAAATTACTCCCCGATTCCAACAAAATCCTGTGACTTTTTATCACTTCTAGCATCAAATCTAAGTTCAGTTTGGTATTCCAAACTCCATTGCAGTCAGATTCCCTATGACTCCTCTCTTCCCTTGCTAGGGTTTGTTCAGACTGGCCTTCTTAACTTTTCCTCACACATCATTCTCTGTCTCCCTCCTCTCTGATATCAGTCCTTGCCTTCAGGACTGAGCTCACGCTGAATCCTCTGAATGAAGCACTTCCTGATAGCCTGCACTCTGTCTCCAAAGTTGCCTTGCATGTACCTCTCCTCTGTGTTTGTGTCTCTCCCCTGAGGAGATGTGAAGTCAACAAACATTTACTAAGCATCGATACAAAGAGAGGCCAAAACTGTCCTTGATCTCCAGAGGCTCACAACCTGCTGGGGAGAGACAATACACAAACAACCTTGTACAGGCAAGATACACAACAAACTTCTAGGGAAGATACAAAGAATGAGGAAGACTGGGAAAGATCTAGCACAAGGAGGGATTTTATGTGATGAGGATGAGGATGATGATGATGTTTGTCCTTCATTCTCAATATCAGGGGAAGTGCCGCTATAGCAAGCAAGTGAACTGGATTTGAGTGAGGAGGGTTGTACTGTGCTAAGTTACCAGCCTCACTTTGTCATCCAGATCCATCTGGGTCTAGAGGCCAGACAGAAGTCAAGATGACTATAAATGGCCTGTAATGCAAGGCAATCAGGGTTAAGTGACTTGCCCGATGTCACAAAGCTGCAGTCACGTGTCTGAGGCTGGAACTCCAGTCCACCTGACTCCAAGGTCAGGAGAGATTTTAGTCGAAACTTGAAGTCAGGCAAGCCAGGAGGGAGAGTACAGAGGGAGAGAATCCCTGGTATGGGGCACAGTCACTGAAAATGCAGAGAGATGGGAGATGGTGTCTCGTAGAAAAAGAGCAGGGAGGCCAATGTCAGTGAGTCACAGAGCAGAGTAGAAGATGTTTAAGATGCCAAAAAGACTAGAGAGGCAAAAAGGAGCTGAGTGAGGAAGGCTTTCAAGGCCAGAAACATTTCTATCCTTCATCCTAGAGGGAACAGAGAGCTTTTGAGTTTAGTGAATAATGGGGTGTCCTGTCAGACCTGGCCTTTAGGAAGATCTGATAGCTGAGTGGAGTTTGGACTGCAGTGGGAAGAGACATTGCCTGCAGCAATATTATGGGCACAGGTTGATAAGGGCCTGAGCCAGAGCACTGGTACTATGGTTTATAAAGGTAAAATTGCCAGACCTTTACAACAGACTAGATGAGAGGTGAGAGAAAATAAGGACATCGGTCAGGAGCCTGGGTGGATGATAGTGCCTATCAGTAAGAGGGAAGTTCATAAGAGGGGAGGCACATGGTAAGCTGCAAAATCCCCTGGGCAGTTGGAGACACAAGACAGGAAGTCAGCAGAGAGGTTAAGGCCAGCTAAGTTGATTTGAGAATTATCTACATAGAAATGATCATCAAATCTACAGGAGATGATAGATTTCCCTTTACACACATTCTCACATTTGATCTTCACCACCACCACCACCACTGAGTTCCATTTTACAAATAAGGAAACTAAGGTCAAGCAGTTTGCTCATGTCCTAACCTGAAGCACTTCAGCCTCCCTCTCAAGTTAGCTCTCTATCCACTATACCAGGTGAAAAGAAGTATACTTCTAGGAGAGTAAAAAGTTTAGGCTAGAATATTCAATAACTCAAACTGTTTTCCCATCCCTGAAAGTTGGGACAACTGAGAAGATCAACATTTTCTCTGACAGAGCAGGTCAGGTTACAGATCATGTGCCTAAGTCTAAGTGGAAGGGGGATGACAGATTCCCTGGGGCCCGACCCCACCAGCCTTCACCTGCAGTCAGTCTTTCCTCATCCCCTTAGAATGTGCCCTTACTTCTTTTGGCCACCTTTAGGAGAGTATGTGACTTTGTGATCTTCCTTCAAGCTTACTCAGCTGCCTCTACTGCTCACTCATCCATTGAGACTGTGACTCCATGTCACAGTCTGGCAGCAAGCTCTCTGAAAGGTATGCTGAGTCTGTCCACAATCTCACACATGGCCTATCCTACCTCATACAAGGACTTCCTCAACCCTAACCCTCCAGATGCTGAACACTAACTTCGTGATGAACTGGGCAAAAAGATGAAAAAGGCTTTGAAGAAATAAGTGAAATGGATCCCTCTTTAATCACAGGTGACACCACTACACTTGAGTACAAAACTCAAGCAAGAACAGAAAGACATGACAAGAAAGCTTTTGAGTGTGGAAGCGCAGGGGAAGGAGGGAGCAAAAAAGTACTAGGACCTTAATCTATTAGGGAAGCATTTAAGGAAAAAATGTTCACGGCCCATCCCATCATAATTCTGTCAAGACTGATACAACTACTCCAACACTTCCTAAGATGAATAATTGCTGTATTAGACTTCTAAGGATTTCCTATATCACAGTGCCTCAAAGGGTCCCTAGAAGTCATCTCATCTGGTTCTTTTGTTTTAGAAAAGAAGCAACTGAGGCTGAGAAGTGATTAGAAGAAAGCCATAGTAACCAATGAGGAGAACTGGGATTCAGAACCAGGTATTTTACCTCCAAGAGAGGATGCTCCTCCTGAAGTCACAGGGGTTGAGGGAGAAGATCCAGTCCTGCCACTACCACTGGAACCCCAGGGCACCTTCACCGTCTGGCTTCACAGCCTGGGAAATCCCAAATCCCTACCTCCTGGTAGTCTGCCTCTGGAACAGTCAAAAGTGTGAGATGCTAGCCTCCGACCCAGACTGGGTTCTGACTCACATTCAAAACGATCCCAAAGTCCCGACAAAAGGAAAAACCCCAAAGGTGGCAAGCTCGTTCAAAGCGGGTCATCGAGTCTGTGGAGGGCTGAAGTCCAAGAAGCAAAACAATACTAGCGTCACCGGTCTTGGGTTCAGGAAGGGAACTATAAACATTTCAACTATGCCAAGCGGAAAGTAAAGGCAATTTCCAAAGAAAGCAAGAGACGGGCATTTTCCCATACTCTGTGCCCTTCCTACTCTCCGGCTCCGGATTTCGCACAACAAGCTTGTCTGGCCTTTCGGGAACGACTCCCTGGCCCTCTCACCCTCTTGGGTGACCTGGCGGCAACTCAACCCAGGCCTCTGGCCCCCTCGGAAGGAGGGGATCTCTTAGGAGACTGGATTTGGGGCGAGGCCTAGGCTGGGCGCCTCCTTTTTCAGAGTTCTGGGGAACAGCGTGGCTCTTCCTACATGCGGCTTCAGCCTTTCCAAGAAAATTTAAGTCCTGGGCCTGGCTTCCTCCTGGGCCGGGGCCGGGGCCGCCGGGCCTGCCTTTCACCTCTGCCTCGGGGCGCCGTGGCCGTGGCCCGGCCGGCCCTTTGGGGGGCTCCCCCGGGGCTGCGGCCTGTCCCGAACAGCGCGGGGGGCGCCAAGCCGGGGTCCCCCGCGGCCCGGGGGCGGCTCACGCTCGGGAAAGTTTGGGGGGCGGCGACGCGGGGGCTGTCAGAGGGGCTGCCGCCTCCGGGCCGGCCCGGGCCGCGTGGCCGGCGGGGCCTGGCCCGGGGCTCCGCGCCCCGCCCCGGCCCCGGCCCCGGCCCCGGCACAAAGGCCCGGGCGCGGCGGGGAGCACGCGGCGGGGCCGGCGGGGCGGGGCGGGGGGCGGCCGGCCCCACCCTCCGGCGGGCCTGGGCGCCCCGAGCGCGAGGGGCGGCCGGGCCCGGGGCCTCCCCGGACGTTGGCGGCGAGAGGCGGCGAGCCCGGCCCCGCCCGGCCCCGGCCCCCGGCCCGGCCCCCGGCCCGGCCCGCCTCGCTGCCCCCGGCCCCGCGGCCCCCGGCCCGGGCCCACTCACCTGCTTCCCTCGGGCCGGCCGGCGGACGGCGGGGGGAGGGGCGCGGCGGCGCGGGGGCGCGCGGCAGGGGGAGGGGTCTGAGCGCGGGCACGCGGCCGAGCCTTCAAGCCTCCTCCGGCCCCGGCCGCCGCCGCCGCCGCCGCCGTCCCCGCCGCCGCCGCCGCTGCGGAGACATCGAGCGAGCAGGCCGCGCAGCCGAGCGCCGAGCCGGGAGCCCGGCGTCCGGCCAGGCAGCGCGCGCCGAGCGCCGAGCGCGGCCAGGCCCGAGCAGCCGAGCCCCGGGCCGTGGATGGACGGAGCGGACATCCGGGAAACGTGCGGGCCCGGCGCGAGGGGGGGGGGGGGGGGGGGGGGCGCCCGCCGCGGGGCGGGCCCGGGCGCCGGGAGCCGGGAGCCCTGCCGGCCGGGGGCTGATGGAGGGGCACAAAGCAGCTGGCACAGAGGCCCGAGGCTGCGGGAATGCGAACATGGCCACGGCCCGGCTGGGCAAAGCGACAGCGGGGCAAGGGTTAAGCAAGCTGCTGTCCTAACGTGGTCATGGCCGGGGGTGCGCGCACGGCCCAGAACAGTCCCAAAGCCGGCCCTGGGACCAGACCTGGGGACACATCCCTCGGAACACAAACGGTGCGCAGCCCGGCCCCGGGCAGGGCGCACCGGGACCCGGACCCGGCCCCGGGCAGGGCGCACCGGGACCCGGACCCGGGCAGGGCGCACCGGGACCCGGACCCGGCCCCGGGCAGGGAGCACCGGGACCCGGACCCGGCCCCGGGCACGGAGCACAGGGACCCGGCCCCGGGCAGGGCGCACTGGGACCCGGCCCCGGGCACGGAGCACAGGGACCCGGCCCCGGGCAGGGCGCACTGGGACCCGGCCCCGGGCACGGAGCACAGGGACCCGGCCCCGGGCACGGAGCACAGGGACCCGGCCCCGGGCAGGGCGCACTGGGACCCGGCCCCGGGCACGGAGCACAGGGACCCGGCCCCGGGCAGGGCGCACTGGGACCCGGCCCCGGGCACGGAGCACAGGGACCCGGCCCCGGGCAGGACGCACAGGGACCTGGCCCCTTCGGAGAACCCCAGAGTCTTGGCTGCCAGACACCTCCCGGGCCATGCCCTCCAACCCTCATCTACAGCACGAAATAGCTCTCCTTAGGTTCAGGCTTTCTAATCACAAGAACCATCTCATTATTATAGTCTTCGAATTCCTACCCGGCCACTGGACCCAGATGCTGCCTTAGCACAGCCCCCCTCACTCTAATCCAATTCGCAATCACCTCCCTGATGTCCCGTCCTCTTTGGGAATGAAAGACAAACAATAACATAGTAAAGAAAATCATCATTGCTATGTAATCTCACATTATCTTTCACATCACTTTGAACTAGATAATTAGTTCCAGGATCATTTTTTCCCCTTTCAGCTTTTTAGCTTATTTTCTTAACATGTGTTTATTTCATTAAATATTTTTGATTTATGTATAACAATTTTTTTTGACATTCATTTTTTGAAATTTCAAGTTCTGAATTCTGTCTCTCCCTCCCAAGGATCATTTAGTTGCTCTCAGATACCGACTGGTAGCCTTTTACTTACTTTGCACGTTGGAGGCTTCAAGCCTCTCTGCATTACACTTCAACTCCTTTCCAGGCTGGGAATTTCCCGGCTGAAGGAAACAGAATTGATTGGCTGTGGTTGAGGCTCTTGGGAAACTTCCCCAGTCTGTCACTCCCATCCCCTCCGTTTCTGAGCCCCTCTCCCTCCTGAACTACTTAGACTTACAAGCCTGTGCCTCTGGAAAACCCCCTCAAGGTGGCACCGTAACTAGGACGGAGATGAAAGTTACATGTTAGAAAAAAAATCTATCCCAGGAATTACTAAGAAAATACCACTTCTTGAGACCCTAATACTTAGCCTAGCTTCATAATGAACTGATTTAAACTGGAAGGAAATGCCCTGGTTCAGACAATGGCCCAAATTTCTATTAAATTCAGGTAAATCACTGAACTCAGGAATCCACTTTTATCTGTAAAGGCATTGGAGACTCTCTCTAAATCCCTTCCATTATCAGTTGGACGTTAAACAAAGGCTGCAAAAAGAGGCAAAAGGCTGCCCCTGACTTCAAAGAAGCTTACAATCTAAAGGGGAAGACAACTGGCAAATAAATATGGACAAAGTGAACTACATACAGGATCAATAGGAAAAAATGAAGAGAGGGGAGGCAGTAAATGCTCCCTAAAGGAGGAATTTTAGCTGGGATTTTAAGGAAACTGGGAGGTCAATCAGCTGAGGGAGAGCATTGCAGGCCTGTGGCTCAGCCAGAGACGACTGCCTCTGAAATCTCTCCAAGATCTTGCTTCCTACTTACTCAAGCTTCCTTTCTGTTATAAGCCAGGATTTGGTTAGGAAAGTCTTAATTTACTTTAAAAGGTTCTTTCAAGGACAGACTCCCATTTTGTCCCTCATGGCATCAGAAACTGGCAACTTTTGGGGAAGCAAGGAGTCATAATAAACTTAAGTCAATCCCAGATGTGGGAAATAAACATTTTGGAGGAACAGAGAATAGAAAGATGAGAGCTAAGAAATATGAACGTGAAAGCCAGAATAGACCAGGACACCAGTTACACTTTACAGGAAAAAATAGGACAATCCCTATTGCACAATAAGGCCTGAGCTGAAACTCTCGGCCTCCTTTTATTTATTCACTCCACCTCAATAACATCACCACACTCGTGACCCCATGCACATCAGGCCCAACCCCATACCTGTCTTCCTGCCAAATATATCCACTCTCTGGAATGCAGGAATCATGATGGGAAATAGCATTGAGATTGGAAATAAACAGCAGATAATAATCCCTAAATGTCTTTAATCCAGGAAAGAGTCATTGCTATTCATTTCCCTTTTCTGTCATCAGTTGCTCATTTCTTTGCTTTGACAATCAGCAGACTAACACTCCTGAAGGCAGATAGGAGCAGATCAAGAGGACAGGTCAGAAATAGCACAGGGTTGGCTGCTAAGAATTTGAGAATAAGAGAGTCCTAAGAAAAGGCTCCTTTGTCCCTAATGAAACCATGAACGTGTGAACCCAGTTCCTACATTTGTTATTCCAATCAGGTTATTTTTAAATTGGTATAATTTTAGAGCAGGGCCTTAGTTGGGGATTGTTTATTGCCTGAAAAATTTATGCATCTTTTGTATCCACAGGGAGAGGCCAGGCCTATTCCAGAACCCACACTAGGAAATTTCCTTAATCCTCCTTTTCACCCTCCCAACTCTTGCCTTCTGTATTAGGAAACCAGAGACAGGATAGGTTAAGCCTTGCCTCAACACCATTTCAACATTAAGAACCTTGATACACTCAGTCCAGGCTTTCCCCAAAGTGGGCAAACTCGTTTCCCTGCTAGTAATTGTGAGACTGCTACAAAGGAAATTGATTTAATGAGATTTCTTGGGAAGAAAAAGGTTAAGATGGCAAAGTTCTCCTTTAATCAAACTTCATCTATTCTTATGTTTTACATAAAAGGATGGGAAAGATAGAACAAGAGAACAGCATTCAAGTTTGGCACAGAGTGTTGGTCCAGATGTCTGGAGACTTGCTTCAAAATTTTTGTTGAAAGGTCCAGGCTGTTATCAGTCTGTAATTATCCTAGTCGCCAAGATTCTTTTAGCTGGGTAAAGCTTGACTACAGGTAAGCCTGTAACTTAGAATGGACTGCAGACTATGTCTAAATAAAAAGTAGAAATAGAAGCACCTTACTGATAATTCAGGTCAAAGAAATTTACTTTTATTAGAAATATTCTGATAATTGATGCACAAGTGGCAATGTTTGAATTAGCTGTTAATTACTTTAGTTTCCCCCTTTTCTTTTGTATATAAATCCTTAAGCTTTTGCCAGTCATTTAGTTTTAAAATAAATGGGTTTCAAATGAGTTCCCCAAAATGCCTAGAACTGTGGTTTTGATTTAGTTACTAAATTTGCAGGGGCATCTCATAAAAGGCAGACATGAACTATAAACAATGACAAGCATCCTCACACCAGTGGAGGCAGTCTCATGACTTGGATAAGCCCCCTCCTCCAGGCCACACTAGCTAAAGTGAGTGAGCATCAGTTCCTGGCGCACATGGTCAGCTTCTGAGTCCATGGCTTCCATCTGCTCAGGCTCTTCTTCTGGCTGCTCCAGATGTCCCGTCACTGGAGAAGACCACACATCCATTCCGTGTTCCAGAGAAATGTTGTGGAGCACACAGCAAGCTAAAATGATGTGACTGGACTTTTCAGGAGAGTACTGCAGGGCTCCCTTGGATCCATCCAGGCAACGGAATCTCGACTGGATGGTCCTAAATGTCTTCTCAATTACATTATGAGTTGCAGAATGGGCCATGTTATAGCGATATTCTGCAGGGGTTCCTGGAATATGAAGTGGGGTCATGAGCCAGGTGCGAAGGAAGAAGGAGCTATCACCTATATGGAAGAGAAAACATCAAAATCTTTTATTAGTGGAGTAAAATTTAAAAAGGGAATTGCTGAGAAACCACTCCGAGACCACACAGAGAAAAAGCAACCACATAAAGGACCGTGGTCCCTAAAAAAGATCAATAGGAGAATTTTAAGGAATGCTGGTGTCAGAAGCAGGACCTCTGGGCCTGGTTGATAATGAACTTAAGTAAAACAAGAGGGGAAAAACCCTAAAATGGTAACCTTCAGGATAACCCACATTTTCAAGGCAATGGGAAGATGGTAAACCAGCTGTAAGAGGCAAAGACTGCAGGGAAATTTCCATGATACTGGAGATGTTGTCCATTAACAAAATTTTTTCATTCCACCTAACAATCTAACAACCTAATGCTCCTATCCTCAGAGTGAATTCACAAGAAAGGTGTCTTAAGACACCTTTGTGGGGAATAACAATTCCTAAAAAACATAAACATTGGGTTCGAAACTTAACAGTATTTCCCAAATTAATGTGGCCATGGAATAATTAGAGGCTTAAAGTATAAGTGAAAGAACTCATGAATGTTATTCCGGGGAGTCTGGAATTTTCCACAGGGGGTCATAGATATATAGGGGTAAAAGACAAAAACATTAAAATCTAATCCCAAATCAAAAAATTGGCACATGTGTTATTGATGTAGATACAAGTTCCTAGTTGATATTTTAAGGAACAAAACATTGCTGGTATTCACATATTTTCATCACAAAGGGCAGGATTGGTGGACAATAGCTCCTTTACCCTCCTAAAAGAGAAATGAAAGAATCATCGCTTTGGTAAATATGTAAAGGACCTAAGAGGTGAACCACATCCAATCCCATCCCTTTTCAGATGAGGATCTATGAGACCCAGAGAAGGAAAGCAACGTAAATGAGCCCATATAGATGGGAAAGGACCAAGCCAAGCTTTCCACTAAGGTGCTCTCTGACTCAATGTCAATACAACTTCCTCTGCTGAAACGACTATGTATCAGGCATTATGGAAAGTGAAAAAAGACAAAAAAGAAAGCAACAATGGAAGAGCTACTACCTTCAATGAAGTTAGTCTTGGCAGAGACCCATAG
Source organism: Macrotis lagotis (assembly GCF_037893015.1). Taxonomy (NCBI): domain Eukaryota; kingdom Metazoa; phylum Chordata; class Mammalia; order Peramelemorphia; family Peramelidae; genus Macrotis; species Macrotis lagotis. The sequence continues at coordinate 271,489,814 of NC_133660.1, forward strand.
ATGTAAAGAGAGGGAAGATGCATACCATACCCCAGAGGCTTCCCAAGCAAAAGTTAAATGACCACACTTGTCCCCAGGGTTGTACAGGAGACTACTGGGCAGAAGAGAAAGTGAGGCATAGGAAAGAATAAATGGTGTAGCATATATGGTAGAAACTAGAGCAGAACTCAGAACTTCAAGGGGATGCTATTCAATACAATCATACTATTTTTCTAGATCAGGAAATACCAAGGCATTGAAGAAGCTAAGCTGATATGCAAAAAACAGTATTGAGTTGATCGAAAAATTAAAGCAGAGGTCAACTGAACCTCTGTAACTTTAAGTAGTTTACTTCCCTGCTTGAATGACCTAGGGAAATACTGTCAAAAAATTGGGGTGCAGTGTTCTAATCTAACACTGTGATGACTGGATGATATTTAATGATTATGACTCATTGCCTCTGGTAGATGAAAGGCCACACACAAGGTCATGATCTGAGGCTAATAGAAGCCTTGTTGAGGCCTCTCTTGTCCAACTGCTGATCCCTTGATATCTACCCATGATCTATTTCTGTGAATATTTATAGAATACTCATGAGCAGTGTGCTAAGCACCATAACAAACATACTGAAGCTGTTTCCTCCCCTTTGGATCTTCTATCTTGAAAAACTGGATGACTTTTCATAGTTAAATATTTCAAACTGTGAAACATAAATACCATAACACCTAAACTGAAATGCTAAATACCAGATCAAGTCACTGGCAGTTCATTTTATAAATGTATTAGCATACCTTGAAAATGTGCCCAGAGTTCTGAAAGTGGGCAAATGTTTTGATGCTCAATCTAAGAAAATTTCAAAAACAGTGAATTAAGAAAGCTTTGAAATATTTTTCCTTGGCTACTTCTTTTCTCATGGTTTAGTTCTACCTTATCTTTTGCTAGAATTGCTGATATTGGCTGGGGTAAAAAAAAAATTAATTCCCCAATTCAGAGGGCACTTGGAATTAGTTTCTAATCTTTAGTTTGAAAAAGAACAATCTCAGGTCTAAAACAGTTCCAAATGAGTCTTCAGGTTGCCAAGAGGGTTTGGCAAATTGGCAATTCTTATCAGGGTCTGGAAGCAACCTAGTATAAGAAACCTCAGACTAAGAATTGGGACACCTTGGTTCTAGGCATGTTTTGGGTAGTTCCAAGGTTACCTATCTGAATTGTGTGGCCTTTTATAGCTGCCTTCCTTGACACAACTGCAGTCAATGTGTATAAAGCGCTTTGTTCATTCATATGTGGGTTCCTGTATTTCTCTAAATTCGACAAATTATGAGGACAAAACACCATCATCATCTTCATCATCACTCACACTTCGTCAGTCAGAAAATATTTATTCAGTAATTACTATGTACCAGACACCATGTACTATGTACTTCATCAGTCAGAAAATATTTATTCAGCAATTACTATGTACCAGACACGATGGGAAGCTATAAAGACAAAATGGAAGAGTTGCTACCCTCAATTAAGTTACAGTCTTTTGGTGGAGACCCAAGAGTGCAGATGGAGAAAGATGAGATACACCCTACCCCAGAGGTCTCTGAGCAAAAGATAAGTGACCACACTTGTTCTCAATGGTGGAAAGGAGATTCCTGGGCAGGCTGGATACATCAAACATCAGAATCAAAAGCCAGATTATTGGGGAAAGAACCTATTTGAACAAAAATATTTATAGCAGCTTTTTTTTGTGGTAGCTAAAAACTGGGAATTGAGGGGATGTCCATCCATTGGGGAATGACTGAACAAGAAGTGACATGTAATTGTGATAGACTACTATTGTGCCATGACAAGCAGGATGCTTTTAGAAAACCCTGGAAAGACTTACATGAACTGAATATAAGTGAGCAGAACCAGAAGAACAATGTACACAGTAACAGCAACCCTATGATGAAGAACTGGGAAGGACTTATCTATTCTCAAGAAGACAAGGATTCATGATGAAAAATTCTATCTACCTCCAGAAAAAGAACTGATATTGTCTGAATTCAGACTAAAGCATACTTTCTTTCTTGTTTTCAGTCTTCTTGCACAAAATGAAAATAGTTCACATGATTGCACAATGTATAACCTTTATCAGCTTGCTAACTCTCTCAGAGAGGTGAGAAGGGAGGAAATGTGGAACTCAAAATTTAAAAAAAGCCAGATTATGTTTGCCAGCATGATCAGCCCAGGAAGGCATGTAGGCTGAGCCCTTTGGGAAACATGATCACCAGGGTGGGGCAAAAAACCCAGGCTCACCTGTTTGGAGGAGAGGTAAAGCCAGAGCAGGAAATTAGGTCATGGAGAAACAGACTTGATGGAGTCAGGTACACAGTGAGTCTCAGCCATCAAGTTCGGCCACACCTATCTTATCCCACAGATCACAGGTGTAATCTGGTCTCGACACACCTTTATCACAAAATTTTTAAAAATATCTTGACAGGCCAACTAGGTGGCACAGTGGAGAGAACCTTGGATTTGGAGTCAGTAACTCAAGTTCAAATCCAGCCTGTTTCCTCCACAGCACCAACATCTCATAGTGAGATAGTATTTGCAAAGTGCTGGGCCCAGGAGCAGCCACTCTGTAGGCCCTTCATTAAATATCTGTTGTCTTCTGCAGCCTCACAGTCCCATTCCTATACCTAATAAAACCCGCACTTTCAGGTATAACCCTCTTTTTCAGTTCTACTTTTTATAAACAAATGCTCATTCTTTTGGTGTTTGTTAAATCCAGATGAAAACCAAAAATTAATTTTAAAAAACTTCTCTACAAAGTTTCCAATGACTCTAATTGCCAAATGTAATAAAGGGCCTTTTCTCGGGCTTCATTCTCTTTTTTTCTGTTATTTTATTTTTTCCAATTCTGTACATAGTTTTCAACATGCATCTTTTTGTAAGTTTTGGGGTTCCACAATTATTTCTTTTTCTCTCTTTCCTCCCTCCTCACCCTGACAGTGAGTAATCTGATAAAGGTTGTACATGTATGATCATGTTTAAACTATTTCCATATTAGTCATGTTGTAAAAGAAGAAAAAAACATGAGAAAGAAAAAACAAGAAAGAAGTTTTAAAAAATGAACATAATATGCTTTGCTCTGCATTCAGACTCCATAATTTTTTCTCTGGATATGGATGGCGTTTTCCATCACAAGTTTTTTTAGAATTATTCTTGATCACTGAACCGCTGAGGGGAGCTTCGTCCATCATAGTCGACCATAAGATGTTGCTGTTAATGTATACAATGGTCTCTTGGTTCTTCTTAATTCATTTGCAAGTCTTTCCAGCTTTTCTGAAGTCTGCCCATCCAGGATTCTTGCAGGACAATGGTATCCCATTACATTCATATACCATAACTTTTTCGGTCATGCCCCAAACAATGGGCATTATCTCAATTTCTAATTCTTTGCCGCTACAAAAAGAGCAGCTACATTTTTTGTACATATGGATCTTTTTCCTTTGTTCATGATCTCTTTAGGATATAGACCTAGAAGTGATATTGCTGGATCAAAGGGTATACATACTTTTATTGCCCTTTGGGTATAGTTCTCAATTGTTTTTCAGAATGGTTGGATTAGTTCACAACTCCACAGTGTATGGGTGTCCCAGTTTTCCCACATTCTCTCCAGCACTGAACATTTTTCTTTTTATCATTTTAGCCAATCTTATGGATGTGAGGTGGTACCTGGAGAGTGGCTTAATCTCTAGTCAGTAATTATTTAGAGCATTTTTTCACATGTCTATAGATGGCTTTAATTTCTTCATCTGAAAACTGTTGTTCATGTCCTTTGACCATTTATCATCTGGAGAATGACTTGTATTCTTATAAATTTGGCTCAGTTCTCTCTCTCTCTCTCTCTCTCTCTCTCTGTATTTTATTTTATTTTGGTTTTTGCATGGCAATGGGATTAAGTGACTTGTCCAAGGTCACACAGCTAGGCAATTATTAAGTGTTTGAGGCCAGATTTGAACTCAGGTCCTCCAGACTCCAGGGCTGGTACTCTATCCACTGAGCCAGCTAGCTGCCGCCTCTCTACATAGTTAGAAAATGTCTCATCCTTCTTGACCTCTCTGAAGTCTTTGACTCAGTTGGGCCTCCTCTTCTGCATCTTCTTTCCTCTTGCTCTTTCCAGATTCTCTTCCTCCTTGTCTGAGCCTTCAGAGAATTCTTTGCTGAATATCTTCATCCAGATTATAGTTAGTACCTGGGGCTTTCCTCTAAGGCTCTATGCTAGGCCTTCTTCTCTACTTCATCTGGACTCTCACTTGGTGATCTCATCAGATTCAATTAGATTACTCCTCCAACCCTAACTTCTAGGTTCAGATCTCTACCTGCCTATTAGACATCTGGAGAGGGTGGGGGGAGGGAAGCAAGATTAGGGGGAAAAATTGTAAAACTCAAATAAAACCTTTAGACATCTGGAGAGCCACGTCCTAGTCACCTCAAACTCAACATGTACAAAACAGAATTCTCTCCCTTCCCATTAACATCCTCTCATGTCACCCAGGCTTACAGTCAGCTTCTGCTTGTCACTAGAACTCATCTCACAGAGCCAATCTGTTGTCGTCTTGTTTCCACCTTTCCAATCCAGCTTCCGTACACCTCATTCTCTCCGCTCCCACAGTCACAGTCCTCGCACCTTAGGCTCAGTCAGTCACAACCACCTGCTAACTGGCATCCTGCCTCTGCCAGACAAGGCCTGTCCTGGTAGTCTTGTTTTCTCCTCTCCCCAAACTAGCGTATTCCTTCTGAGCTGACCTCTTACCCGCACCGTGTGTACTTTATACATAGCTAGTTGTTTACAGTTAGAATGTAAACTGCTTGAGGGCAGAACCTGGGATTCTGCCCAGCACCCCCCACACAAAAGAACTTAATAAATGAAGATGATAATAGAAATGAGAGAGCTGCCTAGAACCCTAGAGCTAAGCAGTCACTTACTCAGTGTCCCAAGGTTAAGATGGGTCAGAGGTCAAAGGGGAGACTTGAACCCCCAGGTTTTCCTGGCTCCAAAGGCTCCTTTCTATCCAGTAAGCTAAAGTGGCTTTCAGTGATTCCATCTTGCTTGTTACCATGCTCTACAGGCATCGGAGGCCCTGTGTTGAGCACTGGTTCCTTTCTTCTTTTGCATCCACTCTCCTTCTCCACTAGTATGGAGACTAGGACTTTCTCCAATATTCCTTCCTAATTTAATCATCTTACTAGGAGGTGTGTCAGCATTTGTAGTTTAAAATTATCCGTGCTACCATTTCTTTGAAACTAATAGAGAAACTAGATTATAAACAGTAAAATAAGGTTAAAAGATACCAGTTGGGAGCAGCTAGGTGGTGCTGTGAAAGAAGCCTCAAGTCAGGAGGATCTATGGTTAAAATCCAGTCTCTGACTCTTACTAGCCACAATTCACTTATCCTGATTACAACAACAACAACAAAAACACCAATTATATATTCTGCATCCAAAGGGTAGCTTGACGCTTCTGATACTAAACTCTACTTTGTTTTAAAATTTCTCAACTTCTGCCTTGTTCTGATGTTATTCTACTCCATTAGGGTTCTAGGTGAACATTTATGGGTCCCTTAATTCCACTCAAGCCTCAAAGTGTTTCATGGCCAAATTTTTTTAGGAAAAGCTATGCTAAATCATTTCTAAGGCCCCTTTCAACTCTGAAATTCTGTTTTTGTTTTTATTCTATGTTTATGGTTTTTTGAATGCATTGTAAATCCAGATTGCCCTACCTAGGATATAAAAGAGGATACTTTTTTAGATGAAATGAGTTAATTCTCAGGTGCTGCCTGGAAATAAACATTCTGTTGACTCAGCTCCAATGGCCAGTTCATTGCTAGTTATTTTATTGGTGCCTTTTGTTTTCACGCCACAGACATTTCTTAATATGTCCTTTCCCCTTGAAACTTCTCCCTGTTACAAAGATGAACTGTTCAACTTTACTGCTTGCTCTTCCACAGAGAAGTCAAGGCTCTCCTTGAGAAACCTTCATTTCACAACCAGTCACCTGAGAGAACCACCTGGGTCCAATGGGGCTGCCCCACAGGACGCCATGACAGAGACTAGGGAGCCACTGCCGAGAAGATGCTGCTGCTGCTGCTGCTGGCTGGGCAAGAGGGAAAGATTACAGATAACACTTGGAGGTAGTAGGTCTGGTGAAGCTTTTTCTCCAACAGAAGAAGCTTATGCATGTTTAAAACATGAGAAGGTGAAAAAAAGAAATGAGTAGATAAAGCAATGTTGAGGATTTGAGAGAGGGGGAGATAATTGAGTTTACCTGTTGCAAAAGAGAAGAGGGCTTGAAATCACATGTCCATTTTGGCCTCAGCAAGAATGGCCACCTCATTGTTAAAGACTATGAAAAACAAGAAGGGAGTGATGAGGGATTTTAAATAAAGAGGAGGAACTCTTGCCAAGATCACTGCCAGGGCCTCCTAAGTGAACTAACTAATGCAAGTCTCTTGGCATAGTGGTTTTCCTCACCAGCGGATTAGAACATTTCATTCCTCTTGACTTTATAAGCTTCAATGATTTTCTGTTGTTTTTAGGATAAGATAAAAATCTCTCATTTAGTTATAAAGCTCTTCACATGCTTGCTGCCACCAAACTGTCCCTGGCCATGCCCTCTCTCCCCTTCTACATACTCTGATCTAATTAGAGTGGTCTTTTGGATCCTCACATATAACACTCCATCTTTCATTACACTCCCTGGGAAGGTGTCCCCTCCTTGTAGAATACCCCTCTTCTTCCACATGCTACTCAAACTCAACCTTCTAGACAATTTTTCTATGATCCCACCCTATGATCCTACTCTCCAGGGACCTGGTATGTGGCTTCAGTCAACCACTTTGCCTTTGCTCTCCAAATATTCTAGATATGAGCTTGCCTCCACTATGTATAAGCCCCTGATGAGAAGGGATGTAGTTTCTCAGTACCCTTCACAGGGCCTGGCAAGAGGACTGATTCAACCACCTCTAATGGTAGGATTGGGAATGTTCTCTTTGGATACAGAGCAGAACTACTCTACAATTTAATAAGTGGTCTTCACAGGGCCTCTGGAATGTGCAAATACCGATAGTACTGAAATACCCCATTTAGATGTTCCATCCTCCCCTATCCTATGACTCCCACAAGGTCAGTGCCTGGGGAGGAAAAAAAACTAAGTGAAAAATTAAATAGCTGGAATCAAAAGCTAACCCTGGCTCCTGATGGTCCTCTTCTATCAGCAAAGTTACCTTTCCCTCTTTAGTGACAATACCTCTTGTTTTATGAGAACATACTTTAATGAAACTAGAGAACAAGCAGAGGGGTAAGATTAACCAAACTTACTGAGTTCCTCAGCCTAATGGAGACCCAGAGTTTCAGGTATTAAGGTTCCTTAGCCCCATGTTCACACTTACCCAGGAGCCAGCAGCCTCTGTGAATGCCTGCTTCAAACTGACTCCTCAGAGCCGACTGCTGCAGGACAGCCCAGTCCTGGAGGCTGCCCGGCCAGTTTGTCTCCACGTTCAGCAGGGACCCCCGAATGTCACACACCATCAGACAGTTTAAAGAGTGCAGGCCCTTACGGTTCACATAGGACAAGTCTTCAGCATTGGGAGCCTTGATCCCGACATGGATGCAGTCGACGACTCCAATCACACCTGGCATTCCTGCTAGCCCATAGAATTCGTCCTTCAGACTCTGAATAGACGTCTCATCTTCTGGGAAGTGGATGAATTGAGAGGCCCTTTCCACTAGGGCTTCTGTGACATTGGCAACGCAGCGGCTCATCGAAGCCTGACTGATGCCAATGGTATCTCCCATGCGGGTCTGAAAGGAGCCGGAAGTATAAAAGCCCAGTGCCGCAAGGATCTGGGTCTCTGGGCTGATGGCCCTGGACCTTTGAGTGGGTCGAGAAAGGCTGGCTCCCAAGAGGTCCACCAAATAGTAAATAAATTTTCGTGGAAATCCGTACATTGCCATAAGGTATTCATCAGTCACATCATCGAGCTTAAAGCGGTCCAAAGTCCGGTGACCTCGGCCATAAAGCAAGAGGTCACAGTCCAGAACAGTTATCGGTATGGCCATGCTGACTTCAATCAGAGGGCCAGGAGCTCTAACTGAGACAGCCAGAAGCTACATGAGGACCACTCGGAATTCAAAAGTTAGCCGTTTCTTAAACAGTTTAACAACTTGTCATCTTGTCTCTGTGGAAACCAAATGGAAATAAATCAGAAAATTGAAGGCTTTTTTTGGCCTTGCCTTTGTTGGAAGTTTGAGGTCAAGTGAGAGGCTGGCCTAGGATTTATCCTGGAGAGATGAGCTCATTTAACTTGTTATTTACTCTGAGGTCACCTTCTGCTCTCATCTAATATTTAAGCTATTCTCACACACAAAAATGTCAAAAGTCTGACGGTTGTGATGACGTACAAAGGATCCACTGTAAATAAGGCCCAATGAGGTGGGAGGGGTGAGAGAGGAGCCGGAGCGGAGTATAGTCCAATCCTAGCACTATCTGGGTACAGGGCCATGGCCAAGTCCCCCAAGGCTCAACTTGCTCAGCTGTAAGATGGTCCTTTCAGGCACTTTTTATAATTCTCTCTATCCCCTTTAAAAAATATGGCCCTGGGCGGCTAGGTGGGGCAGTGGATAGAGCACCGGCCCTGGAGTCAGGAGGACCTGGGTTCAAATCTGGCCTCAAACACTTAATAATGACCTAGCTGTGTGGCCTTGGGCAAAGCCACTTAACCCCATTGCCTTGCAAATTAAAAAAAATAATAACAAAATAAAATAAAAATAAAAAATATGGGCTACAAGCAAGACTCTCTAAAGTGGGGTTGGTGAAGCAGGAGGACCCAGTCCTGCAAAGTGGCCGCTCCGAGGGAGCAAGGCCCACCTGGCGCTTCTCTGCCTGCTTCTAGGCCCAGGTGGGAAGGCATTTCCAGGGAGGCGGCGCCGGGCTAGGTGGGCGCTCCAGACACAAGCTGGTCCTCAGGCACGAGTGGAGGCCTCCGGATGCCGCCTGCGGCCGGGCACAGCTGGCACCCCTGCACCGGCCGCCGGGCCTGGGCCTGCCCCGCAGGGCCCTCCTCCCGTGCCGGGCACCAGCCTCCTCGGCAGTGCCCTCCTGGGGGGCCCCTCCGGCCTCCCGGTGTCGGGGAAGCACAGGGGCACAACGGCCCGCTCTGCGCGGCCTGGGCTCGAGGCCCACCTCCGGGCCCGCGCCCTCCCGGGTCTGATCCCATGCAAGGGGCCTCACCCCGGCCCGCCACCCGCCGCGCCGTGCCCGCGAGGCCGCCTCCGCCCCGCCACGCCGACTGCGCGGCCGCCCGGCCCCGGCGCCACGGCGCAGACTCGGCCCCACCCCGCCCTCGGCCGCCCGGCCCCGGCGCCACGGCGCAGACTCGGCCCCGCCCCGCCCTCGGCCGCCCGGCCCCGGCGCCACTGCGCAGACTCGGCCCCGCCCCGCCCTCGGCCGGCCCGCCGCCCGGCCCCGGCGCCACGGCGCAGACTCGGCCCCGCCCCGCCCTCGGCTGGCCCGCCGCCCGGCCCCGGCGCCACGGCGCAGACTCGGCCCCGCCCCGCCCTCGGCTGGCCCGCCGCCCGGCCCCGGCGCCACGGCGCAGACTCGGCCCCGCCCCGCCCTCGGCTGGCCCGCCGCCCGGCCCCGGCGCCACTGCGCAGACTCGGTCCCGCCCCGCCCTCGGCCGCCCGGCCCCGGCGCCACTGCGCAGACTCGGCCCCGCCCCGCCCTCGGCTGGCCCGCCGCCCGGGGGCGCCCCAGCGTGGCTCCGGGAGAGGCGCCACCCGCCACTGCGCAGAATCGCTGCCCGGGCCGCCCCGCCCTCTGGCCCCGCCCCCTCGCCGCCCCCTCGCCGGCTCCCTCCGGCCCCCTAGCCTGCGGTTTCCGCCTGGTAGATTCCACACGGCGTCCGGGTCCCCTTTGCCTTCTTCTGACCTTCTCCGCTCCGTTTTCTGCCCCGCCCGAGGTGGGCCCTCCGGCCGCGGGTGACTTCCAGCGGAGGCGGCCCGGCCTTCCGCGGGCTTCGGGGCCGGGCGGGGACGCGTGGCGGTCGCGAGGGCGGAAGCGAAAGTGCGGCTGCGGACGGACGTCGGGCTTCCCCCGGGCCCGCCCCTCCCCCCTCCTCCAGCGAAGCGGATGAAAACAAACAGCGGCGATGGCGGCGCCTGGAGCCGGGAGGCCGCGGGGCTGGCGCCGGAGCCGGAGCTGCGCGTGACCCGGCCGGGCCCGAAGGCGGAGCCGGAGGCGGCGGGAGCCCCAGCGCGCAGGCCGGAGGAGGCGCCCCGGGCCCCGGAATGCGAGCCCCGCGCGCCGCAGGTAGGGCCGCCCCCCGCCGGGAGCCGGGAGCCGGGGCGGGAGAGGAGGGCGGCCCGGGCGGCCTCCGCCCGCCCTCGGCTCCCCGGGGCCCCCGGGCCGGCCTTGGAGGAGAGGAGGAAGGGAAGGCCCCCGGGCCCGGGGTCTCCTCAGCCCGAGGGCTGCCCCGGAGAGTCGGGTCCGAGTGGGGGGCTGTGGCCCCCCGAGCAAGGGGGACCCGGGGCGGCCGGGGGGCGCGGGGGGCGCCGGCCCTGGAGTCAGGAGGCCCAGGGTTCAAACCCGGCCCAGACCCCTCAAAGTCACCCAGCCGCGTGGCCCCGTCAGAAAAGCCTGAAGCATGAAACAGGCGAATTCCGGCCGTGAAACGCGCCCTGTCCAGCGCCGGAGCACGAGCCCCGAGGCTCGGGCGGGCTTTCCAGCCGGGGGGACTCCCCGGCCCCACCGGGGGTCTTCCTGGCAAAGACGACCGAGTGGTTACAAATGAGGACGCTGAGGCAGGATTTGAACCCACGCCTTGCAGGCTCCAGCCTAAGTGCTCTACGCCCCGAGGCACGGCCGCTAGGGTCGAGAACCCAACCCAAGTTCAGGGTGACCTCAGACGCCGGACCCTCCCTAGCCGGGTGGCTGCCTCACGCCCAGGGGCACCCCGTCTTCCCGATCCTTCTCTGGCCACTGGGCCCAGATGGCTCCGGAGGACCAGGTGAGGCCTGTGCCTTAGCCAGCCCCCCTCACTCAAATCCAGTCCCTGATGTTGGGGCCTTCCTTGAGACCCAGGACAAGCAACAACGAAATCTCGGGTCCCTCCCCCCTCTTTTCTTCCCCATCTTCTTCAGGCCTCTCTCTACCAAAAAAATGTCTCTCACTGGGCACTATTCAAAGGTAGTGTAATAGAGTAAAGGAGCAGAGCGGCCTCTGATCCTTCCTAGTTGGAAACACGTCACTGAACTTCTGGCCTCAGTTTCCTCATCTGTAAAGTAAGAGGAATAACGCCTGCCGTGCAGTGCAGCCGGCATTCCATACCCATCCTGTGCCTCTCAATATAGGAGGACGAGGAGCCGGAAGATCTGGCTTCAAGTCCTGCCACACATTCCTGCTCCCCCAGGACTTTGGGAAAGTCAGTCCTCAGAGCAACTCCCTTAGAACAAAAATGTTAGAGAAAGTAGTGGTCTGCTTTGATTAGAAAGAGTTTCCTCATCTGGAAATCTGAATGCCAGTGAAATCACGGGTCCATCTCCTCCCCTGGGGTGTCAAGCCTCGGGCTTCAATATGGGAACCCAAGGAGAAATGATAGTCCCTGCCCTGATGTCATTTAGGTCTCCTGCCTTGGCTGTTGCAGTGGATGGTAGACTTCTTAACCTCAGTGGCCAACTACCAGAAAATCTTTGTCATCCAGTGGTAAGCTTAGTGCTGGAAAGGACTGTAGGACAATTTTCCTCATTTTTTAGTGGTGAAAAGTGAAGTGACTACTCAGAGCTAGCTTTGTTTTTTTCAAGATTTTTATTTTGAATTTTACAGTTTTCCCCCTCATCTTACTTCGCTGCTCCCACAGAATAGCCTCCTCCTTTCTTATTCTGAATTTGTTTGCTTCACTTCACTAATGCTTTTTAATGTCTGCATAGTGTTTCTATTCAACTAGACTGTCGACTATTTTCCTCTTTTCACCTTTAGAACAGTTGGGTCTTTGTTAGGTTGATGAGTGGTTATTACTGTACTGTGAATATGAGATGGGTGCTCAGTGTGGACCAGAGGGAGAATGGATGTCTCTTAGGTGTGTACTATTTCTAAAGACCTTAGTCAGCAGGAACCTTGTCTCCTGGATCTCTGTTCAACTAACAAAACCCCAAATGGTTCACTTGAACAAACTGGTGCCAATTAACCACAGAGATAAATTCCCCCCTCCCATTTCTGTCACCCAGGACCTTCCACTTGGGGACCACAGTGAGTACAGAGAATTATGTAGTAATGGTGCCTTTAACAATTTTGTGACTGTGAAAGAAGGAATGAGGAGGGCTAAAGTGGCCCATCCAGTTTAGATTTCAGAAAATCACAAATCCTTTTCTGTTCTCCTTTTTGTTTGTTTTAATTTTTGTAAGACAGTGGGGTTAAGTGGCTTGCCCAAGGCCACACAGCTATAAGTGTCTGAGGCCTGATTTGAACTCAGGTCCTCCTGACTCCAGGGCCAGTGCTCTATCCACTGTGCCACCTAGCCGCCCCCTCTGTTCTCTTTTTTAATCGATATTTAGGTTTGGAAACAATTATTTGTATTCAAGTAAGCCAACTCTGACTCTGTATTGATGAATATTCTGACTTGAGGTCACAGGATTGAGTAAAGGATTTTGTTTTATTTAAGGGCAAAAAGGGAACTCTGGCCCAGGCCTGTGCCCCTCAGTTGGGTTTGGCCTATGCCCTCGAGGATAGCTCTTGATTGGAAAGAGCTCTTTATCTTGGGCACAGTCCAGGCACGATTTACAGGAAATAAGAACTGGAATAACCTGCACTCTGCAGAGCTGTGTGTTCCCTCTCTTGGTGGGCACATTTGGCTGTAACTCTGCAGTCAGTTTATAGAACAGACTAAAGAACATACTGAGCAACCCTGGGGTGGCCTGCACCATCTCAGCTCTATTGTCAGCAGTTTTGCTGTATTTCATGAAAAGCTTTTTTCCCCTTTTCTTTGCTAGGCGGGGGTTGTTGGGGGGGGGGGGAGTCTGGAGATGTGATTTCATGAGTCTTGACTTGCAATCCTTGAGAAGACTGGGGAGGAAAGTGTCTTTCTGCACTCCAAGTCCTAGGGACTTTGGGACTTTGCTTTTGAGATGAGACTCTTAAGTATGTTTAAAGTTTTGTGAAATCTGAATCATCTTGGAATGAACTGTCTATAAACCAAGTGATTGTGTTTTGGAGTCTGCTTTAAATGGGATGCCTGCATCTGAGAAGAACTGCTCCCACTAGTGTCCCTGTGGAAGCTTGTAAGCACCTACTGTGTGCCAGATGCACCCACAAAAGCCAAATGGCCCCCTCCCTGAAGGACCAGACATTTCAAGGGGGAAATTACTTCTCTGCAGAAAAAGAAAACGAGGCTAAGTATTCAGAGCCAGATGGCCTGCAATTAGGAAAACCTAATCCAGACTGTAAGTACTAGCTGTGGGACTCTGGGCAAGTCACTTGAGCCTGTTTGCCCCAATTTCCTTATCTGTCAGATGAACTGGAGAAGGAAATGGCAAACCACTCCAAGTCCTTTTCCAAGAAAACCCCAGATGGGGAGTCACAGAGAGTCCAACTTGACTGAAAAACAGCTACACCCAAGAAACAATTGGAGAGTGGGGAGCACTAGTTCTAGGCCTGTCTGAAAGGCCTCTCTCTAGGAGGTGGCACTTGAGCTAAACCAGTTTTCAATTATAATGGAGGGTAGAGGAAGGTTCCATTATCTAGTAGCAGATGGGGAAAAAAAGATGTGTAGTCCTTCAAATGTTAGTGTAGCCTGTGAAACCACTTCCTTAGTGTTGATGGAAGGTTTTATAAAATGGTGTTGATGTACCCTTAGTTTGCCCTGAGAAAGCTATAGGCTTCCCAATTAGAACTGACCAGCCCTGGTTTCCTTCTGCTTGATCACAAAGGGAGGGGGAAAGAGGTAAACTCACCTGCCACAAAAGAAAAAACTCAGAGCCTGGATCCTGCTGAGTGAGTATGGGTCAGTGGCCTTGTGGTAGAGGAATTTTTGGAAAGAGAAATATTTTGTTCTCTTTGTACTGAACTTGTATTTTACATTTAACACCAACCTTTCTTCCCTTGTCCAGGCTGTCCAGATGAGGTCTGTGAACTTTTAGTAAAATACCTTGCCTCTTCCCAGCAGGGACTCAATAAATCCATGCCCCCAGACACAAGGCTAGCTCCTGTCAACAAAACAGGATCCCTGCCTCAGCCTGGAAGGATGAGCTACTAGCCCTCTTTTATGGGCCCCTAATTACCTCAACTTCCCACCCCTTTAAAAGCTTACCTTTTGAGAGGTGGTTACCCCACTTTTGGGGAGCATGATCCCCCAACAAATCTCTCATACTCCTATACCTCTCCTTACTGCCTATCCTCTCATGGCTGCTGCCCTGTTGCAACTGCTCCCTTAGCTTCTGCTAAGCACAGCAATACTTAAACCTTTTTGTCCCCAAATACATGTGGGTCAAAGCTGGTACTTTTGTGCATTTATCACATTTGAACCTAAAACTAGACCACCCTAAAAAACATTTTCCAAAAACGTTTTTAAACTTCATTCTTAAATTTCTCCAATTGGTTCCCTCTTCCTCCGAGTCCACTTGGGGAAGCCACTGCTATTCATTTATTGGACTATTACTGTAATGTTGATTCCCACTTTACAGATTAGGATATCGAGGCCACCTAGATGGTCATGAGGATAGAATAAGAGACAGATTTCTCCTGACTCTCCAAGTTCATCACATTTTCCATGACACAGGGATCAGCAGACTTATGAAGTTAGAATTGCTGATCAGATATCCAGTAAGATTGGGCAGCAGGAGTGTAGATGTTGTATATGTCTGGATGATTGGAGAGCCATCCAAGCTGCTCTGTAATAGGAAATGATGAGATCTGTGAAAGAGGAGAAGGCTCAGGACAGGGCAACCTGCTCCCCATTAAACCTCATCATTCAAGAGAAACTGCCCTCTCCAAAGTTACTCTTCTTTTGATCACCACATTTAATGATGCCTCCTGGGTTTTCAGGATAGTGCTCTCTGGATTCTCCTTATGAGGCCACTCCCCAGTCAGAGCCCTGGGTGTGGACCCTCTTCTGTCCCTCTCTGCTGTTTTTCATGGTGATCTCATTAACTCCCAAAGATTCATTTGTATCTCAGGGTGATTCTTAATTCTTTTTATCCAACCCTAATCTTTTTGATGACTTCTAGACTCCTTCAGGCTACTGGATTTTCCAACCAATAGCTAAATGAACAGCATGCCCAGAACTGAACTTGTCAACCTCAACTCTTCACTTGCCTCTCTTCCCTAAGGCCTATCAGTTTTACCTTTGGAGCACACCCATTGTCTCCTGATCTTGCCTCTTCACTGCCACAGCTGGACATTGGACAGGCCTTCCACTCCCTCCTATCCTCCACTCATCTGGCAAAGTGATCCTCACAAACTGGGCCCTGTCAACCCCAGGAGCTCCCTAACATTTCCATGATCAAATATAATATCTTGTTTGACAATCAGCTCCTTGGAACTCTCCACACACACACTCCACCCTTTCCAGTCCTCTTACACTCCACCCTTAGGGATCCCGAGACACTGATCTATTTGTTGTTCCTCACATAAGACCTCCTGCACTAGTCCCCTTGCTTGCAGTGCTCTCCCCCCTCATCTTTGCTTCCCATCTTCTCCAAAAAAAAGCCTTTTGTGGACCCACCTTCCTTTGAATGCCCTCCCTCTGTTGGTTCTTTTCCTGTTATCCTTTCTGTCTTGTTTGTACTTGGTAATTTTTTGTAGTGAGGGCTGTTCACATAGTAATATGTGCTGATAAGGAAAACAACCAGAATAACATTCTTTCTTGACTCCTCTTACTTGTCTGTTTCCTTTCTTGGTTTGCTAATCCTGCAGTCTGTATTTTTAGAGAAAAAGTCTCATTTCCATCACTGGTACTGTCTCTAATCTCACAAAGCAAATGTGAGTCTGTTGCTCAGTCCCATTGTCTTTTCACTAAAGATGCCTTTCTGAACATTGGGACCTTGGGCTCCTCATTCATCTGGCCCTCTATAAAAATGAGCAAGTGGGAGGTGATCTCTTGGGGTGCTCTGATTATAGCCAGGATGGGCATAAGAATGATAGCTCATATTCATCCAGCTCAATTGAGATCATGCAGCACTTTCATGTGTATTATACTATTTGGTCATCCCAACAATCCTGAGAGGTGGGAACACCTATCCCCAACTCCAGCCTTCCAGACTCAAGTCCAGCTCACCTGCATCCTCTCACTCCCAGACCAAACTGATTCTTTCAAACCATTTTGCTCAACTTTTGTGGGCCTCTGTTACTTATCTTCACCCTAAGCAACTCCTATTTGTTAGCTCCTGCCCAATGCTAGTTCCTAGGTTGTTTCCCAACACAAGTCCTATTTGTCTCCTCCCTTTTTCCAGGCCTTTGCTGATGCAGAAATGCTTCCTCTTTGACTTGACCTGGCTGACCACTGCCTATTTGTAAGGCTCAACCCAGGTCCTATTTCTTCCTTGACACCCGTTCCTTTCAAACTCAGCTGGACCCCTCCCTCTTGACCTGTTTTTTTCTTTTTTCTTTTTCCAATCAATAAACATTTATTAAGCAACTCCTGTGTATCAGGCACTGTAAGTACTGGATTATTGCCTTCAACCATGGGTTAAATTCACCACTAAAGATACGAACAAGGAAATAATAAATCTCATACTTATCCTAGACCTACTATTACTAATTCTTCTTGAATTAAATTATTTTATTCAGAAGAAAAACAATGACAATTTTATCTGACAAAAAGTTGACCAAGAAAATTGAAATGATCTAAAAAGATAACATGAAATATTAATTTGCGTATCATAAATGACAAGCCTTGCCCTAAGTGTATATTGTTTGGCCTGTCTTTTCACTACTTTCAGTCTCCCAAACTTGATCCTAAGTGTTTGAGTCCAGGGATTGGAGCATTGGACATAGTGACTTCCCCTAGAGCACTTAGCTCAGTGTTGAGTGCTTAATAAAAGAGAGAGATTCTCTCCCCAACCCCCCTTTCCTCTGGTCTGCTTGGGAGAGCTCAGGGAAGAGAGGACCTTTCACTTAATTGGTGTTTGTTCATTCCCATGCCCTTCCCTGGGGACCTCCTTGCTGCTGGCCACTTCAGCCACTACCCCCCCCCCCCACCTCCATGGCAGTCTGCCTAGAATCTGCTTTTTCCCTCCCAGAATTTCAAACTCATTTATAATTATTTTATTCATATGTGTGTGTGTGTGTGTATTGCAGTTTTAAATTATTTTAATACAGAATTTCCATGAATAAATGCTTACTATCCCCACCTTAAGGTGAGCACCCTTTGAAAAGAATGTACAATTTTATTTGATCTTAAGAGCCAATGGGACAACAATGGGAAACACTTAGGATTTGGGTTCCAATCCTGACTCTACTCCTTTATTCCCTGTGTGACCTCAGGCAGGACTCTTATTCCTCTGGGCCTCAGTTTCCTCATCTGCAAAGCTGGTGTTAGACTCAATGATCTAGCCATCTTTCTAAGGTTGAGCATCATTGGATATGGATGAGCTAATTGATCAAGGAATAGAAAAGCTGGGGTAGAGGGACCCTCTTCCAACAAAGCACCCACTTCCCCTGCCTCGGACACATAGCATTGTCCCCAAAGTTCCTCTTTTCACGTCTCCATTGCTACATCTCGTTTTTCATCATTGTATGTTGGAGATGTTCATGCATTACTTTTTCTTATGAAATTCCTTATTTTAGTTAGCACTTCAGTACAGTAGTGAGTCAGGATTGGCAGTGAACTGCCCATTTGTAAGAGTAAATCCTTTTTTTCTCCATTGATGATAGCGCAGGCTCTTGACTTCAGAAAGATGCATTAAAAGCCAGGGTGAAGCTATTGTTTGGGACCGAACCCACATCTGTAAATTTATTCAAGAGAGGTACTTCCCTGGGATTGTTTGCAAAGTCTTTCTAATTTAATAGATGACTTTAATACAGTTAGCTAGGCCTCCAAACTCCTTACCCTTCATAGAAAAGCTGGTCCTGCATGGCCATGGGCATCCACCTGGTGCCAGGACCATGGAGCCTGGCCAGCTTGACTCTCTACTTGTACTTAATTTTTTTCTTTCTTTTTTTTTTAAGGATTTTTTTGCAAGGCAAATGGGGTTAAGTGGCTTGCCCAAGGCCACACAGCTAGGTACTTATTAAGTGTCTGAGACCGGATTTGAACCCAGGTACTCCTGACTCCAGAGTGGGTGCTTTATCCACTGCACCACCTACCCCACCCCTGTACTTAACTTAAAAAAAAGTACTTTGTTTTAGGGGCAGCTAAGGTGGCGCAGGGGATAGAGCACCAGCCCTGGAGTAAGGAGGAACTGAGTTCAAATATGACCTCAGACACTGAAAAATTACCTAGCTATTTGACCTTGGGCAAGTCACATCTATGATTTTTTTTGGTAAGGTTTTGAATTTTACAATTTTTTCCCCACCCTCCCCCACAGAAGGCAGTCTGATAATCTTTACATTGTTTCCTTGCTATACATTGATCAAAATTAAATGTGTTTGAAAATAAACATATCCTTGAGGAAAAAAATAAAATATTGGAGATAGCAAAATTCTGTAGTGTATATAAGACAACTTTTTTTAAATTGAAAGTAACAGTCTTTGGTTTGCTTTAACTCTACAATTCTTTCTCTGGATACAGATGGTATTCTCCATCATCACAGATACCCTAAAATTGTTCCTGATTATTGCACTGATGAAATGACTGCTTATATTCTTGATGTAGCCCCTGAGAACCCCAAGTCCCCTTCCCACGCCAGGAGGCCATTAAAATTGGACTTTAGAAGTGGGGTTAGGACCCAAGTTCAAATCCAACCTCAGACACTTAATAACTTAGATAACCTTGGGCAAGTCACTTAACCCCATTGCCTTAGGGGAAGCTAGGTGGTGAAGTGGGTAGAACACTGGCTCCGGAGTAAAGAGAAGTGGGGGTATAATGGAAGCAAAACAAAACGAGCAAGTTTTAGTTTTTCAGATGTTTGTTCCAAAGGAAATTTTGATCCAATTTGTCTGTAACCTTTAACAATTTTGCATCCTGCAGGATGGTTTAGGATAGATTTCTGTTTGCCCTGAGAATGATGTACAAGGTGTATTCTGGCGCTGGAAAGTGTGCAAAGGCCCCAAAGCTGATTTTATTTATTTTTATTTTAAATACAGTATGAGTCAGTCTCTCTCAGCTTGGAAAGTGGTAAGTGGTGAGTTAAAGCAAATAGGTGAGCTTGAGGCTTGACAGGGACACATTTGTGATAAGGGACAGCTTACAAATTGACAAAGCATATCAAAATCATTTCAGAAAAATGAGATTTGATAAAGACAATTATATAATTGAGGGAACTATTAATTTTTCTTCTATATAAATAATAAGTGGTACTTGACTTATGTCCCCAAAGCAAATAGTTTTAATTTTTAAAAAAGGCTAATAGATACCTCAAATAAAATTACACATTCCCCCTGTTCTTAGGGAAAGGGGAAGGAAATTGAAAAGCTTGCAGAAAAGTTTTATCACATGAACAAGAATGAGATTTTAAGGTATGAAGTCCACAAGCCTCTGACTTAAAGTTATAGCAATGATCTGACCCCAAAAGTCTTGCCTCTGGTTGGTTCCTTGAACTGTCTGTTGCTTGGCACCTAAGATTCAGGCTGCTGCTGGCCTATCTCAAAAAATAACAATTGCAGTTTGAGGAAGGACCCACCAGCTCTCAATGGGCCTCCCGTCAGCAAGGGCAGCTTGG
The DNA here is from genome assembly GCF_037893015.1 of Macrotis lagotis. Taxonomy (NCBI): domain Eukaryota; kingdom Metazoa; phylum Chordata; class Mammalia; order Peramelemorphia; family Peramelidae; genus Macrotis; species Macrotis lagotis. Next base: position 271,509,638 of record NC_133660.1, read on the forward strand.
TTGGGTTTTTCCTCAGGGATCATCCTTATAGCGTTGCTCACGTGGCCCAATTCTTCTCTTCTCCTGGCTAAACAGTCTTAGTTTCTTCAGCTGGTTCTCATGACCTGAATCTGAGACCTTTCATCCTGTTTGTTCTCCTGTGGGTACTTTGCATCTTACATGTCTTTGTAGGGAAGTTTACCTTGTGATCCCTGTGGTATGCCACAGACTCAGGTGTTCAGAAGAGGGCTTAGGATGGACTGTGCCCAGGAGAGAGTACAGAGGAGCTATTGCCTCTTTATTCTCACAGTTGTGTTCAAGTTGTTGAGTGTCCCTTCGTCATGGTGGCTCACTGAAAGCAGAACTGCTTTATAACCATTTGCTTTTTGAACCTAACTGTAAAATTTTGCTTTTATTCTTAATTGAATTTATCTTATTATAGTCAGCCCAGTGCTAGAGCCTTTAACAGTCTTTGGATCCTGACTCTGTAATGTGTTAAATCTTTTAAATCATTTCTAAATTTTGTGACATCTGTCATTAATAAAAATGTCAAATGGTCTAGCATCAAGCACAGATTCCTAGGGTAGTTGACATTGAACCATGAATGACCATTTTTAGATTCCAGCTACCCAACCCATTTGAAATCCATCTAATTATATTATCATTTATATTCTAGAGCATGACTTTTCATATTTTCTGCAAGAATAGTTTGAGAGGGGCGGCTAGGTGATGCCAGTGGATAGAGCACTGGCCCTGGAGTCAGGAGGACCCGAGTTCAAATCCAACCTCAGACACTTAATAATTACCTTAGCTGTGTGACCTTGGGCAAGTCACCTAACCCCATTGCCTTGTTTAAAAAAAGCCAAAAACAATAATAATATGAGATATATTATCAAAAGGTTTGTTAAAATTTACATAGACTAGATCTGATCTACTAGTCTATTAATTGTCAGAAAATGGTTACTTTTAGTAGCCCTCAAGAAAACTGTAATCCTGGAAGTTGTGATTGTTGACTGACAGAACCATAAAGGTGATGTGACTGACGTGAGGAGGGTCAGTATTTCCAGTATTGTGAACAGCATAGAGTCAGCTCAGTCTGCAAATGAACAGCCTGAAATGTTCTCTCTATGAGGTGACATCATGTGAAAGTTAGCCAGAGTCAGCTGGAACCAAATTGGGAAGGGCATGAAATGCCCAACTGAGGAGTTGGGAGGTGATGAGGAGCGGGGAAGCACTGAGAGTAAGGACCCGCGTGTTGTGGAGTGAAAGGTGCTGAATTGGGAGTCAAGAAACCTTCATTTCATTCCAGTCTCAGATGCCTCATGTCCTGGGATCCTGGGCAGACCTGGGAGGATCCAGGGAGATGCTCACTATTCTTCCAGTACTTTGAGCTGTTCTTATTACTGGAGAATGAATGGGAAGAAGAAACTAGCCAGGCTGCAGTTGATGTTTGCTTATTTCTGTGAAGTCATGGATCTAAATATAAATCAGAATGACTGTATTCTGTGTGCTAGTGGTTTGAGGATACAGGTCCAGGGGCCCTTGTTTGGCAATTGCCGACCTGGAAGTCCTTCAGTTTAAGGACAGGTCCTTTGGGGAGGACTTACGGGAAGATGCAGACGGTATGACATAGGATGAACCATTATGGCCTGGTTATAATTATCCGGGGAGCAGAATTCATGTCTTTGAAAGAAAAGAGCCCAGGTGTATACTTGAGGCAGTAGCTCAGCAGGGGAGAGGCACCGTGGGATCTCCTGGTCCAGTCTCTAAGCTTAGACCAGACTGTGCCATTTTATTAGACAAGAATTGCACTCTTAGGAGTACCTAAGCCAGAGGGTCACCTCTGGAAAGCTCCTTTGGGCTAATAGCTCCCTCAAGTTTTATGAGATGCTTTCTTCCCAGACATCTGCTCCTTCCTTGGCCCCAGGGGAGAGCAGTACATCCAAAATAGAATGCATTTCTTTGAATGAAAGATAATGCATCTATTGAGAGCTGTCTTCAGACTAGTAGAAGATAGGCTTAGAAGAGAGTGATGATGATCCAGGAGGGATACTGTTGTACCCAAAGAGCGAGAGGGAGGCCAGAATTTGATAAGGTTGGAGATCTTTAATATTCCCGGGGACTGTCTAGGGATAAAGAATACCCAAATCAGACAATACCTGAGTGTTCAGGGGATAGGGTTTTTATAGTATTTTGAGGGGAGGGGGTACTGAGAGCAAGCAGGATACAGAAGCAAAGACAGCAGTTAGATATGTATTGTCTTATTATAAACATATGGCTCAGTATAGATAGGGGGCTAGACAAAGTAGAAAAAGGGTCAGGGTCTTTGTGTTATGTCTGAACACATTTCCTGAGACAGAGGGAGTCACGTATTCACGGGCTTCCCACAGATCTGAGGGAGTGAAATTTACTCTGATTCCAGTCACATCTGGGGAAGGGGTGGCAGTCCTGGGAGGAAGTAGGAATCTTACAGATAAAGCAAGATAATTAGGCTAACAAGGGTGCTTTCTAAATCTTAGCTAAATTTATGGTCTATCTGTGACCCCTTGGGTCCTATCAGACTATTTTCAGACCCAAAGGCACCTAGCCAAAGTTATATTTCTAAGGAATTTCTCAGGGCCAGAAGGATGTCAGGGACCCCTTTTCTATACAGGAATTTCACAAATATTGATATTGTACTTCATTACTTTGGTTTGGAAGGGGGAGTGGGAGCTAGAGAAGATTAGATATTGTTCAATCTGATATTGTTCCAGGGGGGGAGTAGGAGACAAGCCCAGCATGACTGGAGTCATACAAATCCTACAGTAGGAGCTTCTTGATGAGCTTTTCTCTGAGCATCCTGGAGATTGTGGGGGGAAACCTGGGAGTCTGTCCATACTTCATCTTGACTGAAACTGCAGTCTTTTATCTTGGTTCTTCCTCCTAACTTCCTTATTTCTGATACTTTGACCACCCCAGCCTGAAAGACTGTGTGGGAGCCCCTTCCCTCACCTTGGTGATGGGTTGGGTTTTGATATCTCTCTCCATGTCTTTTCTTTGCATTGCTGTTGCCCTGTTTACATGGTGACCTTTGTTGACCGGGTGATCTGTCTGCCCTTCCTTCCAGCTCTGAATGATGAGCTCTGACCTCATTCAGGTCTTGGGTATCTCTTGGATCGTGATAGGAGCCCCTAGAAAATCTCCCCTTCTGATCCATTCTGGCTACTACTCAATGAACCTTCCTCAAGCATCCTGTTGAAACACTTTCACTGACTCCCTCCTATCACTGATTTAAAATGTTTGTGCCAAGGCCCTTTGAGCTTTAGTTTTCTGCTTCTGCTCTTTTACATAAACAGCCCCCTACATTCTGAGCTTATCCAGGGTCACACAGCTAGTAAGTGTTTGAGGTCGAATTTGGTTTCTTTTTTTGTTTTTAGGATTTTGCAAGGCAAATGGAGTTAGGTGGCTTGCCCCAGGCCACACAGCCAGGTAATTATTAAGTGTCTGAGGTCGGATTTGAATTCAGGTCCTCCTGACTCCAGGGCCAGTGCTTTATCCGCGGCGCCACCTAGCCGCCCCTGAGGTCAAGTTTGGACGTGCATCTTCCTGTTCTCTATCTGCTAGTTGCCTCTTGATAGTTAAGTGATATTTCAGGTGTAACTAAGGGTTGCATCCTTTTCTATGGATCATCTTAGCAGAAAACTAATTATTGTCTGTTATCTCTTTTCTCCTCTGTTCTATTATCATGTCTGAGGGCTGCACCCTTAGCAGAGAGCTCACACATAGTAGTATTTTCTCTAAGGAATTCATTTTGAAATTCTATGTAAGTTAAGGTCACCTTCTGATCTTGTCGTACAGTTTGATCTCAGACCACTGTATTCTTCCCATCTGAATTTTCCCTTGTTGTCTCAGTTAGCTCCCATTCAGATTCATCTTTATTTTCCATTATAGTATGTGACTTCTAGCTTTGGAACAATTTCTATGCATTTGAATGTTGTGAGTTCTCTTAGTGGGAGCGTGTGTGAGCATGAGCCTGTAAAACTCTTTGGCCACCTTTTAAGTGCCAAGCACTGGACAGGGTGTGAGTTGGTGGAGGTGCTGTTTGTAGTAAAGGCTGTCTAATAAAGAATGTACCTGCCAGGCCATTGAGGACAGTGGGCTTGCTTTCCAGACAGGCCTTGCACAGATTCTAGGTTCCCCAGCAAAGGTAATTTTCTGAGATACGTGGAAATCATGGCTTCCTAATTTTCTATTCATTCTATAAATGAAATTCATCAACATTTTGGGGGAAGGTAATTTACCCTTGAAAACTAGTGCTTACTCTCTCCACCATCACAGTGGGTGAGATGGAGTCTGCCTTCCTCCTTTATCATCTTTAAAAAAGAAAAAATTACTCAACATGCACACATTATAGATAACTGTCATTATAAATAAGAATTTAAGTGTTCTATTATATATAAACATACATACACAAAGTGTTTCCCCATCAGCATGCTACCACCTGGGGCTGGGTAGTAAAAATGTCTTCATTTTACAGAAAAGGAAACTGAGGCTGGAAAAGATTAAGTTCAATGTGATTTACTTACTGCAACCAAAATTTGACCCCAGCTCCCAAACCTCTGCTTGGAGTCAATCATACATTATCCTGTGTGTGTATATGGGGATGGATGACTTATCTCAAGCAGAAACCTCCAAAAACTGGCATTTCCAATATCCCCTAATGCGTGTCTTTAGTAACTAGGACTAAATCTAACCAATTTCTTCAAAGGCTTAATTTAAACACAGTATAAATAGCAGTGGATTTGTAGTAGTGTGATTATTCTCTTCTCTAGGAACCTAAGGGCTCTCATTCCAATAACAATACTTTAAAGTTTATTTTGTGTTATCCCAACCTTCTCATTTAATGTGTCTAGATTTCCTCTTTCAAAATTTTAGAAACCCTTCTCTAGTTGGTATAACTATTTGCCCCAGACCCTCATCTATTATAAGTCTTGGGAGGAAGCCCCTGGAGAGACTTCTTTTTTTGACTTTTAACTCAGCAGAATTTTTGATCCTCCGAGAAGCTCATGTTCACTCAATTTATGGGATAACATACATTTTCTGTGTCTCTAGCAAATTTTGATACTCTGCCTTTGTCAAAAAAAAAAACAGAATAAGAGAGGGGAGAAGAGAGTGTGGGTGGATGAATGCATGGTGGTTTCTTTTACTCTTAATGGTATTTATTTGACTCTAGTGGGCTCTGTTGGAGAGAAGGGGTCTTGGGAGGGGGTAGCCTTGCCAAAAAAAACTATCAGGAAAATACTGTTTAAAAGGTGGCTTTATTTCTCTGCAAAGGAAATTTTTGCTTCTTTAGTCCTTTTCCTTTTGCCCTTCTTTCACCTCCATGCCTACCCTCCCACTTGCCTAGGAAGACACTTCAATTTCCCTACGTGATTTCGTAGAGCTGATGTTGGGGTCATGCCACATTCGTTGTTATCTGTTTCAGATTTGTGTATGCAATGGACACTGATCTCAGTTCCCAGGACAGGAAGGACCTGGACAAGTTCATCAAATTTTTTGCCTTGAAGGTGGGTGATATGTTCTTTATTCGTTTGTCCCTCTAACCTACTCTAAGTAACTTCCATGCTTCTCCCACTTGGCTAAAGCCTTTTGAAATGTACCATGCAGAACAGCTTGAAGCTTACTCATTTTGGGGGGTAACTGGTATAAGGTCTATCTCTTCTAAATCAAACTGTGAAGGCCTGGGGGGGGTTGTCGCTAGGAAGTAGCTTCCAATTTTCCACAGGTACTTACTCCAGTGGGGCTGAGGGTGGGGGCACCACAAAGCCATTCGTCAGCAGAAATGTCGAGCTGTAAAACCCCATTTCTTGGCACAGTGTTTTCCCTGGGATGGGAGGGAACATAAATGTTGAGCCATGAACATCTTTTAGGCATCTTTCCTTCAGCATATACTCCCCCTGAATTCTCTTTTTTTCCCTGTTATAACTTCCTGGCCAATGGGGATTTTTAAAGTAAATGTTGAAAGCTGTGCAGAATGCATTTTCCTAACTCTTATATGAAGTCCCCTCATTATTGCTGTGCTCAACCAAGCCAAATATTATAAAGTCTGGTTCTGAAATAGTTTGGGAGCCATCTGTTTCTCCTGGTATAAAATACAGCTTTCTGTTTTGAGCCTGCCTGAGGTCATGGCACTGCATATTCACATCCACAATTGAGCTTATATTCTTGGGAATATCATCACCAGCCTGTGCAGTTTTCCTGATCCATACTAGCATTTCCACTGGCCAGCATTAGACTTCCATGAGGGTGTGCAGCACTTCTGTCCTATCCTGGTTTGCATTCTGTCTCCTGTCCTGTCTCAACTCTATCATCCCTTTGTAATAGTATTGCCTTGATAGCCTGGCCTACTGATGTTTCAGTGTTTATCAGGAGCCAGATTATTATGTAAAGCTCTTTAAAACCAAGCACCTTTTAAGCGCACCCCTTTGGGGTTTTTAATTTGTCTCTGCAGACCGTCCAAGTGATAGTCCAGGCACGTTTGGGAGAGAAGATTTGTACTCGTTCCTCATCTTCCCCAACAGGATCAGACTGGGTAAAGCCTTATTTTTTGTGAGATTGTTATGGTCTATCTTTTTACCAAAAAGAGACTGAAACGCTGCTTTACAGTGTTAGTAGGATTTAGGGCCACTGACCGAACAAAGCAAGGCCTGCTTGCCACTCTTGTGTTCTACTCTTGGGTTTGGTTCTTGACTTCTTGTAGCCTGTGCCCAAGGAGGTTTGGAGTTAGATGTCCACATCCTGGCTTGTCCACCTGCACATGGGGAGCTCCTCCACAAAATATATTCATTTAGGAAGAAAGGGGGACGTTTGTGAGGGTCTCCACTTCCTGCAGATAGAAAAGATCTCTTCCTATCATGAGAAAAGCCTCCCTTACAGTGAACCTTATTTGACTTGCCTGAAATGCTCCTTTGGGCAAGAGTCCCTAGAGGTTTTAACAAGAAAAAACAATCCTCTTCTTTTTTACAGTTCAATTTGGCCATCAAGGATATCCCTGAGGTCACCCATGAGGCCAAGAAAGCATTGGCAGGGCAGCTGCCTGCTGTGGGGCGGTCGATGTGTGTGGAGATCTCCCTCAAGACTTCGGAGGTGACGAGGCAGCTGAGCTCCAGAGCCTCGGGCCAACTGGGGACGCTTGTGTCCTAAAGAAATCAGGGCTTCTTCTCTTGTGGGCACTGGCTGGATCCACGGGTCTAGCTCAGTCTTCGTTCTTTGGGACCCCTAGTTGTAGAGTGCAGCAGGAACCAAGCTGCACTTGGAAGGAGGCGGACCTGAGTACCCATCAGACACTTGACTAGCAGGGTTACCCTGGGCAAGTCGCTCCAACAGCTCCTCCTCACAGATCCAACACACTGAATTAATGCTGTCATCTTCATTGTTGTCATAGTTGTCGTTACCTTCATCATTAATCTTCTTGTTGATGTGTCTCCCCTCCTGGGGAAACAGTGAAAAAAAGGCCGTGTTTGACTGGGTACACTAATGTAGTTTGGATCTCAGAAAAAAGCTTCCCCTCTTCTCTTGGATACTGAGAGACTACCCAGTCATCAGTCCCCACTTGACTCATTAAGATAGCTCCCCATGAAGGCATGAAATATTTGCACTAATGCTCATCACCTACACCCTTGTTTAACCTAGGCTTATTCCTAAATCTGAGTATTTCTATTGTTGTTTCTCATTGATCTCCCTTAAAAAAAAGTGTTTACTTATATTTAGATTTATGTAACACTCCCATTTAGTGGCAAACAAAACACTTTTTTATATCAATGGGATTGAGGGTTCTCACTTCAGGCTTTTTCTCCTTCATTGTCATACCCATTGGGTTCAAGTCCTATTGCTAGGCAAATCGTCCAGGGGTGGAGAGTACATGTGTGGGAATGCATGCCCCTTCTCCCAAGAGTCTCTGGTGTTGGTAGCATAATTCTTCATGACTGGAAAAGTAATTGATGTTCTTCACTCATTATTTACAGGGAGATTCCATGGAACTAGAAATATGGTGTCTTGAAATGAATGAAAAGTAAGTGTGTTTTTTGATTCAGGAGTCTTGGGGGTTATGTGAGCACACTGTCCTGAAGAGAGATCAGAGGCTGTAACCCATCTCATACTGGGCTGAATCGAAACAGCACTTGCCAAGGAAGGACCCCTACTTTTCATAGAGAAAGAAGCAGAGAGAAGGCGGGGGGACGATTTTGTTTTCTCAGAGAATCTGATAAATTCCCTTGGGGGCTCTTATTCCTTGCCTGCTTCTCTTCTTTGTGGGGGAAGCCTCCAGGAAGATTGTCATATAACCCTCCTGTGTGGAGTCCTAGGATTTCCTCTTTAAAAGTTGGCTAGCCAATTCTTGTCTAAAAACTAAATAAAAAATGTTCAGAGAAATTAAATATTAACTGTAAATTTTATCAATGTAGATTGAGTTATAGATGAGTTTATTTGGTAATGGAAAGCTGTCATCACATTGAAGTTCTAAGTTCAACTCCCACAAGCAGGCAAATCAGCTGTTCAGTCCAGGCAGCTCTGATATTCCCTTCAGAATAGAAGTAGTTGATGAGGTTTGTATCTCTGTTCAGTGCAGTTAAACTTAGAAGTCACCTCTTCTGAGGATTGACTGGGGTGGGGGGCTTAACCTGGTGCCTTGATCAGGAGGTTAAGCAAGAGCCCTGCTGGGTCATTCCTTAGGAAGGGGTTGATAGCATCACCCAGTTTTGTGGCATTGGGTTCTGCTGCTGACTCCCCCTGGGTGGGAGGTCTTCCACCAAAAAGTAGATTGAGAGCAACTTTACCAACAAAGAGGAGGGCTTGGTGGTCAAGTTGAACTTGGAAACGGGTTCTGTTTTCTATTTCTGGCAGCGTTCTCAGTCTCTCCTTCCTGTATAAACTTTCTCCTGGATATAATGGGAACAAGCTAACACTTTCTCCTTGTCCTTGCCCAGGTGCGACAAGGAAATTAAAGTTTCCTACACTGTGTACAATAGACTGTCCTTACTGCTGAAGTCTCTGCTTGCCATCACTAGAGTGACACCAGCTTACCGACTCTCCAGGAAACAGGGCCGGGAATATGTCATACTCTACAGGTACTGGGGTCACCTGCCTAACCTGGCAGGAGCTCGGGGTGCTGGCGCCCTTCCTCCCCAGACCCAGACCCCTGTGTGGCCTATCTCCACTCCTTGTACCTTTCCACAGCAGAGGGCCCCTTCCCAGGCCCCCCTGCTCCTGGGGTTGGAATGGAAGATCCTCAGGGCCATGAACTGCCTTCACTTTTTAGTTGGGTCCCGCTCTGCGCACTGTGGGCCCCCAGGAAGTGCTTCTTCACCCTGGGAGGGAGATGTCTGGCAAGTCGTTTTGTCCCTATTGTACAGATGAGAAGAGTGATATTCAGAGAGGCAAAGCAATTCAGATAAGACCCCTTGGCCATTCTGCTTGGGAGTAGCCAAAGCCAGACTCAAGCCTGGATCCGAGTTCAAATCTAGCATTGCTGTGATGGGCCTGTTCCCTAAATGAAACCTCTGTGAATTATAGGATGGAAGGGACCTATAAAGGTCATTTTGTCCACCCTCCTGCCTCCATCTTTTTAAAGAATGAATTTTTATTCATATTTTTGTTTTCATATAACCTGCATCTCCCATTGTTTTCCCTCTCTTCCCTCTCCCTCCTGGAGAGCTAACCATCGTTAGAAAAAAATTTTAAGTTCAGCAAGATGAACCAACAATGTATGGAAAAATGGCCATTATTTGTGGTGTTCTATATGCATGGTCTCTCTCTGCTTAGAAGCATGTAAAGGGGAGAGAAGATTAGTTATGATAATTTTACAGCATTTTATTTCTGTTGCATTGTTCTTTATGTTTCCATTATACTGTCATTGTGAACACTGTTTTCTTTGTTCTGCTCACTTCATTTTGCATCATTTTTGTCGTCTTCCAGATTTCTGCATACTCAACATTTCTTCTAGCAGTGGACATTCTTGAAGCACAGTTTAATCAGCCATTCCCCAATCAATTTCTGCTTATTTGCTACAACAGCAAACATTTACTGCCTCCATTTTTGTCCAAATAGATGATGGTTTTCTAGGGACCACCAAAGATTCCCAAATGGGAACAACTTGGAAACACTGGTCTAGACCAGAGATGTCAGACATGGCTAGTAACACTTCAAGTGTGACCCAAACCAGATTAAAATGAAACAAAAATAAAACAAGCTCAATGGCTGACCCACAGAGATGCATATATACAATTTAGTGCCCCTGGTTTAGACCAAATGATATAGACCATAGTTTATTGTTGTTGATGAAAATGCCAAAAAAAAACTTCAATGTCTCAATGGAGTTCATCTCTTGATCCTGTCCCCTCTTCCTTCCTTCCCATCACCTGCCACTTGATTTCCGGAGAAGGCAATGAAGTAGTTGTGACCCCCTGACTTCATTCCTCTGCTAACTAGGGTGGCAGTTTTCTCATCAATGGGACTCTTCAGAGCAGTTTGCTAGCTCCTCAGAACCTTGGGACCATTCTCTGGTGCCTCCAGGACTAGACCCAGGAATCATTTTTAGGCGACAGCAGACTTCCTGTATGCCTGGGAGGGAAGCTATTCTCACATTTTGTTGAACGAGCTATAATACTTTGGACTGCTCCTTTTCCTTTTTTCTTTCAATCCTTTGGAGAGTCTGATCCCTATGAATTTTTTTTGTTGGTCTCCCCCACCCCCAATTTTTTTTCAATTATATGTAAAAATTTATTCATTTATTTTTGGTTTTTGCAAGGCAAATGGGGTTAAGTGGCTTGCCCAAGGCCACACAGCTAGGTAATTATTAAGTGTCTGAGGTCGGATTTGAACTCAGGTCCTCCTGACTCCAGTGTCGGTTCTCTCTCCACTATGCCACCTAGCTGCCCCTAGCCTGTCACCTCTTTATGAGAATTTAGTTTATTACACATCCTTGAAAATAATGAAAAATCATTTCTTTTGAAATGTCCAAGCTGAAAGTTCAACTAATTCTTCCAGATCAGAAATTTCATTGGGTTAGAAAATAATAGTTTCCTAATTGTGTGCTTGTCTTGTTTTTAAAGGGGGCCCAATGCATAAGGTGTCTCTTGACAATTCAAGCTAATTTCTTAGGGGAGAATCTTAAATATCAAGAGGCCCAAGTGTTTTCAGTTCTGTGGGCAGCAAGTAGATGCTTGAGAAAGGAGGAGTCTCCGTGCGTTCTTGACCTTTCTTCAGAGTTGCAATTGTTTCATGACTAAGAATTAGATGAGTTGGCATCAACCACTGGACTGAGTTCGGGGGTATTAAGAAAGGTGACACAAGGAGCCACAAGGATGGGTGTGCAAGGCAGATACAGGGTGGATGGGTGGTCAGCCCGGGAGAGGCCCCAGCACAGCAGCGTGGTCTTGATGGCAGGCTGCTCTTGGGTCACTAAGAACAGAAGTACCCGGGGTGACTAGGTGATGCAATGTATAGAGCATCTGGAGTCAGGAGGACCTGAGTTCAAATCTAGCCTCAGACACTTAATGATTGCCAAGTTGTGTGACCTTGGATAAGTTACTTAACCCCATTGCCTTAAATAAGTAATTTTTTAAAAAAGACTAGGTTTGACTGACCCTCAAGACGGCTTTCAGAGGCTGAGCAGACCAACTTTAAACTCGCTCTTTTACTTATTGCAAACTGAAAATAAATCCACATTCATGCGCTTGTCTTCTTCCCACAGGATCTACTTTGGAGAAGTCCAGTTGAACGGCTTAGGAGAAGGTAATGTTCTGTCTGCCCAGCCCTTTCACTGGGGGAAGCAGGGGGGAGGGGGCCTCCCCTCAGTAGGGATGACTCCTGAACGTGCACCCACCCTTCCCATCTGGGACACAGAATACTATGTGGACATGGGCACAGAATATTCCTTAAGACTTCTCAGCTTAGGGGCGGCTAGTAGTGCAGTGGATAGAACACCAGCCTTGGAGTCAGGAGGACCTGAGTTCAAATCCAGTCTCAGACACTTACTAATTACCTTGGACAAGCCACTTAACCCCATTGCCTTGCAAAAAAAAAAAAACCTTAAAAAAAAAAAGACTTCTCAGCCTGGACCCAGCATTCTTCCTTAAAGCCAGAGTCCTTTCAACATGGAACTTTCCTTGTCCTTGCCTATTTGTTGTTGCCTGTTTACAAGAATGGGGGGGGGTCTGTTTGTATCTCTGATTGAGAGAATGCCAGCACTTCAAGAGCCTAATGGAAGTAGCAGTTCATCTCTGCTCAAAAGACTTTGCTTCTCTTTTAGGTTTCCAGACAGTCCGGGTTGGCACAGTAGGCACCCCAGTGGGCACCATTACACTGTCCTGTGCCTACAGAATTAACCTGGCCTTCATGTCCACCAGGTGAGCAGGAGCATCTTCTCTTTTCTTGAGCATTGAGAACTAAGCCTCCACACCGGCAGTCCTTCCTGGGTAATACATTCCCATAGGAAGCTTAGCATCTTCAAAGGAGAGAGAGAGAGAAGCCCCAAGTGGAGTAGCTCTGCCCAGAGCTTGTTGGTCCAGAAGCTCCAGTTTGGGGGAGGATTTGTAACGTTGCCAGGCTTAAGATCCTTGTGGGCCCTACTAGCAGATGCCTGGGGAGGGGCCAGGAAAAGGGCTAATATCAAACAATCTGCTTGTTGCCTTGCAGGCAGTTTGAGAGGACCCCACCTATCATGGGGATTGTCATTGATCACTTTGTGGACCGCCCCTACCCCAGCTCCTCGCCCATGCACCCCTGCAACTACAGGTGAGGAAACGAGAGGCCACTCAAAGCCACCGGCATGCAAGGCCCTGCCTGTGGCCCCGTGGATGAGCAGGACTATGGGGAAAGACCCTCCCCAGACAGGCTTGACTCTCAGGATACTTTGGTGTCAGGACATCTGGGCCTAGCTGTGGCTTGGACTGTCTGAGCAGCAAGGGACTCTGTGACTCCTGGTTAGCAATTTCCTTGATCAGATAGTGGCATTGAGGGGCTTGACTGGCACGTGCTAGTTCTGCGAGGGGATAGAGAGGTTCCACCTGGAAAAGTTTGTTAGGAGTTGGACAAGGCGCCGCTGCCTGCTGGATCTCTTACTCAGAGAGTGACTCTGGCTACGGGAGGCTGCTTCCTGTATGTCGCAGTGACAACTCACACAGATGACGATGTCCTGCCCTGCCCCAGGGCCTTGTTGGCACTGATGAGGGATGGGGAGAGACCTTTCCTCTGGGAAAAGTAGGGTGAGGAGGCTGCTTAGAGCCAAGGGGGCCTCTCTGAACTGTAATCTTCTTCCTCCCTTTGCCATGACGGGTGGTCTTTCACATTATTTCACCAGCCTCTTTTGATAGCCTGAGACACACTCTGACAAGGAGACATGTCTGAACATTTGTCTTTCTCTTTTTGATACTGAATCTTTACCTTTCCTTCCTTCCATTCCATGAACCCTATTTTGGTTCTTTCTGAGGCTGTCTTCCTCTGCTGCTCAAAAACGGTCTCTTCTCTCCCTGTAGGACAACTGGGGAGGATGCTGGGGTAGCGTACCCATCTGTGGAGGACTCTCAGGAAGTGTGCACCACCTCTTTCTCAACCTCTCCCCCATCCCAGGTAGGAGGAAAGGAGAGGGTTTTGATCAGGTGGCAGAGCTGGGGCGGGGGGCTAAGGGTTGAACCAGTTCCCAGCCGTCATTGGTCAGTGACGGGGTTCACACACCACCTGCAACTTCAGGGTGAAGCACAAAGATTCCCTGCACATCCCCTGGGCCTCAGATGTTAGGGAAGGTCAGGCTCACACTTGGGTTCCAAAGCTAGTCCAAGGAGGGCCAGTCTCCTGAAAGTTTGGATTACCGCTCACCTGGAGACAAATGCCTAGGGACAGGAGCAGGCTCAGGGCCTGGGCTGCCCATCTGCATTGTATGGGGACCTTCTTAACCGGTAGCATCTGAGGCCAAGGCAACTAAGGCGGGCTCCCCAGAGCCAGCACTCATTCTCCAACCTTGGCGGGGGGGGCATGTTTTCAGCAGTCTTGCTCAGGAACGTGCCTTTTCTAGCCAGGGCTTGGGTACCAAGCTGCATCATGCACCATTCTGTCTTTGAGGAATGATCTTCCATGATCCACCAGACAGTCTTTCCTGAGTCTTGTCCCCCACCCCTGATTCCAGGAGGTTTACACTAGGTGGCCCAGCATTGTAGAGAGTCATCAGTGAAAGGGATGCCTTTGGAGCGGCTGTTTAACGTGGAGAGGCTGTGGATCTGGCTCAGCAGTAAAGCATTTTAAACCACTCGGCAGGAGTGGGGCCCAGTTTTGAAAAGCCAGCCTGGAGCCCTGGCCGTCCCTCCATTGTAGAAGAGGGCGTTGACGTTGGGTGGGCCAATCCCAGAAGGTTGGGCCAGAGGGCCGCAGAGGAGCGGGCAGGGCTATGGACACTGCCCAGGAGCCTGAACTCGCTCATTGAGGTGCTTCATTTCAAAGCTGAATCAAGAAGAATCTTGATCCCTTCCCTTTGTTGGAGTTCTTCAGTTAGCTGATGTTCATGTATTTTGGGCCCGCCGCTATGCAGTCCCTGGCACCAGGAAATCAGCCCTGCCCCCACACACTCGGGGGGGACGGGACTGCAAGCCCACCTGTACAGAGCAAGCTCTTCCCAGGATAAGTGAGCAGAGAGAATTCACTGGGATTCACAGGGGTGGTGGTGAAGCCAGAGGAGTGGTGGTCAGTGTTCCAGGCCCAGGAGCCCAACGCCCCTGTAGGGGAGGAAGGTGTGCAGAGACAGGAGGCTTGGAAGGCCTGGGGGGGGAGCATTTTCCATTTGATCCTAGAGGCAATAAGGAGCTGCTGCAGTTTATTTAATAGGGGAGTGACAGGATAGGAAAATCATTCTTTGGAGCTGAATGAGGGGTGGATTGGCCTGGGGACAAACTGGGGGCTCTCTGTAGCCCAGGCCTGAGGGGCTGAAGGCCCACAGCCAGGCAGGGACCTTATCAGAGGAGAGAGGGGGCACATTGGAGAGATGGTGCCCAGGGGAAGCTGAAAGGCCTCAGGGACAGTGTAGACATGGGGGAGGGAGGAGGGCAGGGGGGCTCCTAGGTTGTGATTCTGGGGTCCTCTAGAGGAATTCAGAAGATGTTAGGCAGGATTTATGGAGAAAGATAATATTCTGTTTTAGGACAGGTTGAGTTTCAGGTGTCCACTGGACATCCAGTTTGAGATGTCTGAAAAGTGATTGGAGTTGGGAGACTGGAGGTCAGCAGAGTTTGAGGTGCTATAGAGGGAGAGAAAAGAGGCCCCTATGGGACCCCCTGGATCAGAAGGTATGATCTGGAAGAGGACCCAGAAAAGGAGCCGGGGGGAGAACTGGGAAAGGGAGCACAGCAGGGTCAGAGGCTGCAGAGAGGGCACAGGGATTAGGGGCTTTGAAATCAGCCTAACTCGTGTCCATTCAGGGACCCCAAGACACATCTGGAATGCGTGGCAATGAGCCATGTAGCATGGGGGCCTCTAGTTGGAAGTCCCAGGAGTGAACTCTGGTGTTCAGAGGCAGCTCCTCCCATGCCCTTACTCTTCTTTTGATGAAAGGAAGGGGATCTTGACTCATTCCCAGAGTTTGATCAGTCAAAAGCAAAACTCCCTCTTCGGGGTCCAAGAGCAGGTGCCCAAAACCTTACTGTACTCAGGTCCCTCAGGCAGTCCCCTCCTGTTCATTTTACTCCGTGGACCCAGGGAAGGGCTGCCCCACTTCTTGTCTGAGGATGCAGCAGCTCTGAATCCTCTGCCCTTAGACGTATCAGCTCAGGGTCACAGCCATGGCCATCCTGGCCGTGATGTGGTGCGACGGGCCTTCTCTCCGTCTCAGGTTTGAGCTGTTCCTTCCCAGGGCTTGGCTCCTTTACCTCTTTTCCACTTTGTTCTCAAGGCCTTTTCTTTTTTCTCTCTTCCTCTCTTGCTTCCTCTGTGTCTGTGTCCAGTGTGTGTTCACTGTTAGTAAGGCACATTTTCAGACCCCGACTCCGGTGGTGACGGATACCCTGAGGGTCCCCATGGCAGGACTGGCCTTTTCCCACCAAGTGAGTCCATAATGGGAAGAGAGGGAGTTATCAGATGGTACCTTTAAAAAAAAAGGTACAAATTATTCCCTACCGTCTAATATTCCCAGATGTTCTTTGGGATTTATGGGATTGTTATTCTGCTCTGGGCGGTTTGGTTGTAAAGGGATGTAACCAGGACCTTGTCAAGACCTTGCTTTTGCCCCTCCTCCCCCTTCCATAGATGGGCCAGTACAGGGGCCTATTTATAGCTTTTTCCAAATAAACAATTCAAGGCTAGTGAGCTTTCCTTTGAAAAAGACAAACCAAAGCCTTTCCATACACCCTGAGAAAGAAGGTTCCTGCTGAAAAGGATTGGGTTCACCTGCCCTCCCACCCCACTTTGTCCAAATCTGTGGAGTCTTTACCTCCTGCCCCTCTTGCAACCCTCCCCCCAGGGTGGGCTGGGATTCTGAGCATCCTGGCCTTCTTTGTGGGGCCTTCTGACTGCTCACCCTGTTGGACTTGCCCCCGTTTCCTCCTCCTCCGTCTCCTTCTCTCTTTCTCTTGCTCAGCTCGCCAGTTCTCGCCTTTCCTATCAACCTGCTGCTCTGGGAGTTGGATCAGCTGAGCCGACCCATCCAGTGGTCTTGGCTGCTGGCTCCAGCGTTGCCCACCCTCACCAGGTATCCCTGATGTCAGGGAGGAAGGATGGAAGGAAGGACCTTCTTACCCTGTGGCCATGGGGGGGGGGGGTCCTCCACATTTACTCCCTAAGGGAGACCAGATATCCTTGGGCCAGAGGGAGAGGAGTCTGAAGGGGGGAAATGCTTCTCCCTGGTGTGTGGCTCTGGCGTCATTGGCCTCTTTATTTCCAGCTACGCTGGTCCAGAAGCCGACCTGGAGGCTCCTCCCCTCAGGATGGCAACAGCAGGAGGGGCATGGCTTGAAGCCAGATGCCAGGAGAGTAGGCTGCGTGGCTGCCCTCCTGTCTGTCCTGCCAGAATCACTCATTGAATCTTTCTTTGTTCTCCCTGGAGTTAATGGTTCCAGGGAAGGAAGGCGGGGTGCCGCCTGCTCCCAGCCAGCCTGCCCACGGCACCCAGGCTGACCACGAGAAGATGACAACCTGCACCCCTTCTGATGGTGCCCACTACATTGTCACTCCTTCCAGCAGGTGAGCTCGCTGTAGCAGAGCCCCAAGCTTCATTGGGAAGGCCCAGACCCCCCACCTTGAGCTCAGCCATCAGGAGCTCTGTCTTTCACTTAATACTCCCCAAAGGGGCTCCTGAACAGCTCCCAGACCCCACTGAGGGGGTCCTGGGGGAGGCAGCCGTTCTCTAGCCAGGGGCCCAGCTGGTCCTCGTCCCCTGAGAAGTCAAGAATGGATTTGCCACACACAGAAACACTCCTCTCTGGTCAAGCCCATTCACTGAGGCAGGCTGTCCCCAGTAGCCTCCGCTTACCCTCAATTGCTTTTCTTGGTGTCCAACTGCCTTCAGCTCCTGAAAAACCTGACATGGGGGAGGGGGGGGTCTTAACCTGGATTGTTCATAAGCGTGGCCTTCTGAGGAGGCAGATCCAGGACCTGGCTGTTTTCATGAGGACTGTCATTGGACAGCATGCAGTACCAGGAAACCCCCCCCACATGGCTAATTATACACAGGGCATGGGAAAGAGTGGAGAAAACCCACCTCAAAATGGACTTGGCTGCATATAAGAAATACTAGGTCCTGTCCAGGATACGGTGAGGGCGAGGGAGTTCCCAGCCTGTGTGCCACCTCTGCCCTGCTTGCGCAGGTGTTTGCCCAGCAAGTCTGGCCTGTACCACATCATGCAGCAACCAATTTTATCTCCCTTCCCCAGTGAAGACACTGAAACTGTGTCCAACAGCAGCGAAGGCCGGGGCTCCCCCCATGACGTCCTGGAGGCCATCTTGGTTCGGAAAGTGGGAGCACTTGTCAACAACTCGATGGATCAGGTGATTCCTCCAGTCCTGCATCTTGGGGGGCCTCTCCCAAAGCTAGCAAGCTTAGCCCATGGCCCAGAGGCACACGCCTCCCCAGTCAGCTTTGGAGCACCCTTCTTTCTTACTCCTGTGGAGATCTCCTTGGATCTCTCTGTGGGTCCTGGGGAGCCCAGACTCCCATCCTTGACAGGGCACAGACCTCAGGCGTCCTCTGTCCAGGACACTGTTCAGCTCTTGGAGACGGAACAGTCTAGCTGGGATCTGACAGAGTCTAAGATGGGGCATGAGAGAAGGACTGCCCCACCGATCTGGCCCCTCTGCTCCTGGCAAGCTTTCCCCAGTTCAGGCCCATGGCTTTGTGGAGGGAATGGAGGAGGGGTCAGTGGGTGGGCTCCCAAGAGCCTACGAATGGCAGGTGGAAACTGGCTCTGAGGCTTTCTTCTTGGACCTTTTCCAGGTAACAATGACCAATTTGGACATCCCCTTCGCCATGTTTGCTCCCAAGAACTTTGAGCTCGAGGAGAATGATCCCATGGTGAGCTCCCCACTGAGAAGACTTGGGGCACCCGGAGTCTCCTTCCTCTGGTCTTGCCCCCCCCCCCCCAAAGCTTCCCCCTGGGTTGGGCTACCTTCTCGTGGGCTGGGGACTCAGACAAGATCTTGGTGGTTCCACGAGCAGGTGAATCCTCCAGACTCCCCAAACACAGAGTCTCCTCTCCAAGGCAGCTTACACTCCGATGGGTCCAGTGGCGGCAGCAGTGGAAATGCACAGGATGACTTCGTCATGGTTGACTTTGTAAGTGGATGCCATCTCCCGCTGCTTCAAGGCACCTCATATTCATGGGCAGGGACACTCTGGATGGCAAGGGAGTTTGTTAGGACCAGAAGATCTTCTCCACTCCAGCCTCCAGTGGCCAGGCGTAAGACTGGTCCTCCAGTGGGAGCCTTTGAGCTCGGTGGGGATGGCACAACCAGAATACACAGGGGCTGGCCTGGGTTGTGCTGGGGAGGAGCCCCTCCTATCTTGACTCCCCAGAGTGGCTGTGAGAACATAGAAGCAGATCTTAGCCTCAATTCAGATCATGCTGATGCTGCTAGTGCTAAAAAATAGAAGTCTCTTTAGAAAGCAAGCCCAGCTTCCAGGGCATGAGCTCAAGGTGAGTGACAAAAGGGATTTGATCGCCTTTGATCCCTGTTTTCCACTGACCCTTGCTTTTTTTTTTGTTTTGAAAGAAGCCGGCCTTCTCCAAAGATGACATTCTGCCCATGGATTTAGGGACCTTCTACCGGGAGTTTCAGAATCCCCCTCAGCTGAGCAGCCTCTCCATTGACATCGGGGCTCAGTCCATGGCCGAAGACCTGGTAGGAAAACACCCCCCCTCCTCCCTGGTTCCCAAGAGTCAGAAGGCTAGGGATGGGCAAGTCTCAAGAGTCTGTCTGTGAGCGCCACCCTCACAGGCCATGGGTGGTTGGTTGGGTGGCACATGGAAGGTCAGTTGCATTGTCTATTGGACAGAACTGGCACAGAGCTTGGAAAGGCCACAGACTGCCTTCCTCCTGCTGGGGGGTGCCCCCACCCGTGGGGGTCATGCTGACAGACCGTCCGCAGGAGATCTGCCCCCAGGAACTGTTACAGAGGCAGAGACAGTAGCCCTTCTGGACCAGTCTTGTGTTTCCAGACTTAGCCTCTGTTGAGCCCGTCACCCACTTGCCCTGGAACTCTCTCAGGGTCTCTTAGGTCTACACGCTTATGTTCCTCTATTCCCCCCAGATGTTGCTCCCTGCATTTAGCTGTTTACATTCAGAGACTGACTAAAGGGATCCCCTCATGAAGGTGTAGCCTGAGCCTTCCCTGGGAGAGGGGGCAGCTGAAGGGCCCCATGTCCTGGTTCTGCACCCGGGTCGTGATGGGGAATGCTCTCTGGCAGTTGGACAACAACTTGAATTACCCCTTGGCCCAAGAATTGGAGCTTCCCCTGCTGGTCCTTAGTCTTGGATGGGCTGCTCCTCAGCAGGCACCTGTGATGATGGAGGCCTTGCCTGAGGTCCAGAGAGGGCAGGGGCAGGGTCTAGGGGGCACGTTCAGTCCTCGGTTCTGCTTGGGAATCCACTCATGTCTGAGCCCACTTCATGTCGGGTCTTCCATGGAGATGGGGACCAGCTGGACAGGAGTTCAGCTCCTCTGGAACCACGAGGCCCAGCTCCTTTTGCATTGCCTTATAGTTCCGTTATCCAGGACTTCAACCCTTTTGATTGTCTATGGTCTCCAGGGCTCTCAACTCCATACCCTTGGGGAAGTCCAGGGCCCTGCTCCTTCTAGGGTGGGCAGTCTGCTCTAGTCTCCTCACCATCATTTTCCTTCCATGCCCCCATTATATTGTAGCACTAATATAGGGAGGGGGGGTGTTCAGCCTGACACCACCAGGACTGGGTTGCACTTCAGTGTTGGCCTCCACCAGGCAGACCCCAGAGGCCCTGACCCAAAACTCTGTCTGCAGTGCGCCCCCCAGGATGTGAGCATCGCTGAGCTAGCTCTTTCCTTTTCAGGACTCGCTTCCAGAAAAACTGGCCGTGCATGAGAAGAACGTCAAAGAGTTTGATGCCTTTGTAGAGACCCTACAGTAGAGTTGTCTCCCCACTCCCCAGCAGCAGCAGCACCGGCCCCTTTCCTGGACACCCCTGAGGACAGAGACCATTCCACCTCTCTCATCTCTTATTTAGTCAGCTTCAATCCAGGTCCAGGGGGTGGAAAACAGAAGGAAGGGACTCCCCCATTCCTGCCTTTTGGCTCTTCTCCCCAATCAAACCCAGGGGTCCCACAAGTTCTAGGTTGTAACCTGCCCTATGCTGGTGAAAGTGGGAGCTTCCCCAGCTCTCACAGGGATCTGTTTCTCAGTGTCCTTTCTCCCAAGCGTCTTCTCCCCCAAAATCTGGAGCAGAGCAGCTGATCTCAACCCCCCCGATGGGCCAGCTGCTGGAGCCAGACCTCATCTTCTCTGCACATTGCCGGCCAGTTCTGCCCGTAGAATTAGGGACCCTCTACCTTGAGCTGGGCGGCCTTTCCCCTTGGTATCGCAGCTCCATCTCCCTAGGGCCGAGGACACCCCACCCTCCCATCTCTCCCTCAGTAAACCCAGGAACAAGAGAAGAAGCGGCCAGTCCGGCAGGGCTCACTGGAGAAGAGATCTCGGGCTCTGGCCGCTCTCTGCTCTGGAAGGGCTGACCACGGTCCCCGATTAGCTTTTCTGGCCCGGTGCAGTCTGTCTCCCAGGTCGCAGAAACTCTTTGAGGATGCTACACAAGGCTTCCCCGGCTCCCCTGTCCTGACCCACGATTGTAAATAGACACTTGGCACCCTCTTTGGTTAGGATTTGGCCCTTGGGAGTTGTCCCCCAAGATTCTCTTCTTTCTGTCCCCTCTCCTGCTCCTGTTGCTGCTCCGTGCTTATAGATAAGCATCAAACAGTAAATATTTATTGATGTACAAGAAAGCAGATTACTTTAAAAAAAATGCATCTGATGGGAGCTGTTGTAAGCCTGCTGTGCCCTGGGAAGGCTGGGTCTTTCCTCTGCCCCACAGGGTCCTCCTAAGACGCCAGCAGCGGCCTGGGACCCCTCCTCTCCATCACATGCATTGAGAATAGAGGGCCGGGCAGAGCCGTGGACTAGGAAGCCCCGGCCACTTCCCAGAACTGCTGCATTGGGGCTGAAGTTGGGGGGCTTTCTTCCTAAGGCCGCACCAGCTCCATGGCCATCTCAGCCCTTGTGCTAATGGAATGGCACCCGTTTCCTCTGCCCTTGAGAAGCAAGGCTTTTCCCTAGTACTGTGCCACGCCCCAAGGTCCCAGCCCCTGGGGGCTGGCAGGTCAGGGAGAGGGTGCCCCAAAAGGCCGAGGCGTTCCTGCTACCACTGGTGGCCACTGATCCTTGTGATCACGACTCGCTCCCTCCTGTCCATCTCTCAAGCCAACCACAGGGGCCAGAACTAGCCCTTGAGCCATCCGTCTGGAAGGGGGAGTGAGCCTACAGCTCAGAGCCTTGCTGCTGGGATCTGAAGCCAAGGCCAGATGTGGGCTTGTTAGTAGGCCGGGCTTATCTGGGGCATGTGGTCCCCATTCACAGCCTCCACTCCCACCTTATGGGGAATATTGGGCTTCCAGGGCCCCCAAGGTGGGTGAAGGCCTAGGGTTGTTGGGTCCTAGGAAGCAGCTACCTGTGGAGAGATTTGCTCTCTCACAGGCTCCGTGTGACAGGAACGCTCCGACCTGCATGTTCTGCCGCCCCACTTTGGCCTGGGCTGCTGCCCAGCTGATCACCCAGATGGCGCGGGCTTTTGTGCAGGACATATGCTCCTAGGAAGTGAGAAGTGACCTTAGTGGGGCCAGATGGCCCAGGGCTGCCCGCAGATAGATTTCACCTCTGCCCCATCCTGGCCCTCGAGGCCGGGCCGGTCCGAGGCAGCCCCGACCACGCAGGATGGCCTGGTTCCGTCCAGGCCTAGCCACTGAGAACTGTTGGTCTGTGAATTGGCCAGATGGGACCTTGGACCCCGCGCCACCAGGGCTGTGTGAGGGTGAGGCAACATCTTCCCTATTCTGGACTCGTCCCCTCTGTAGACACTGCCCCGACCTGTGCCCCTTTGGCCCCTGCATGAAAATGCTGTGGAGCATCCTTAGTGCAAGTGCTGCCCCCCACCCCACCCCCACAGGCAATAAGCAGCCCTCCCCCGTCGCCAGGTTGCTCAGGGCTCCTCGGTGGGGGAGGAGCCGGGGGTGGGGGGCGCACCCCAGTGTGCCAGGGACCGGGCCCCCGGAGCGGCTCTTGGGCTCTGCCTGGCTTCCCGAGGGCGGCTGAGCTGCTGTGGGCACAGTCGGGCAGAGCCAGCCGGGAAGCAGCCATCCATATGCTCGGCTTGGGGAGGAGCATCTTGCCCTTGATCTGGTTTGGAAACATTGAGCTGTACTTTCAAATAGATTCTCAAAAACTTTCCAATAAACTTTTTCTGTACACGATGGACTTGCTTCTTCGCATTCTCTCTCTAGAAGGTGCCCGCCTGGGGCTGTCAGCGTGGGGCAAGCTGTGGATGCCCGTGTTGTGAGGCCGGGGGCTGGAGCCAGGGATGTAGGCCACAACAGAAAGGGACGTGGCATCGGGGATAAGGGCCGAGCCTGGCTGGAAAGCGGGGTGCCCTTGTGGCCGGGCAGGGAATCCCAGTCCTCTCCCGCCTCGAGGACAGAAGCCTTTGGGGAGCTGCAGGAATCTACCCCCCCCCCAGGGCCCAGCTCCTGAGCTCCCTCCAGCCTCTGCCTGGCTGCTCTGGGTGTCTGGGGCACCCGAGGACACGGCGGCATGGGAGCAAGGGCAAGGAGTCCTCCCTAGCTCGGAAGGTTAACCCTTCTTGCCACCCTCGCCCAGAAACGCGGCCAACTCCAGCAACACGACTGGCACCCACCTCCATCTCCTGGCCTTGGGGCTGGTTTCCTGGGTTGCCCAGTTCAGGGGGGTGCCAGAGTCCAGTTGGGCAGTCAGCACTGGTTGAGGCCTCTAGGCCACACAGCCCATCGGGTTCTGCTTTATGAAGCCAAACTGGCTGCCGACGCCAGTTGGCAAAGCACCATTGGCTCAATTAAGCCGGCAAGGAAGTGGCTCCCCAAAAGGGAGAGGAAAAGCCTGCCCCCCCATCCCCCCAGTGACCCCACCCAGGCGTCCACAGCCCAGGTGCTGGCTGGCTGAGTTTTCTATAGGACAAATTCTTCGTGCCTCCCCTTAGTCTCACCGGCGGGGAGCCTGCGTCGTCCTGTAACCCACTGGCCAACCTAAGCCGAGTCGGCTCCCTTTCTTTTAGTGTTTTTGCTAGGCCGTGGGTTGAAGTGGCTTGCCCAAGGCCACACAGCTGCTAGGTAATTATTAAGTGTCTGAGGCCCTGACTTCAGGGCCGGTGCTCTATCCACTGCGCCACCTAGCCGCTCCTTCATCTCCCCTTTCTGGACTTCAGTTTCCTTTACTGTAAAAAGCAAGGGTGGATTAGCTCCACCCACATGTGAACCCCCCAAGGTCCTGGGTTACAGATTCCATTTTCAATGGCCAGGACTCTGCCCTCTTCCCACCCCGACCATCCCCTTCAGCTCTCCTCCCTTTCCAAAGTACAGACAGTTGGGCCATTTTTCAATCTATTTTTATTGAAATACAAAAAGTGCAAATGGTGAAATAGAGGATTGGTGCCGACTAAGTCAATAAGTGTGAATGTGAACTCATTTCACAGTCGAGTCCTCCCCCTTCAGATCAGTGTGTCTGGGGAAAGTAGGGGTCCCACTGGGCTCTCCCAGGAAGTGGGGCTCCAGCCTCTGCTGCTCCCAGGGGACCTGCCAGAAGGAAAGAGGCCAGAGAAAGCCAGGAAGGCTCCCCATGAAAGGGAGTGGGGGACAATATGTACACAAAGAAGCAGATAGACACGGGACCGCCAGCTTCCAGGACCCTGGGCAGCACTTGTACCTGTAGGCTCAAGAGCAAGGAGCCCAAGGTCAGTGTGCGCCCCAGATCCCCAAGATGCCGGGCCAGAAGGGCTGGCTTGATCAGGCCAGAAAAGACAGCGAGAGGTCAGCCAAGGCCATGAAAATCTGCCCCTGCCCAGGGAGGTGGGGGGAGGGCTCCCCCAAGGAGGGGAGGGGCAGATGAGCTCTGGACATGTAAGAGTGGGTCAAGGTTGAGAACATTTGGTCAATGGCATTACAGAAGGGTCTCAGGGACAGTGGGTGGCCAGGGCCCTGAGGGCTACCCTGAGTCCTCATGGCCTCATCCTAAGGGACACGCTTGGGCCCCACAGGTCCAAAGGTCAGTCCAAGACACCTCCACCCTCAAGGAGCAGCTCCCAGAGGCCCCTTCCAACCCAAGCCCAGAACACGGGGCATCTAACAGAGGGTCCTGGCTCTGGTGCCCTGTGCCCAGGGAGCTAACTTGGCAAAAACTAAAAAAAACTGTTGTAAGGAAGGCCCCAGGTGATGTGCAGCCCGGGTCGACACAATGGAGGCCACGCAAATCCTGAACTTTCAGGATTCTTGTCTAAGGCTGGGAAGGAGTGGCCAGAGGCACCTGAGGAATGTGGACAAACTAGTCACTGACCAAACCCTGGGGAGACACTGACTCTGGTTAGGGAAGGGGGCTTGGCTTCCCCAGGACCATGAAGGGGATTTCCCCTTCTCCAATGCCACCATCCAGTCTGGTGTCCTCTGACCGGCCAGGGGGCTAGGCAGTGGGAAGGACTGTATGGCCAGGGATTCCCTGGCAATGCCACTGAAACTGGCCTCCAAATCAAGCATGCCCAGGGAGGAGCCTCCCAGAGTGGCGTACGGCCTCGGTCTGGCCTCTATTCTGGGTCGGAATCACTCTCCTGGGCACACCAAATACAAACCATGGAGGAGAAAATGTGGTCCCGGGACCATGAGCCCTGGGGGCAGGCATCTACAGGCACCAGGGAGAGTAAGGAGAATCTGCTTATCAGGGAGGCCCCTGTTCCGGTCTTGAAAGTCAGACGCAGGCATCAGGGAAAGCCCTGGCATCCTGGGCACCAGAGAGGCAGTGTCAGAGTATATAAGGCTGCTGAGAGAAGGAATGTTTCAAAGTGGGGCAGGGGCCTAGACCAGGCTGTGGGCGCACAACACAAGGGTTTCATGGCTGGCAGCTCAGTTCCCACCACCAAGGCAGGGTCTCCTTCCTGAGCACCATCACCTCTCAGACCCCAAGGCTCCCTCCTGCAGGGAATCCTTCGGGAACAAGGCCAAAGGGTGGACGGTGGCTGCCAGAGAAGGGGGTAAGAGGAGTCAGGATGCACATGAGGGTCTCAGGGCCCCTATGGGTTGTGAAACAGCACTGCCTGGTGATCCAGCAGGAACTTGGTGAAGGTGTTGATGGGATTGATGGCTTTGAGAGTGATGGCAGCATCCTTAGCCCACAGCAGGTTGGGCCCGAAGACCACAGCCAGGTTAGTGTTGGTCATCTTGTTCTGGTCACTATGGGAGGAGATCTAGGAAAGGGCCAGAAGAAGAGGGTTGCTGGAGGGGAACAATGACCAACCCCTTCCACCACAGTTCTTCTGGCAGAGGGGATATGACCTGTAGCCCCCAAAGAGCCAAGAAGCTCCTGGAGGAGCCACGGGCCAGGCTCAGACACTGACCTGGACCAGGAAGGCCATCAGGAATTGCAGCACCTGATAGTTCTCCTCTGGCAGGCTCTGCAGAGCTTGGACAGTTGCCTCTAGTCTCTTGTCCTCTTCAATATCTGCAACAGGACAGGGGCGGTTCAGGGTCAAGCCAGCGGCACAGTCCATGATGGGGAGATGGACAAAGGGACGGCTGGCAGAGAGTCCACTGTGCCAGGAGACCCCGGTCTGCTCCAGAGGAATGAGAAGAGGACAAAAGCCCCAGGAAGGTACTCACTGAGGAAGCCCACGACATGGGGGTAGAGGTCAAAGGTAAGCAGCGGCTCAGGGAGCTCCCGGAGGAATGTCTTCAGGATGACGGCTGGCAAGTGCACATCGTCGTACTGCTCAAAATTCACTGTGAGCCCTGGAGCCACGGGGGAGACCTGAGCTCAGAGACCCTGGACTTTCTCCTCCGTACCCCCCTCGGGCCATGCTGGCCCCCAGACCCTAGGGGACCTCACCACTTCCTCCATGTGGCTAGCACTGCTGACAAAAAAGACAGCTGGGCTTTTAGAGCTTGTGACCAGTCCAAGCTGTCCCCAGGAGGAACTGGGGGACACCATGGGATGCTTGCAGGTGGAGCCCATAACTGGAGAGAGTAATTGGGGAGGTGATCTTTGCAACCCTAGATTTGTAAAGGACTCCCAAATACAGCCTTAGCAGATCTTGGCTGACCCCACGGGCACCACCCTAGACCACCCTAGACACTGAGGTCACTATCCATCCATTACAAGTAAGAAAACCAGGGTCCAAAAGGAGACCCTGCTCACAGTGCCACCCCAGCCCAGGGAAGCTCAAGACTGCACGCCGTGTCTCGTCACCAGGGTCACAGGTGTGGCCAGAGAGAGCTGGTGTCCAAAAGGAAAGGGCACCAGCCCCCTGCCTGACGTCCTCCCCCTTCAGCAGGACACACAGAGGGGAGGCCACTCACCCATGTTGTACTTCTGCTGAACCTCCCGCACAATCTGAGTGTTGGCTGATCTCCGGAAAATCCCTTCTGTGGTGAGAGCTGAAGGGCAAGGGGAGGGGAGTGAGCCTGAGAGGGTTCTGGGCCCAGTAGCTCGGTGGCCACAAGGGAGCCAGGGATACCTGAGCACCCAAGGGGAGAGGGAACCAGCCCCAGGGAAGCCAAGGAGTTCAGAGAGCAAGGGGGATAAAGAAGCTGAGGCTGCCGGAGCTGTGGAGTCAGGGAGGAAAAGCCCGAGGGCCGGGGAAGGGCCCCCCCACTCACCATGGGCCTGCAGGTAGGCAATGGTGTCTCGGATGACAAGGGGCAGGTGTTGGGGGTCGCTGCTCTTCTCCTGGAGGCTGAGGGAGATGGGAGAGTGAGCCAAGGAAGATGTCCTTCCATCACCGCCCTCCAGTCCCCAGGGCCCCACCTTGGGGAGCATACTCACTGCTGCAGCGAGACCCCAAACTGCTGGTTGGGCAACGGGGGCCGAGGAGGCATGGGCTTGGGAGCGGTGGAGGCAGTTTTCTGAGTGGATTTGAGGAAGTCGTCATACCTGGGAAATAGGGGTCGGCGTCAGGGCCAGTCAGCCCCACCGCCCATCCCCTGGCCCTGACTCCCACCCTGGGGGGGCCTCACTTGAGCACTTGGCGGGGGATGCCCAGCTGCTCCAGCTTCACATGCTCACTCAGCTCACTCAGGTAGTTCACGTAGAAGATCTTCCTCCCAAACTTGAAGCTGTCAAGCCGGGAGAAGACTGTGCTCAGGGGGAGGCTTGAGCCCCGGGGGAGCGGCCTCGGCAGGGCTCCCCGCCCCACCGCCTCCAGGCATCGGGCCCTCCCCAGCCTCACCTGATGAGGGGCTTAAAGAGGATCAGCAGCGTCTTGATGAACATGGTGGGATGCACGATGTACAAGGCCTTGATGTTCTTCTTATACCTAGAAAAGGAGATGTGAGAGGAGGCCCAGCCCGGGCACAGCCCTGTGGAGGCTGGGACCTGAAGTTCAATACATCAAGGAACTTTGGGGGATGAATTAATTAAATGTTTAACCCGATAGATTGTAGGTGAAGGATGCTCAAAACACCCCTATGGCCCTTGGCAGTTAAAGGGCTCCCCAGCCCTGGCCCAAGAAGAGAAGAGCCAGAGGTCACGGGGAGCTGACCCGAGGGCTGGAAGAGCAGCTCCCCAGAGGCCGAGGGGGGGGTCCCTGACTCCCTACACTGACTCACTTGCGGTCAAACTCCCGGTAAGCGTCTCGGAGCCAGCTGAGGGAGGGCTTGTTCTCACTGGTCAGGCCGTGGTGCAGGTACAGCAGGGTGTAGTCACTCTCCACATACTGATCCAAGGTATGCTTCAGGTACCTGCAGAGACACCCCCCCCCCCCCCCAGCTGCTCAGGCCCCCACCCTCACAGGTTTCCCAGGACCTGCCTGACCCCTCGTTTTATAGGGAAGGCAACTAAGGCCTCGAAAGGAAGAGAGCACTCCAAGGCCACAAAGTACAAAAGGGTCCAAGGTGGAATCTCAAGCCCCATCTCCTGACTGCAAACCCAGAGGCCACGGGGGGGGGGACGGGACACGCTGTACTGCAGAGAGCCCTGGGTCAGTCGGAGCCAAGTTCAAATCCAGCCTAAGTCTCTTGCTGGCTGTGGGACCCTAGAAAAACATCACTCTATAAAATGAAGGTCATAATAGCTCCCACCTCCCAGAGAAGTGAAGTTCAGATGATATAATAAAACCCTTAGCCATAGCAGGAGTGACAGGAATATTAGTCATCATCATCATCATGATTCCTATGACCCCACTTAAAACCCATTTGCCTGGTAACAAGCCGTCCTGCCTTGTCTTGGGAGAGAGCTGGGGGAACCACAAAAGGTGGTAACGTCTGGGGAGTGGACTTGGCTTTGTTTTTTTGTTTCGTTAATTTATCTTTCTTGGTAAGGCAAATGGGGTTAAAGTAGCTTGCCCAAGGTAATTATTAAGTGTCTGAGACCAGATTTGAATTCAGGTACTCCTGATCCCAGGGCCGGTGCTCTACCCATTGTGCCACCTAGCTGCCCCTTCAGTTCTGTTGTAAAGAAAGATTCAATAAGAGGATAGCAGAGAAGAGTCGAGGTTGAAGGGAGAAGAGGCCTGGTCATACAGGGCAGGGGTGGTGGTGTCTGTGTGACTGTGTGTCTGTGTCTGTGTCCGTGTCACAGAGAGAAGAAATAGAGAAACTGTTTATTATCACAAGGACCCCAGGCCCAGGACTCCGGCCCTGAAATCCCTGAGGCCACAGCAAGTACTTTATGGATGGGAAAGCTGAGGCCACACAGCCGGGAGCAGCTCCCCGGGGTCCTCTGATTCCAGAGGCACAGCTCCACTGAGGCTCCCACCAGGAAGCCAAGCATAGCCCTATGCACCCCCAGGATCTCAGGAAGGAAGGGGAGGGCTCTCTCGTCTCCAGAGCACAGAAGACGAGAGTCTGAGGCCAACACTCTAGACATCATGGGCTCAAAGCCCCAAGGAATGCACTGCCAAGTACAGGAGAGCAACAGAACCGATCCATCCGATCACCACACACAGACCCAGACCCAGACCCACCAATGCAAAGACAGAGGCTTGGGCTCTGCCCTGCACTGTGGTGGAAGGGGAGAATGTGACAGGGAGGGAGGGAGGGAGGGAGGAAGTTGACCTGCCTTGGAAGGAGGGGGAAATGAAGGAAGGGGTGGCCTTGGGCTTCCCCAGAAAGCAGTGCAAACTCAGAGATGACAACACAGAGACAGAAAAGTGTCAAAAGCCAAGCCTTCAGGCCCTTCTCTGGTCCCTGAAGCAGAAGCGAGGTGGGTTTCTGGAGGGGTGGGGGTCTTTTAGGCTCTGTCAGTCACCCAGAGAATCTAGACACCCTCCAGCCATCTCCCCAGAAGACTTCTCTTCCAATCACAGAAGGGGCAGCTCCTGGTCAACTGTGAGCATGTACTCAGACCAGATTTATCTATGCTATGAAAATAAAGTGGGGCAGCTAGGTGGTTCAGTGGACAGACCACTGGCCCTGGAGTCAGAAGGACTTGAGTTCAATTCTGGTCTCATTTACTTATTACCTAGCTGTGTGACCTTGGGCAAGTCACATAATCCCACTGCCTTGCAAAAAAAAAAAGAAAGTATGGACATTATAACTGTGCCAAAAAGAAAGGAAATAAAAGAGACACTACTGAAGTGTAAGCACGAGTCTGCATATTCCAAAATTAAATGGTCATTTCCTAGGACAAGAAGAATCCTGTAACTTCTAACTCTCCCAGCAACAGGGCAGGTCTCTTAGCAGCCAGGTGGCAGAGCAGAGTCAGGAAGACCAGAGTTCAAACCCAGCCTCAGATTCTTACTAGTTTTTAAGTCTGGGCACATCACTTAACCTCTCTCTGCCTCAGTTTCCTCAACTGTGAAATGCTGATGAAAATGGCCCCAATCCCCCAGGGTTGTTTGTGAGGATAAAATGAGATGATCTTGATAAAGCACTTAGCACAATGCCTAACAGACACACAGTGAGTTCTCGATGCTTTATTCCTTTTCCCTTCTTCCCTCGTTCCTTCATGATCCTCCCCCAGAGGAGAAGCTCAGAAAGGAAACTCCAGCCTCCCCTGTCCAGCAAGGTCAGTACTCACTCCAGGAGCTTGACATGGTCCAGCTGGTGGCTTGGAGGCATCCTGCAGGCACTGAAGACAATGATCTTCCGTCCATACTTGTCATCTCCTAGAGATGGAGAGAGAGATACATCAGACACAAGCCCCCCTGAGCCCCACCTGGGCCTACCAATCACTTGGCTAACAAGGCATGAAGAAGGCAGCTCCCAGAGCCTACAAAGCCCCGCCACAAAGTGCTGGGATTTTAAAAAATAAAGTCATCGACAATCAAGGATCTCATTCAAAGAATCATTGCACTCCTTCACACAACAACCGTGATCACAAAGCACTTTCCCTAACAACCCTACAAAGCAAGTGAGATGAAGATCATCACCACTGAGTCTCAAAAGGACAAGGGATTTGCCCTGGACCATACCTTTAGAGGCTGTTGGACAGAGCAGCAATGGTGGCCCATCCCTGTGGTCGTGGCTCCTGAGAAGGCAAAGGCTAGTGGATCAGCTGTGA
Organism: Macrotis lagotis; assembly: GCF_037893015.1. Classification (NCBI taxonomy): domain Eukaryota; kingdom Metazoa; phylum Chordata; class Mammalia; order Peramelemorphia; family Peramelidae; genus Macrotis; species Macrotis lagotis. The sequence continues at coordinate 271,540,873 of NC_133660.1, forward strand.
GAAGGGGCAGTGGGACTAGGGCCACACATGTAGCACCAACTTAAGCCCCTCCAGGAATCGAAGGGCAAACCAAACTGGCTAACGCTTCTGAGCTGATAATAGATGGACATGGCTTGGACCCAGGAGTGGCTACAACCTTTCCAGTTCAGTGAGATAGGGCAGAGACAGGAATCCAGCCCAGGTGGTAGAACAAGCCCAACACTCTTTTCACAACCTCCTGGTTCCTGCCTGTCTGTGAGCTGTGTCTATCTAGGGAGAGGCTACAGAAATTCCTAAAATATTATTGCCGCTCAGAGCATGTCTAGACACCTCTTTGGAACTGCCCTCAGAACCAGTTTAGAAGCTTTGCAAGGAAATGTCTCTTTCCTTTATAAGCATGGATCCTAGATCTGAAGCTGGAAGAGGACCCCAGAAGCCATTTAGTCCTACTCCTCATTTTACAGATGAGGAAACTGAGGCCTAAGGAGGTGAGTAAGCAGCTTGCCCAAGGTCACAGCGCTAATAAGCAACAGAGGACAGTTAGGAACCCAGCCAGGTTTTTGGACTCCAAAGTCAGTTCCCATTGGGCACCACATGAGTCAGAGGAACGTTACAAAAAAGAAATCCAATGCCAGTGGATGAAGATGGATGTGTTCAGGTGCAGAAAAGCACTCAAAAACAAATATCTATTATCAGACAGATAGCCAAACAGATGGCATCAGAAGGGAACTCCTTTGAAGGACAATGTTCATTTTGATGCAAAATTTCTGTTTCCTTAAAAAGTCACTCTGAGTCACACCTGCTGTGAGGCCTCCTAGCCTGGCCAGAGTCTTCTATGGGATGCTCCTCACACCTGGGCCTCATACAACATGGCTAACAGCTGTAGTCTTTGTGTCAGTGACAAACACTGCTGTCTACTGTCCTTCTCTTAAACTGGGCCCTCAGGACAAACTCTTCTGAGGATTCCACCCATCCCAAAGCAGCCTCATGCCCCCATCCTTCTGATGCTGGCCGGAGGATCCAGGATCCAAAGATTGTTTGAACACAGGTCTCTATGTTCACACAGAACAGGCCTCACAGGCAGGGCCAAAAGACACTAGTGGCATCTTTGTGAACACAGTCATCTTTTGCTGAAGATAATTACTACTGGCACATGGCCAACAACACTTCTGAGGAAATAGTGGGAAAATGTTTGATTGGGGTTTTCTGTTAAAAAATGAAGGGGGGGGGGCAGCTGGGTGCTACAGTGGCTAGAGCTCCAGCCCTGGAGTCAGGAGGACCTGAGTTCAAATCCAACCTCACAACCTTAATAATCATTTAGCTGTGTGACCTTGGGCAAGTCACTGAACCCCATTGTCTTGCAAAAAAACAAACAAAAAAAGAAAAATGAAACATGAGAATGAGCCATTGGTCTTCTATTTAATAAAGATTAGGTTACATGTGCAAGTAAGCAAAAACTTTTGGGAAAAAGAGGAACTCAAATGTCGAGGAAGGGGCCTACTTTTTCCAACAAATTGTAGGCCAGTGTGGTACAACAGCTTTCATTTCATGTTTCACTTTTTTAGCCCATTCACAAAGAGGATCCATTCACTATGGCAAAACTATTCACCAATTTGCCCCAGGACCTCTCTTAATCCTTTGATATTATAAATCCAGAGAGTGAATGAGGAAGACTGCCAAAGACCTGGACACATACATCTGTGACAAAAGGCAGGATCAGAACCTCGAGTTCAGCACCTTTTGGGGGGTGGGGGGGTCTCATTTCCTAAGTTAAAAAACCGGGGGCGGGGGTGAAGTGAGCCAGCCTCCAAAACAGCCAGAAGGGGGTTTCAACCCTTGTTCCCACATAAAGACTATCTGATCTGAGACAAATCACTGAAGCACCCAGTCCACCAGGTCATCTCTAAGACTCTGAAGTGGCCCACCTAGTACTGATCTGCATCAGTGAAAGGGAGCTCCCTCTATTGACAAATGAGGACCCTGTAGGCCAGACTGTACACCACCCTGCTTTACCATCCCAGAACACTCTTCCAATGCATTTATTGGAATGATGGCATTCCTGACCATCCTTCACAGGACTGGGTAGCATGTGGTGACCCCAAAGCTCAGGAGGTCCTATGTTGTTCTAGTGTGCTGGGGAGTAGAAATGAAGTGACAATGACCCTCCGTCCCTCACACTTAGGAGAGGATGTTACTGTATACATTTTTTCAGCAGGCCTGGACTCTCATGAGCAGTGGGAAAGAAGCTTTTCCCAAGTCACCAGCTTCTAATTTAATTTCTTAGTCCTAATAAAGGATCCAAGGTAGGCCTCTTCCATTGATTCCCTGAACCAGAATCTGAAGCTCATGTCCACTGAGCCTCCCTTCCTCCCTGGCCCTGGTGCTCCTGAGAACACTTCTCCCCAAGCTGGCCCTGACTTTCCTTCCCACTTAGGCACCAAAACCAGTCTAAGGGAGGCCCCTGTCTGGTAAGTCTATCTTCATCTCTCTTTTGACTGTAAGTTCCTAGAAGGAAGGAGCTGGAACATGGATATATATATTTTGAGGAAGATATAATCAAATAGCAGGTGCCCCTGACCCAGCTACCCTGTGTCTCTACCCAGAAGAAACCAAAATGAATAGAAAAACAGAGCACAAGACCCCAAAGCACCTGTGCCCTGGGGGGGGGGCAGGGGCAGGAAGGTTCATCTAGGGAGCTTGGATGTAGGGCTGCAATCGGCTGGAAAGGAGCAAGGTGCTGGGTCTCACAGTGAAAAAGAGAGGGGACAGGAGGGGCAGTCTCAAAATCTTCCCCACCTCACAAAGAAGAGACCCTTTCTAAGCCTACTCTTTGGCAGATTGGCTCAATACTAAAACAAAGAAGTTACAAGGAGCACTTCCCCACTCTGGACTGAAGGGGTGAGAAGGGAGAGGTGAAAGGGCCCCACTGGGGATGGCTACTGTTTGCTAATTCATTTCCAAGACACCAATCAACACCTCTCTCTGGGAGGGTCTAGACTCTTGAGGGTTCATCGGCAACCAAAGAGCTCCTGCTGAATGTTGGGAATGGCTACCCCGGTCACCCCACCCCACCCGCACCCCTGCATCGCTGGCTAGGAGAAAGGTCCTACAGGGGAGCTGAAGGAGAAGCTTCTGTACTGCCTCCAAAGCTCAGGAAAGGAACAGTAAAGCAACGCACTGCCCATTCTCCAGTCTACTATGGACAATCTTCTATTCCAAATGGCCCTGGGGCCCCCAAGTTCTTCTGTCTCTTGTAACACCTCATGATGTCAATGAAGTCCACACTCTATAGAAGGGATGCCCACCCAGAAGACTTGGTTCCAAGCCTGATCTGTCTCATCTTCTGGATTTCCCGACAGATACCCTACAAATTCTAGCGGGGTGAGGACAGAAGCAAGACAGAGCCTTCTCTTCTCTAAGATCCATTTCCTTTTTGTTTCTAGTCCGGGTCCCTTCCTGCTTCCTGGATCAAATCATTGGCTACACCTCATTTCAACACCACCATCAGCAGCCCCCACCAGAGAGCCCCTCCTGATCAACACCACCAGCGGTTGAGAGCCCCATAGGCCAGAGTGCGGAGCCCAGGGACCCCACCTACCTGGCTGCCCCCCTTCAGGCTCACCGCCCCCTGGAGAAACAGAAAAATGTTGCAACTTGACTTTTCCATGATCCCTTGGTTGGGTAGGGAAGAGAGTGAGCTCCTCTAGGATAGGAGATCCCTTTTCTTCCCCACTGTGCCCAGCAGCCAGGTATCATAGCATTCGCAGGATGGTCCCATAAGAAGGCCTCTCTTTCACCACCTCAAACACAGACCCTCTGACGGAGCTGCAGACAGGTTTCAGAACCTCTACAAGGCCAACACATCTTTGGGCACACTCCGATTCTTTCCACCAGGCTGGTGGCAAGCCCAAGGATACGAAACACCTGAGCTCATAGAGCCAACCCAGACCAAGGCAAAATGGAATCCAGAGAAACTTAATGAGGAGGTGTGCCTGTGAGGTAGCCAGGAGGGTAAAGTCAGGAGGCCCTGAATTCAAATCTGGCCTCAGACACTTAGTAATTACCTAGCTGTATGACCTTGGGCAAGCCACTTAACCCTATTTTCTTGCAAAAACGACAACCAAAAAAATGATCAACTCTCCTCCCTGTCCTCTGCTGCCCCTTCAGGAGGCTTAGCGCCACTGTCTCTCCTTCCTGTGGGGCTCTGCTAGTCCCCGAGACTCACTCTGCTGCCTAGACTCACTCAGCAGCACTGTCAGGCCCTGCTGCCCTCCTCAAAAGACTCTTCTTAGAACAGTCTCTCTTGCCTAGAACACTGCTTCTGATTGAAAACAAAAGTGCCACTCATTCTCCTGGGAGAGGCCCCTCTTGAACAGCTCCCCAACTTTCCCCATCTGTGGAGACGACTTTGGAGTTGTCCTGTCCATGTTTATTTTCTTCTTTGAGCAAGGGCATCCCCAGGGAAAGGGACCTCTTGGTGATTCCCCCAGCATTTAGGACAGAGTCACACACATTACCAGTATTTGATAAGTATCTATTAAGGAATATGTGAAAAGACTCTCCCAACAAAAGGGCAAAGGGGCACTTCTCATCACCATCTTACTAGACACCACAATGGTCAAGAGGAGGCCTGAATCTCCATTCTAGACCCTGGGGTCACCTGGAACTAGCTGGGCTATGAAAACTGTCTAGGAATCAGAAAGGTGGCTTGGAGTTGGTGATGTGGCACAGGGGGCAGGAGCCCGGTCCCAAACCTGGCTCTGCCCTGGACAATTATTGAGCCCCTTCGGACTTGACATTCCTCTTCTGCAAAATGAAGGGCTTGGATCAAAGTTCTTTCCAGTTCCAAGATCAAGGAGCCTGGTAACAACGACTGAATAGGAAGAGGCAGGTCTCTCAGAGCCCCCGAGCCAGTCAGAGAGGGGACCACCATCATTTTCTCCAGAACAGAAAATGTTGGAAAGCTGGAGAACAATATTGCCTTTTCCTGCATCCTACTGCCCCAGGGAAGACTCACCTGCCACTTCCACGATCTGATGCCGGGCAATGTCATAGTAAGGGTCATCCCATTTCAGATGTGTGACAGGATCGGAGGAGCTACTCTTGGAGCTGTCTGAGAAGCAGGCAGACACAACCATGGTTAGGGTATAATCAGGGGCAGGGCCCTCCATGCTTCACCCCTCATTCCTGAGCATGGACATTATTAGATGGCCCCAAGATTTCCCCTTCTGGTCTTTTGCCTTTGGCTCCCTTCCCCTGTTCTCCCACTGCCCAGGATCAATAAGGGCCTACCAGATTTGGGAAAGTCAGGCATTTCATCAGAGGGCCAGTTCTTTTCATCGATGGAAGCCAGCTTCAGCTGGTCCAGAGCTTCGTTGGTGTTATCAAAGTTCAAGTCATCCTGCAGATCCGAGAGAGGGTCCATGGCCATCTTGCCAACTGATCTTGCCCCACAGAGCCTGGAAAAGACACTGAAAGGATCAGAAAACTGGTCAGTGGACAGACTCTTCTCTGCTGACTCTAACTTTCACAGCAAGTTTCTCCTAAGTCCCTTGAGCTGAGTCGCAAGTTGCCTAAAGTTCTGGGCTCTCCTTGCCTCCCCCAGATTGGGGATGTTGCCAAAGACAGCAGCTGGGATGCAGGACAGCTCAACTCAGCGCCTCCCTTTGAATCTCCCAGCTGGGTGGGGGATGGGCTGTGCCAGGCTCTGCACTGCCCACCTCCCAGCTGCCCCGGCTCTAGCCTCATCATCATGGGCTCCAGCTACAATCTCCTCCCAGCTGACTGTTAGGAGGCCCTCTTTTCACCAGAACTACAAGAGCAAAGAGGCTGGAGCCAGGCATGCCTCTGGCCTGGGCCCTTAGAGCACCCAGAGGAGGAGAAGCAAATTGGTGTATGGGCACCAGCCATCTCAGGCTGTTGGCCTGGCTCTGGTCTCCCTCCTCTATTCTTCCCAGAGACTCCAGGGTCATCTTAGCCTCTTGTTCAGTCATCCACTCAAGGACCAAGTAGTTAATAAGTACAAGCTTGTGCTAAGCACTGGCTTAGGGGAGGGGAACAAAAGGGTGCCCACTCCCCTTTATCCTTCTGGGGCAAAGCCATAAAACCCATAACAAATCAATACAAAAGTTTCTGGGAGCAGATGAGGAGGGAACTAAGCAATGGACATCTTACCTCAGGGGAGGAAGAGTCAGGGGCCATAGCTTGGAAGTAAGGAGGAGGGAAGGGAGGAATATGTGAAAGAGGTAGGAACCTGACTGTAGGGGGCTTGCAAAGCCAAATGCATTTTGCATTTTTTCTGAAGTTCACAGGAGTTGTGGGGCAGCACTGTGTTCAGCTGGCAAGGTATCAGATAAAGAAATAATTTGGTCAAAGTTGTGTTTGACAAAGAGCTATTTGGTAGCCATGTGACCGAAGGACTTGGGAAGGTGGAGCCCATTTAGACAGCAACAGCCAGAGTACAGGCAAGAGGTGATTAGGACCTATGTTAGGGTGCTGGCCACGTGGCTGAAAAGCTAGGCATGGACGTCTGTTCTAACTTCACAAGAGACTCAATGACTATTTAGAAATGACAGCAGGAGAAGGAAAGAGGCAAAGATTCTGATAGATCCCTCAAAGGATGGTGGTGTCCTCATTAGAAACAGGGAAGTCAAGAGGAGACGTGGGTGTAGAGGAGAGATCAGATCAGCTTTGAACTTGTTAAGTTCAGAAGAAAAATGGCCCTGGATAGGATCCAGTGAATGAAATCATGTTGGGAATGGGAGAGTTTGGGGGGAGGGGGAGGGCAGGTAAGTACCAGGAGCACAGAATTGCCTTTCCAGGGCTAGACATGGTGAGATGAGCAGACTGCAGGAGAAGTGGGGGAAAAAAAGAAAGAAGAAACATTTAAAGCCCAAGGATTTGGGAGAGGAAGATGGAAAAATATTCCCAGGATTCATAATCTAGGGAAGAGCTGGATCCAGATCTGGGATTCCTTCTAACTCCCTGGGGCTTGGATTCCAGTCAGAGAAAACAGGGAGGGGTTCTATGGTTAAGAGGTGGCTTCTGGGGCCTCCCAACATCCTCACAGAATCCCAGATCAATCTGCTCCCACTAGAGGTCCCGAGAGCGAGCCTGCTCGGAGCCCAGGCACATTCCAAGAGCCTAAGAGTCCAAACAAGACATATATGGTCAGAGGATCGGTAGGAAAGATAAGGAGCTCATTGACAAGCCTATGATGGAGTGGCAGTGAGGAGGTGGGGGGGTAGAACCTGCGAGCCCAGGGCCCAGACCAGAACTCCTCTGGGCCATGAGGTAATGTGACAACCATGCACTGACAGACCCAGTTAAGGACTCGCAATGGCAAACTGCCTCCTTATACCTAGCAACCACCACCCTATAACCAAGGCAACCACACTGACTCAATGTTTAAAAGCTGTTCTGAGATCCAGACCAGTTTCCTAGGGAGCTTAGAGGCAGAGTTGGGTAGCCATTCAACCACAGAAAACAGTCCTGCTCACCCTCAAAAGACTGCTGCACCCGACCTTTCCCCACCAACTTGAAATACATTTTCTTCCCCAAGAACATTGTTCCTTATAAGGAAAATATCGTTTTCCTTCTTAGTAACCTATTCTTCCCCCTTCTACTCCCAATCTCCACCCTTACTAGCTAATCACTGCCTTCTAACTACTGACCTCCCAGGCTGCAAAGAAAGTGTGAGGCAGACCTTACGTCACTATATGAATGTGAATTGTTTTTTTAATGGAGACTCTTACAGTCTTTGCTTTACTGTCTATCAGCACATACTCTGGGGCTCCATAAAGGCCAAATCCTGCCTAATGTCCATCACTCCTAGCATCTTCTCAGGAAGCTCACATTTCCTTTTTGTGCAGTTTGTATAAATGTTTTATTAAGCTCACTGACTTGATTCATTCAGTTGCTATTTGCTAAAATGTTGCAGAGAAAGCCTTAGAAGAATTTCCAGAATTGGCCCTGCAGTCGGAGGACCAAGGTTCAACCTGGAGGAAGCAGGCAGTGCTAGGCTATAATGGAGAGAGCCTGCATTTGATCTCAGAAGTCCCAGCCTTGAATCTTGGCTTGGTTTCACTTCATAGGTCACTCACTAACTGATCTCTGTTTCCTTATTGGTCATAAAATTCCACCCCCAATTCCAGTGACTCAGAAATGGGATGAATTGCCCCATAAAACAGTGGACTCCCTCTCTCCCCGGTCTTCAATTGTAGGCTGGATGGACAGTGTCTGAGTTCTGCCATTTCAAACTTGTGAGGCCTTGGGTCAGTCATTTGACTTCCATGGGCCTCATCTGTAAATGTCAGAATTCTTGACCCAAGGCCTATGAAAGCTCTTGCAGTTGTAGCTCTAGGACTCTATGACTGTTTGACGTTCTAGGACACTTTGGGGATTTATGAGGACAACAGTCTTTGAATGCTTGTAATTGGGAGCTTCCTGGAAAATCTGGGATGTCTGATCAGAAGAAGCATACTTCACCCCACAGTGAGACTCCCCTAGTTTTATAAAATATCCACCAAAGAATCAAAAAAAGTCAGGAGGGCCATGAGATCACAAAGCTTAAGCCCACCTGATTTCATACTAAATGGGGGGGGTTCTCCAGGTTGGGAGAATCAACATACCTGTTCAAGAACCTTCCTTATAACACAGAATGGAGATGTACAGTTTGAAGAGCCCTGTGAGGACATCTGGACCAGTTCTCATTTTATAGATGAGGAAACTGAGGCCCACCTGAGGTCACCGGGGTCTGAAGGGGGGGGCTAGGCTCAGACCCAGCAATCCGGTCTTCACTCAGGGGCAACCGGGGGCAGTCCATTTGATCGTGGGAGCTGAGGCTCTTCTGGAGAGACTCGCTGGTCCCACCACTCGCGAGGGGAGCCAAGCCAAGTCTCAGACACCACCCCGCTTTCCCCCTGCCCACTCATGTCAGTCAGGACCTTCTGGAGAATGCCACCTCTCACACTGCTGCGCCCAGGACCTCGCGGGGGCAGCCGCTGGAGGAGGCCCAGGCCAGACTAACCCAAGCCTGCCACACTTCAAAACCCAACGGCCGGCCTCCGGGGCCTCTCTCTGGACCTGGGTTTTCCCATGGATGAAATAAAGAGCTCCGTAAGCTCCTAAAAGCAATGTCTGCAACTCTAGAGGATGGGCCGGAGCAGCTTGGGGCCCAAGGCTGTGTGAGGGAGGAAGCAGGTCAAGGTTTGAAAGAGGGCTGAACTTGAATTTCGCTGCTTTCTGCAACTGCACAGCTTTTACTTCCTGATGGCCCCAGTCACACGGGAGGGGGAGCTCGGGTCGGGGCCCCCGGGGTCCCCGGGGTCCCCGGGGCCCCCGGGGTCCGGGCCTCACAAGCCGTGCTCCGGGAGTCTGGCCTGGCCCACTCTGGGCAGGTCCTTTCCCACTGGAGCACGCAGCCTTCCTCCCGGGGGTCCAAGGGCCGAGATCGCGGGCCTGGCGCGGCGGCCCGCCGACGGGGCCTTAGGCTGGGCCCGGGAGCCCGGCGAGGGGCTGGGCCGAGGCCGGGAGGGGTGCGTGGGCCGAGCCCCCAACCCTCGGCCGGGCAGGCGGAGCCCGGAGCGCTGCGCCCCCGACCCGCTCCAGCTCTGGGCCCCGCCTTTGGCCGCCCAGTTGGGGTCGGGGGGCGGCCTCGCCCCGGGTGGGGGTCCCCGGCCCCAGGGCGGCGCGCGCAGCGACTGGGGGCCGGGGAGGGGGGCGGCCCGAGGCCCCGGCGCGGCTCCCCAGACGGGGGTGAGGCCGGCCGGGGGGGGCCTTCCGGGGCGAAGCGGCGCTCCCCGCGGCGGGCCGGGGTCCCGATTCCCTCCCCTCCCCCCGCGCGACCCCGGCCCCGCTCACCGCCGCCGCCGCCCGCTGTCAAAGCTCCGCCAACATCCGGCTCCGAGGGAGGGGGAGGGGGAGGGGGAGGGGGAGGGCGCAGCACCGCCCCCCCGCGGGCAGGCCCCGACGCGGACCCGCCCCCACGCCGCCCCGCCTCTTCCGCCCCGCCGAGCCCCCACTTCCGGCCGGCTGCCAGCCGCCAAGATGGCCGCCCCGGAACTTCCGCTTCCTTTCCGAGCCCAGGCTCCGTCCGCGCATGCGTGCCTGGGCCCCGCGTGCCCCGCAGAGAGACCCCGGGGGTCCCCACGGGGGACCATTGAGAGTCAACGGGGTGATTGATGATCGAAAGAAATAAAACTAAAGAGGGGGTGCCCCGATAACTCCGAGGTCTCCAGCCCAAAGAGTGAAACCAAGGAGCAGAAAGGAAAAGGAGCCGTATGCAAAACGCTATTAAGATCCCCTGGGGCAGCGAGGGCAGAGAATTGGGGATTGAGGGGCGCAGCCGTCAGCCGGGGGGTGGCTGAGCAAGCCGGGACTGTGACGGCGGGCCGCTGAGCCGGTGCTCGCAGAGAGGCCCGGACAGAGTCCGGCGGGAGCCCGGCCCGGAGAGCGCCGCCCGCGGGGACAGCCGCCGCTGGACTCGGCCCTTGTCAGCCACACGGCCACCGGGGCCATGCTGAAGGCCTTGCGGTGGAAACAGTGATCCCACACGGCCCTGAAAGACTAATGATGGGAAATGGCGATCTGAGACGGTTCTGAAGGCCTTGTAGTGAAAAATGCTGTGATGCAAGACAATTCCGCAAGACTTATAACGGAAAATAGTGAGCCGAGCCAGCTCGGAGTCCATCTCCCGACAGAACTGACCTAGGTCAAAGCCTTTCCTTTGCTTTTTGCGTTTTCTTTCACCACAGGACTAACACTGGAATGTGTTTTGCATGCCCGCACTGCAGACTTGGAACTCCCTCCACCCCGGGAGGAGGCAGAAAAGAATCTGGAAGTCAGAAATTGTGAATAGGGATGCTCAAAGATGGCTAACCCTGTATCAGATTACTTGCCCTCTTGGGACGGCGACAATCTGACAGTCTTCTTGGGATGGAAAGAATAAAAATGCGATTACAAGATAAAGAAATAGCGCCTGTGCTCAGGGGATGGGGTGCGACGGCTCATCCGGCCCCAAGGCTCGGGGAGGCCCCCTCGGCCCGCCCCGCCTCGCCCCGGGCGCAGCCGGCCCGAAGGCCTGGCCTGGCCATGACGTCACTCGGCCTCCGCTCGCGGCTTCCGAGTCTCCGCGGGCCCGTTATTATGACGACACCAGCCGTGGGGGAGGGGTGGGGCCGGGGCCCCCAGCCGGAGGCGGAACCGGGGGGCGGGTGCCAGTTTCCGGGGGACGGCGGCGGCGGCGCGCACTTCCGGCGGGGCCGCCGGGCGGCGGAAGCCTCCTTCCCGCGCGGCCGCCGCCGCCTCCCGAGGGCCCGGATCGCCCTGGGGTTCACCCATCCTTCCCCCCAACGTCTCCACCGCCACACGCCTCCTGTGGGGGTGGGGAGGGAGGCAAGGAGGGGGGAATGGCAAAAGTCGCCCCGCTGAGCGGAGAACAGACATCGCCCCCGCGGCGCCCCGGAGGACGAGTCCGCCAGCCGCCTTCCCCACCATTGCGGGCAGGGCGGCCAGGGAGCCCCTCGAGGGCCTCGGACTCGTCCGACGGCGGGTGCCGTGCTGGAGGCGGCTTAATTACACGAGGCTGCCCCAAGGAACCGGGAGAGGTTGGCCCAACACCGCTTCGAACAGAAGAGACTTGCTCCCAATTCTTTTTTTTTTCAGGGTTTGTTTTCTTTTTGGCTAGGCAAATGGGGTTAAGTGACTTGCCCAAGGCCACACAGCTAGGTCATTAAGTGTCTGAGGGCGGATTTGAACTCAGGTCCTCCTGACGCCAGGGCCGGTGCTCTATCCACCGCGCCGCCTAGCCGCCCCTGTCCCAATTCTTTGAAAGCTTCCAGTTTTAGTCCAGGTTGCGATCAACAGAAAAGAGAGAAGACCCAAAGAAATGCCGTGGGAGACTCAATGGGGGAGAAAGTCACAATTTTCTTCCACTCTTCCTTCCCACCCTGCCGCTCAGCCAGTCTAGTGATTCCGTGTACCTTTATGTTTAACGTGGTTTACATATTAGTAAAGACTAATTTTACATCGTAGTTTACATACATCTCTATGAGGAAATAGGACTAATTTAAAAGAAAAAGAACCATGGGGTAGGAAAGAAAAACAGCAGAAATTTTTTAAAACTTGACCATAGTGCTCATTCAGATCCTGTGGTTTGTTTTGTTTTTTTGTTTTATTTTGTTTTCTTCCTCTGGATGAGGAAAGCATTGTCCACGGCCCATCTCCCAGGGTTGTCCCAGCTCTCTGAACTGCTGAGAGGAGCTACACCTGTCAGGTTTGATCATCTCACAATGTTGTTGTTAATGTGTTCATCGTTCTTTTGGTTCTGCTCCCTTCACTCAGCATCAGCTCCTGTAATTCATTCCATGCTTCTCTAGAGTCAGACCATTTATGGTTTCTTATAGAGCAATAATATTCATGTACCCTAACTTGTTCAGCCATTCCCCAATTGACGGGCATCCCCTCAGTTTCCCATTCTTTGCCACTACAAAAAGCTGCTGTGACTATTTTGGAACATGTGGGACTTTGACCATTTTTTTCTGAATGTAGACCTAGTTTTGGTATTGCTGGGTCAAAGGCTATGATCAGTTTTGTTCTTTGATCATAGTTACAGATTGGAGAGATTCTCTCTAGCCAAAGGATCCCAGCATAACTGGAGAATGTCAACTGGTAGGATTTTTCAAAAAACTGGGAGCAAAATACCAGCACACAAACTTATCAATCAAGAAACACTACCTAAGTTAGGCTAGCTAGGACTGAAAAAACTATATGTTACCTGATTTGATCTTCACCACCTGGTAGGTGGTGGTATTGTCTTTATTTGCAGATGAGTAAACCAGAACAGACTTGCCCAGGGTCACACAGCTAGTGGGTGTTTGAAGAAGTTGAAATAAGGTTAAAAACAAGAGTTCTTGCCCTCGAGAGCTTACATTCTACTTTAGGGATTCACATTTGAAGCAATGACAAATGTATTCATAAGTGAAAAGCATTCGGTAACTGCTGAGTGGGCAGCTGAATGACACAATGCATAACCAGGCTAGAGGCAGGAGGACTTGAGTTCAAGTGAGGCCTGAGATAATGGCTGTGTGACCCTGGGTAAGTCACTTCACCCTATTTAGTTACTTATATGTAAAATGAGCTAAGAAAGGACACAGCAAACCACCCCAGGGTCTTTGCCAAGAGAACCCCAAATGGGGTCATGAAGAATCAGATGCAACTGAACAACAAAAATGTGCCTAAGTGCTATGCATTGAACATAAAAACCATCCCTGGCCCTTTGACCCAGCAATACCACTACTAGGTCTATACCCTGAAGAGATGATGAAAAAGGGTAAAAACATCACTTGTACAAAAACATTTATAGCAGCCCTGTTTGTGGTGGCAAAGAATTAGAAATCAAATAAATGTCCTTCAATTGGGGAATGGCTTAGAAAACTGTGGTATATGTAGGTCATGGAACACTATTGTTCTATTAGAAACCAGGAGGGATAGGAATTCAGGGAAGCCTGGAGGGATTTGCATGAACTGATGCTGAGTGAGATGAGCAGAACCAGAAAAACACTGTATACCCTAACAGCAACATGGGGGTGATGTTCCACCTTGAAGGACTTGCTCATTCCATCAGTGCAACAATTGGGAACAATTTAGGGCTGTCTGCAAAGGAGAGTGCCATCTGTGTCCAGATAAGGAGCTGTGGAGTGTGAACAAAGTACAAGGACTATTCCCTTTAATTTAGAAAAAAACATATCTTATGTCTGATCTTGTTACCTCTTAGACTTCTTGTCTCTTCCTAAGGATATGATTTCTCTTTCATCACACTCAATTTGGATCAAGGTACAACATGGAAACAAAGACTGACAGAGTGCTTTCCGTGGGGGGGTGGGATTGTAAAACTCAATATCTTTAATAAAAAATAAATTAAAAAAAAAACCATCCCTGGTCTCAATGCACTTGTGTTCTACTTGCAGGAGAAAATATACTGAAGAGATTATAAAGGGCACAGTCGTCAGGTACAGTTCTGGATGGTTGGCAGGACCCAGGGCTCCCGAGCATCAGGGGCAGGGTGGGTGGTCTTGACTGAAGGAGGCTTGGTTGCTGCCTCTCTTCTCATTCAAAGTCGGAGTGGTCATTCTGGGGACATTACTTCTCCATGCCTCAGTGTTGTCATCTGTGAAAAGGCTAGTCACACACTTGCCCAGCCAACTGCCCTGAGTGTTTCATTGCTTAGGAAATATTTGTTTATTTTCTGAGAATCGAATGTGATTTTGTGGAGGCGGTTGTGAAGATCAAATGAGATGGTGACTATGTAAATGGGCAAACTGTGAAACATGATATACAAGATGAAGGTGGGACTATTTCTGATGTTGATGGACCTGCGGAGGGATGGACGTGTATGTGAACAGAGCTCAGGTTGGGCCAGGTGAATAGGAGTGTGGGCGAGGGGGACCCTCATGGCCTAGAAGGGAAGCTCTTTGAGGGCAGGCACCCTCCATAGTATGTTAGAAGGGGCCAAGTTCTCAATCAGAACCAACATCTGAGTATTAGCTCGGAGAATATCTGAGTGTGTAGCTCAGGGCTTTTGGGGAATTGGTTTCATGAAGGCTTCAAACTGTCCCTCCAGCTCCCTCAGTTTGGTTCAGCAGGGCCAGTGGGAGGAGGGGAATGTGGCCCAGAGGTTCTACCTGCAAGTGTCTCAGACATCCCACCTGACTTTGAGCTGCTGCTATGCCCAGCCTCCTGGCACCCACCCAGGTTGTACAGTGGAGCAGTTGCTGACCAGGGGTCCCGGGTTTGAAGACTAGACCAACGGGGATGCCACCAAGTCACACACAGGTGCATTTTTGGTGGGGACTGCTGAAAGGGCCTGCAGTTCTTATGTCATGGGGAGAGGTTCCAGAGACTAACTCTTATCAATGTGGGCTCTTCCAGGAGGGCCCAGCCCAGGTCTCAGTAAGAGGTATGATGCAGAAGAGAGCTACCAGATGCCAAGGGACCCCAGAAGACACAAAGCACATGCCTGGAGTCACACACCAACTAGCAGAGTCTGAGCTCATCTCCTAGCCACTACCTACCTCAGTTTCCTTAGACATAAAATTGAGATAACTGCAGCCCTATGCCCAGGAATATGGTGTGAGGTCCAGGAAGATTGTAAAACTCCTCTTCCAGCTCCTGGTAAGTATTAGGTTCTCAAAGGCTCATTTCCTTTTCCCTCCCTTAAAATCCAAGGTGAGTCAGGGTCTTAGGCTCTCTATCCTCTGCCTTATCAGATGGGGGTGACAAAAGTACCTTCTAAACTTTAAACCCTTTGTAGAAGTATTTTACTTTTTCTCAATTACATGTAAAGACAACTTTTAGCGTTCATTTTTTGTAAACTTTGAGTTCCAGATTTCTCCCTCTCTTACCTTCCCCCTCTCTGAGTGGGTGAGAAGTTTGATCTAGGCTCTCTGTGCCTTTCCCTGGCAGTCATGTCTAAACCTCCTCATTGACATGAGCCTAGAACTCACTGGGAAGGAAGAAGGTTGGGAGCCCCTGGAATTCCTAGAGAATTCCCTGTGTCTTCTCATCTCATGCCCATTGTCCAGGGAAGACGCTGTCATCCCTCACCTGGCTTTTTAGTGGTTTGGCATCTCCTGTGTTGACCCTGCACTCCTCCCCTTCCCTTTCAGCCATCTCTCCCCAAGAGGACCCGACCGTGGAAGAAGCAGCAAATCAGAGCCCCCAGTTTGGACCTGTGTCCCAGGGAGAGATTCTCCCTAGGCCCCCAGCCCCTGGAGCCCAAGACTACATTAAAGATGCGGAGGATGAAGGAAAAACAGCCCCAGAGGTGGGGTGTGACTGAGGGGGGCCCTTGGCCCAGCCCCCACTTGGTTAATAAATCCTGTAATCCATTTGGCCCTGCCCCCTCAGGGCCTGTCTCCCTCAGATGGCCAGGATGGCACAGCAGAGCCTCCTGGAGGCAGGAGGAGCTCAGAGGGCACTGCCCAGCTCCTTTTGAGGTGTTCCCATTGCACTATGTGCAGCAAGGCCTTCCTGCAGCTGTGCCACCTGAAGAAGCACCAGCTTGTGCTGGGCACAAGTCGTTCCTCTGCACAGAATGTGGCAGGAGCTACAGCTCGGAGAGGAGCTTGGTCAAGGCCCATGGCCGGGCCACCAGGGGGGTGCACCCCTTCCCTTGTCCACAGTGTGACAAGGTGCCAAGACTTGCAGGAGCACCAGCTGGCACACTCAGGGGTCTGCCCATTCACATGTGAACAGTGTGGAACATCCTTCACCCACTGGCCTTCCTTATGGCTTTATTGTAAGATGCACCAAGTGTCTATGGCCCTCAGCCAGGGCCCCTGCCCTATCTGTGGGCATCCCCTGGCCAGCCTGGGCTCCCCAGGCAAGAAGTCCTTCCTTTGCACCCCCTGTAGCTGGACCTTCTGCCAGCATGGCAACTATGGGGACATCTGCACTTCCATATTAGTGGGTGCCCCTACCACTGTCCACTATCTTCTCCCAGCTACCAGAGGCTGTGATGGTACCATATGTCTCACAGGGCAAGGCTTATCTCTGTCCAATGTGTGGCAAAGCCCTGCAGGATTCCCATACATTCTGAGCCCATGAGCACCTGCCCTCTGGTAAAAGATCCTTTCCATGCCCATAGTGTGACAAAGCTGACACTCTGACCACCATGCTGCAAGGCTACCTCAAGTCTCACTTGGCAAATAAACCTTAAACCTTTCTGCTGCCCAATCTATGACTTAGGCTACAGCCTGCTGCAGAGCCTCAAAAGGCACCATCTCAGCCATCAGACCAAGATCCCCAGCCAGCCAAGCCCACTCGGGGCTGCTCCAGGCAGAGACAGAGCTGCTAGTCACCCCAGGTGAAGGGGATCCCTCCCTGGCCCCAGCCTCTCTCCCAGCTAGAGTCATTGAGGGTAAGGCCAGAGGGATTGTGGTTCAGGGAGAGCCAACCCCAGGCACCGGCTGGTCCCCAATGAAGAGCCTGGGGTGGTAGAAGTGGGGATGGGCCCCTGCCATCCCCCCTGCAGGGTCCCATCAGAGAAAGAGGTTTGGTAGCTGCTCGGTGTTCAGTGTCTCCAGGAACCCAGTCTTTGTGCTGTCTGACTGGAACCAGAAGGAGAAGGTCAGATGCCCCTCCTGGCCATGGCAAGGGCCCTGGTGACCTCAGCCAGCCTTGGGAAAGCTCCTGGTCTATTGGCTATCCGCTCTGAGGCCAAGTATCCCAGAGGCCTAGTCGGGGTGTCAGGTGTCTCTGCACACCTGGCCTCTGAATTGAGCTTCAGATTAGCCAGAAGCTTCCCACTTGAGACCTGGGAGCAGCTCCCTGCTCTCCCCAGGGAGGGTGGGAATCTCTGCTGGGAAACTGGGAAGGTGGGAACAGCAAGGAGCCATCTAAGGGGCTTTAGGCCAGAGTCAGGCACTTCCCATGGGGAATAGGGGTCATGTGGTGGCCTCTCCAGCTCACCAAATCCCAGCAGAATAACCAGCTGGCTTCGGTCAGCCAGCAAACCTTCATTAGCCACCTGGCCTGTGCTACTTGCTGGGATTACAAAGAAAGGCAGAAACAGTCCCCAGCATGAACAACTACTTGGTGGAATGGGAAGGAGGAAAACCTGAGTTCAGATCTTGCCTGGGACACTCGGGGTGTGTCAAGTCATGGTCTCTGAGAGTCTTCATTTTCCTCAGCTGCAAAATGGGGATAGTAAATGGAACTGCGTAGACCAAGCGCTGTATAAATTTTAGCTGTTACTACTGGTAGGTCACCATTTTGGAAGGGACCAAGACTATAAAGGTTCATTCAACATCCTACAGGCACCATCATATCTTCCAACAGAACCTTGTGGGTTAATTTCCATTTTATAAATGAATAAACTGAGGCTCCCAGTCAGACGGAAGGGAAACAGGGACTTGGGGAACAACTTGACTGGAGGCTGATGTGAAGGTTTGTATGTGGTCTTAATGCTGGATCTTACAGAGCCACAGTGGAGGGCTTGCTTTGGGCCTGGCTCCCTTTCTTTGTGTAGGGGAGTTTTAAAAGCAGGAAGCATAGTCCTCCTTCCCAAGGAATTTAGGATCCATTGGTCAAAACAGCATGAGATAAGAGGAACATATGGGAGAATTTTAAAAGCCCCAAGGGTGACACAGCTGAAAAATAATCTTACCTTGTGCCACCCTCCTGCTAAGCGCAGGGGTGCAGGTGTATTCATTCTTCCCTAGATAAGAACACCTGCCCTGGCTTCACTCCAGGCCACCTGTCTTCATGTTACAGGTCAGATGAAAGAAGAAAAGGTGAACAAACAGGAGAGGGCTAACCCTCACAACTAGTCTAGAAATGGAACCAGACGTTTGAGATGATCCCACCCAACTTCCTCATTGTAAAGAGAAGGAAACTGGCTTTGAAAGTGAGAGGAGCTTTGCCCAAGGACAGCCAGCCGGGGAGTAACAGCCAGCCAGAAAGCCTGAGCCTCCCCACTCTGGCCATACAACCAGATAAGAGATTTTTAAGAATCGGTGGAGAGACTTGGAATTTTATTCAACGGTGACGTTCATTAAGAGGAATATGGGGCAGCTAAGTGGTGCAGTGGATAGAGCACTGGCCCTAGAGTCAGGAGGACCTGAGTTCAAATGCAACCTCAATTAATAATGACCTAGCTGTGTGGCCTTGGGCAAGCCACTTAACCCCATTGCCTTGAAAAAAACCCAAAAAGAAAAAAAGAGGAAGAGCATTTATTTCAATTGTCCCTGAACAACATTTTGAGAAGACTAGACACTGAGAGGTGCTTAACTTCCCCTAGTTAAGGTCTTCAAGCAGGCCTTGAATGGCCCCTAGATGAAATTATACACAGATTTGGAGAGTTGGGGAGAGCATTAGTGGCCGTCCGGTTCATCCTTTACCCAGAAGCAATCCTCATCTAGAGCTCATTGAAGGTCTGTTTCAAAACCTTAACAAGGGGAAGTTAGGCACCTCTCAAGGGACCCTATTCCATTTTGGGGCGGTACTATCTGTTCATCAGTCTTTCCCAACCCCAAGGAATTGTCTGCCTGTTGTCTCTGATTCTGCCCCAACAGTCAAGCAGAACCAGCCTAATTTAACCTCCTCCAAACAGCTGGGTCCCCTCTGACGCTTCTCTTTGCAGCTGGTCAGTATCTTTAACTCTGGTGTCCAGAACAGAACACGGCATTCCAGATGGCTTTGGAAGAGAGCCAAGAACAGGGGGACCATCACCTTCATATTCGTGGAAGCCGTGCCTCTGAGCATAGCCCAGGCTCACGTTAGCTTCCTTGGCAGCCAAATCACACTGTTGACTTTGGTTGATTCTGCGGTCTAGCTCTTAGTCATAACTTCTATCTAACCATGCCTCCCTCACATTGACCTGGGCCCCGGTGTAAGACTTTCCAAATTCACCCTGATGATGTCATCTGATTAGATTTACCTTTGCCCTCTCCCCTGTAGATATCTTTGGGGATCTTTGTTATCATCCAGTGTCTTACAGTTTTGTGTTATACAGAGCATGGAGTCTGTACCTTCACTCAGGTCATTGATAAAAACATTAAGCTGCACAGGGCCGAGCATGGATCCCTGCAACATGGTCTCATGTCTTCTACCTCCTTTTGTCTGAGTCTCTTTTGTATTATACTATGCTGTCTTTCTTCAGCTCTAACTTTATGTTCTGTATTCTGCAATGGTTTTCTGCTCTCATGTCTAAAGTTAGCTTTTGGTTGGGACATCCTGTTTTACAATTTATTTTTGGGTCACATAAGTTAACGCCTAACTGAACCATTTCAATATTGATGTTCTCTCTATAAAACGCCCAAATAAAAGTATATTGCAAATATACTGCAAAGTGTCCAGAGGAGGGCAATCAGGATGGGGAAGGGCCTTGAGTCTGTGCTAGAAGGATCAGGTGGTTGGAGGAAATGGAAATGTTAACCCAAAGAGAAGCGTCAGAGGGGACCCAGCTGTTTGGAGGAGGTTAAATTAGGCTGGTTCTGCTTGACTGTGGGGGCAGAACCAGAGACAACAGGCAGACAATTCCTTGGGGTTGGGAAAGACTGATGAACCATATAGTACCGCCCCAAAATGCAATGGGGTTCCTTGAGAGGTGCCTAACTTCCCCTTGTTAAGGTCTTGAAACAGACCTTCAACAGACCTCCCAGATCTTGAAAAACTAAATAAAAGTTGGCGAAGTTGATTTCGTTATGTACCTAGAGTTAGCATTATTTTGCTGAACAATGAGTCATTTTTTGGAGGGTATCAGGGTCTTTAATCAATGAATTAGCTATAATAGATAAAAAATTTCAGTAGTTGGGCTCATAGTATGGTTTGCTACGTAGATAACCATCTGCAAAAGTGAGCTGGATTCATGTGCTATTTTTATAATCACACTTTAAAGCTTATTTTCCTCACAAATCTGTGAGGGAGTAACATTATTTCCCATTCTGTATGAATAATCAGGTTTATGATTTTCTTCATATCATATAATATAGACCAAAGTAAATGGTAAAAATGTGAAGCTGTTGAGGATATAATCCTGCTTTAACATGTTAGTTGATTTTTTTTTAAGCACCTGAGCCAAAAAAGCCTTTAAAAGAACCTCCTCAAACTAAGGCTCATTCATATGTATCATAGGCGATTCTGATGCAATCATAAAAACACACTGAATAGGGGCAGCTAGGTGGCTCAGTGGATAGAGCACTGGCCCTGGAGTCAGGAGTACCTGAGTTCAAATCTGGCCTCAGACACTTGATGATGACCTAGCTGTGTGGCCTTGGGCAAGCCACTTAACCCCATTGCCTTGCAAAAACAAACCAAAAAAAAAACCCTAAAAAAACCCCACACTGAATAATGTATTTGTGTAGCATGGTGTAATATGAGTGCCAGAGGCTAGGAAGACCTCAGTTCAAGTCCTGTCTCCTGACATAGACGATGGCAAGGTCCTTTTACTTATTAGGGCTCTAGACAACTCAAGACTAGGACCTTCAGAGTACTGCATCGATAAGAGGAAGTTTCTTTTCCTAGCAGTTCCCTACACCAATAAAATAATCAATCTAGTTCCTATTTCTACTCTAATGATATATTGAATATCTTTATCAAGGGAAGCAAAAACAGGGAATATGTCAGGGACAAACCTCAGAGAAGGTCTTTATTGGAGGATCTTCAAATACTCCTGAGTCATTTTACCTTGCTTTGCTCACATGAATATAAAAGAAAAACGACTGCCATACAGATATCTCTATATGAGATGATATTTAACATCCATATTGTAAAGTATGATGAGGGGAAAAGTCTACAAAAAACGTCATCAGATCCTCCAAACTAAGTCAACAAACCTTAGTATGCAGTGACTAAAATGCAAGTAGGCATAGAAAAGGTAGACCAAAAATACTGGAAAATATGTACAAGAATAAGAATTGAAGGAGGTCAAAACTTGTCTACTGTTGAGCAAGCGTCATGAATACTTTCTTTAAGAACTAAGTCAAGGGGCAGCTGGGTGGTGTAGTGGATAAAGCACCGGCCTTGGAGTCAGGAGTACCTGGGTTCAAATCCAGCCTCAGACACTTCATAATTACCTAGCTGTGTGGCCTTGGGCAAGCCACTTAACCCCATTTGCCTTGCAAAAACCTAAACAAAAAAAAAAAAGAACTAAATCAAGAATGTTTAAGAAAATGTTTACATGTATCTGAGAAATGTTTAATGAAATAAAAAAAATTATAATCAAATTAAGAATCACTGAATATGGAAAAACGCTGAACAAGATCAACAAAATGCAGTCCATGATGGCTTAGGACTTAGTTCTGGTTACAGACATGGGAGTCACCTAGGAATCTGCTGTTTGTGTGTCATTGGAAGAATAATTTGTCATAGCAAATGGTAGAAATTGACTCAGAAGAGTAAATATGAGAAGGCCCAGCACTGGATACAGAAGCTGCATCCTGGTTGATTTGGAGGGCCTGTTGAAAATCAATGAAAATCAGAAGTGGTTAAAAGACTTTGAAACAAATTCCTGTTTCCTTATAGGAGTTTAATCAATAAAAAGTTATCACCTCAACCAGGAGGTAAAAGAGTACAGAGAGTGCCCTATCCAGAAAAAATGCGATATTGCCAAACACACGCCTACGTTGGTGAATAAAAGTTCTCTTGGAAAACTATATTTCTTCTTAAGAGCTCTGTTGTCTCATAAAATGGAGAGAAAAATAAGTCTGTAGAAAAGTTGGCTTGAGACCCAACTGAGCCAGATCTTTGCAAGAATATTTATAGACAGGAATGAGGACAAGACAAAAAATAGTATATCTCCTTTAGCAGTTCATAACATTATTTTAATAATTAATGATAGAATTGCACATTTTTGGACTCTTTAACACCTTATTTTCCATTGTGCCACATGAACAAGTGACATAGTGCTGAAGTATTAGAAGCCAGGGAGAATAACAGGAACTGACCATATATACACTCAGAAGGAATCTCTACTGCTGGTTGCAGTTTTGAAAGCTTTCATTTAACATATACATACATATATATATATGTATATATATGTATATGTATATATATATATAGATATATAGCTAATATTAGATTGCTTTCTATGGGTGGAGGGGGGAGGGAAGGGAGGGAGAGAGAAAAATGCAAAACTCAAAACCTTGCCAAAAAATGATTGTTGAAAACTACCACTGCATGTAGGGAAAAATAAATAATTTTGTTTTTAAGAAAAAGAAAGAAAACTTTCATTTAAGGGATTGATTTTCAAGATATTGGAAAGGGGAAGATACTAAACATATGGGAAAAGTCGCACATAGTATTTCCAGAAAAGAAGGTGAAGATACCATTAAGTCCCATCCAAATGTTTTATCTTTATAAAATCCTTATCTTAGCTTTATGAAAGCCTGAAGAATGATCTGTACTTTTATCAAGATGATGTCTGATGAAAACAGGAGAGGGGGACAATTAGGTGGCACAGTGTTAAGCCTCGGTCCTGGAGTCAGGAGGACCTGAGTTCAAATTCGGCCTCAGATACTTAATAATAATACCTAGCTGTGTGTCCTTGGGCAAGTCACTTAACCCCATTACCTTGCAAAAAATTAAAAAATGGGAGAGGAGAATAGGCAGTCTTTCATACAGTTTTCTGTAGTATCCTTCTGCACATAGTAGACTTGTCAGAAAGGCTTATTTGAATTGAATCTTCACAAAAATCAAAAGGCGTAATGGTAATAACTGCTGATTTACAAAAAAAAAAAATAGGACTCTGTGGAGAAAATGAAACCTTATTGGGTCTCCTCTAATAAGCTATCTACTGTGCATATTAAGAGCAGATAAGACCTCTTGATAAATACCAAAAAGTTTTATTGACAAATTTTTCTATCTATTGATAGATTTGCTGATAAATACCAAAAAGATTATTACTAATAAGTAATGGAGGGAGATATATACCATGTACCCAGGCTGTTTGTAACTTCCTTGGAGTATGTCTATGAGGATCAAAATGGAGGAGGGATTCCCTCTAGTGGGATTCCCCATCTGGGGGCAGCTAGATGGTGCAGTGGATAGAGCACTGGCCCTGGAGTCAGAGGACCTGAGTTCAAATCTGGCCTCAGACACTTAATAATTACCTAGCTGTGTGACCTTGGGCAAGCCACTTAACCCCATTGCCTTGAAAAATCTAAAAAAAAAAATTAAACAGGATTCCCCATCTGGAGGGCTCCTCCACCTATCATGTAGCCTTCCAAATGTGTCTGTCTATGGGTGACATTATGCTGATCATATGAACATATGAATAAATAGATAGATGCAGATATATCTAAATATACAATACCAGAATACTAGTGCTTCCTCAGTGGATCCATAAAATGTAAAATAATTTTGGACTAACAAAGCACATAGAAAACACCAACTGAATGAAAAGTGCCTGTTGTCCAGAATGATAATTAGATAGATAACTCCTTGAGTTGGTTCATCAATAGTTATATTGGATGTGTGTGTGTGTGTGTGTGTGTGCATGGGATTGGTCAGGTGGTGCAGTGTGCCAAATTTGGAGTCTGTAATATTTCCTGAGTTCAAATCTGACCTCAGACACGTACTAGCAGTGTGAACTTGGGCAAATCATTTAATCCAACAATCTATAAAATGAACCAGAAAAGGAAATGGCAAAACATTCCAGTATCTTTGCCAAAAAGACTCCAATGGAGTCATAGAGCCAGACACGACTGAACAACAGCAATCATCTATGTGTGTGTGTGTGTGTGTGTGTGTGTGTGTGTTAGATAGCTCTACACATAAAACAGTGATCTGTACCCAGAATTGATTGATTTGGGGGCAGGAGAGTAGTCTAGAATGTCTTAGAGAAGTTAGTCAGCACTTGAAATAATCCCACAAGCTCAAAGAAAAAAAAAACAACAAAAGACTATTTTTCAAGAAAAGCTGTGTCCATGCCTCATCTCCGGACTCTCCTCAGTAACCTCACACCCACTTGCCTTGTACTCTGGCCCTGTTAAGGGATACTTTCTCCCCTGCAGCTACTTTCCTTTTTCTAGACGTGCCAAACCCCTGATCAGATTAATTCCTCCATTGTTAAGGGATTGGTTTTGTCAATAGGTTCTGGCCATCCTTGTATTTCCCCTGGCCAAAGTAACCCTCTAGTATTCTGGTGAGGCTACATAGAAAGACAGAAACTCACCACCTCCCCAAAATACAAATGCCGGGTCATCCAAATGGGAAAAGTCATGGTTGGCGTGAGTGGGTCATAGCTTATTTCCAACAATGACACACACACACACACACACACACACACACACACACACACACACAAGAAATCTAAATATTTTCCAGCAAATGTACACTCAGAAAAGAAGATCCCATTGTATAGTGTGTACAAGGCTGAACAATGCCAACGTTAAAAAAACAGATCTAGCATAAGTAACTTCCAGCTCATTGGGCATCAAAGGAATGTTGAGTCAGAACTTAGACTTCATATAGACTGCTGCACCGCACCGCCTCCTCATAGCTTTAACTCAGAGGCATGCCACTTGTCCCCAAGTCACACAGACGCAAGATTTGAACTCGGGTCCTCTGACAATCCAAGACCCTTTCCACAACTGCATGCTGAAAGTTGCCTTCTTGACCCTCCACTGAACACTGGTATTTTATAGCAAGTGACATCTTAACCCAGCTGCCGGAGACCTGGATCAAACGCAAGAGTGAGTACATTGGTCAGGGTGGGGCGGTGGACACTGAGCCCTGGACCTTCGGGACCATCCTGCCTCCCCACCCTCGGGCTGGAGCGGCAAGGGCTGGGTCAGCCTGTGGACACGCCTGGTCTCTCTCCTCCATTCCCTCCGCCACAGTAATCCCTGCTCTCATTCCTGGCTCCCCCCTCCCACTGACCACCCCAGATGGCACGTAACCCTAGCAGGACAAACTAGGAGAGACGGGAGAGAACTTCTGATTCCCTCTGGACCCTCTGGACCTGCTCTTTGTCCCTCAGTCCTCAGGCTCAGGGCTAATATTTACTCTCCCACCCTCTACCTATGGCAAACAGGAAATGGGCGAGGGAGGGTGGACAGAAAACAAGGGCCTGGAGAGCCGTCCGGGGAAAAAGAAAGCGACTCTTCCAGTTACAGGGAGGCAGGGTGGGGGGCAGTGGCAGTCTGGAGCAACGTGGAACCTCAAGCCCAGGAGGCCAATGGAACATGATGTTCCCGCCAGCCCCAGGGACAGTGAGCCGGGAGGCAGAGGCCTAGGCTTGAGGAATTCTTCCCATGGGGTATCCGAGTTACTACACTGGCTTAAGCTTCCATTCCCTTTATTTATTGTGGATCACAAAGAGCTCCAGGAGTCTCTGGGGCTAAAAAATCCGCGTGACGTTTAGGTCCCCTCCCTAGTACCTACGTCACTTTTCTTTGGTGTTCCTGGCCTATCTTGTCTGGAGGTGACAAGAATATCATTCTTCTCTGCTTCTCTGCTCAGCACCATTTCATATACATTCTCCCACATTTTAACTTTTTTTTTTTTTTATGGCTCTTTCCAGTCTTTTCTCTCTGGTCCCATAGAAAGAGCCATAGGTGTGAAATCAAAAGATGAGTTCAGAAGTTGCATTCATCATCATCATCAACGAGCATTTGTTAAGTGATTACTGTTTGCTAGACACTGTGTTAGCCACTGGGAATTTCATACTGCCCCCCCCCCCACAAATGTGTCCTTGGCTGCTACCTGTATGCCAATGACTAAATCACCTAACCTCGTGGGACCTCATAAAATTAAGGCAGAGGACTAGCTAATCCCTCAGGTCCTTTCTAGTCCAAATTCTCTGGTCACTTTGATCTCTGAGACGTTTGCAGCAGAGGCCTTAATATCCTAATCTTTTAGACAAGGGAGCACCTCGAGAGTCCCAAACAAGGATCTCTGACCCTCTACAGTCAAACCTTGCTCCATTGCTGTCTTTTTGGGCAAGACCAGAGATCCACCACAACTGGCATCAATGCCCAGGACGTGTCCCTGAGCATATCACTCATTCCTGGGCTTTTCCCAGCCAAGATCGGGAGCCAAAAGTGGGGATGGGCAGGAGCAACGACTGTCCCTCCAGCCCTGACCCGGTGACCCCTTCTTTCTGATTTCTTCATGTTGGTTCAATATTAACCCAGAGGGGCCAGATTGGCTTGCCTGTGATCCCTACATCCACAGCTTCTCCAGGGGCACCATGATGGTTGTTCAGGCCCTGGCCCTACAAAGCTGCCTGACCCTAGGAGTCTTGCTATCCCTTGCCCACTGTGAACATGGTAAGGACCCAAACATTCTTTGGGGTCTGGATGGGAGAATGGGGTCAGGTAGGTGACACGGGTACTAGGAAGAGGACCTGAGAGAAACAGAAGAGATCAAGGGAGAATGGTGGTTTCCATCTGAAGGGAAACAGGGAAGAACACAAAGTGTTTGGTTGGGGGTTTGGCAGGGGGGTTTGGTTGGGGAGAAGTGTTAGGGGTCTCTGTGATGGAGGGGGCCAGGGGCTTGTCATTGTCATCTTCAGACAAGCTGGAGAAGAAGGATGAGAACAGGAGGACTAAGCCGCCGCTCTAAACGGGGCTCTTCTGTCCTTGTCCAGGAACCCCTTGGTTTTCCAAAGCTCCTGGTCAGGTTGGTTCCTCCAGAGGAATGGGCAGGGACCTCAGAGAGCAGGACCTCTGACCTCCAGTGAGGGCCCTCCTGAGAGGGAGGCTTAGGTCTGGGCCTCTCTCAGCTGGCCCAGCCCTGTTGGGGGCTGCAGGTTCACACCCCCACCTCCCCTCCTCCCCTCCCCATCCAGTGTTCCTGGACCAGTCCCAGGCCCTGTCTGTGCTCCAGAGGGTCCGGCGGGCCAACAGAGGGCTCCTGGAAGAAATGAGAGAGGGGAATCTAGAGCGGGAGTGTTTGGAGGAGCAATGCAACTATGAAGAGGCTTTTGAGGCTCTGGAGTCCATCTCAGTCACTGTAAGAAGGGGCTGGGGCAGGTGCAGGGAGACCCTAGCAAAGAGGCGGCAGCGAGGCCGGGGAGGAGGGCTAAAAGCAAGGTGGGGGGCAGTGGCCTGGAAGTGGTCCCAGCCCTTCAACCTGGCCTTCGTCTTTACAGGCTACCTTCTGGATCAAGTATAAGAGTGAGTAAACTGACCAGGGTGGGGGGTGGGCACTGAGCCCTGCACCTGGTCCACAGGCTGAAACCTCTCGACCTCTCATCCCTCGATGTCAGCAGAATTCCCCTGGGGATGACCTTGGCCACCCCACCCTCTTCCTCCTTTCAATCCTGGCCCAGGGTCTGAAGCAGATGGCCCAGGCTCCCTGGGCCTTGGTGCTTAGGGACCAGCTGATGACCTCCCCCAAGTCCACGGAGGCTCCAGCACCTCATCCCTTGCTCCCATGGATGTTTTTGCTTCTCTCCTAGTCTGTGAACCTGTGAGGACGACCTCAAGAGTTATTTTTGATGCCTGCCTGGAAGGTAAGAAATAGAACCCCCTTGTCCTGGGGGATACCGGGTCAGGGGGCAAAATCCACTAGGGAGAGGGAAGAGCTGTGTCCAGGCTGAAGGGCCATGCTGGTCCAGGGGCAGAACTGTACCCAAGTCAGGGGCTGTGCCAGGAGCCCAGAGGAGAGCCAGCTAGGGGGAGAGCCATGGGAATGAGGAGATGATAGCTGGGTGGTCAAGCTATCCAAGCTTGGGGCTGGAGTCGGGGAGAACTGAATGCAATTCTAGCCTCAGATACTGCCTAGTGGTGTGACCCTGGAGAAGTCACTTCACCTCTCTCTGCCTCAGTTTCCTCAACTGGAAAATGAGGAACACAAAATAGGGACCTACCTTCAGAGTTGTATGAGATCGTATCCGTAACGCACTCTACAAGCCCTACATTGATAGAGGCTGTCATTATTGTGAATTTGGTGCAGGGGGCAGGGGTTCTACTAGGGATGAAGGAACCTGGGAGGGGCCAGAGCAGAGTAGAGACCCCGTGGTGGCCTCTGAAGGCTCAGGACCTTCATCAGGGTCTGGTCTCTGGCAGGGAATTGTTCAGAGGGCGTGGGGCTGAATTACCGGGGAAACATCTCGGTCACCAAGTCTGGGATCCCGTGCCAGCTGTGGAGGAGTCGCTACCCACACAAGCCAGAGTGAGTGTCTTCCTCCCCAGGGCCCCCCAACCCTTCTCCACAAATACCCCGGATGGAGAGAACTGGGTCAGGTCCGGCCGGGCCTCTCTAGGCTGACCGCTTTCTCATTCCAGACTCAACTCTTCCACACACCCCGATGCGGACCTCCAGGAAAATTTCTGCCGAAACCCAGATGGCAGCTCCAGGGGCCCCTGGTGCTACACCACTGACCCCACCCTGCGGCGAGAGGAGTGCAGCATCCCGATCTGTGGTGAGCCCAGAAAGAGGGGAGGGGAGGCAAGCGGGGAGAGAGGGGCTGGTCAGCCAGGGTAGAGGCAGGACCAGGAGTGGGGCCAGAGCAGCTGGGGGCAGGAGCAGGAAGGGGGACCAGGGTAGCTGGGGGAAGGCAGGAGGAGGAGGCAGGGCCAGGTAGCTGATGGAGGAGCCTGAGGCTGGGGCAAATAATCACAATGCCCCCTCCGGGCTGTCACCCTTAGCACACTGTGAAGCATGATCAATAGGGTTTAAAGGCAGAGCAGTCCCTGGAGTCAGCCAGGCACCCGTCAGCTAGTGGGCCAGCAGAACTCCATAGTCAACAGCAGAGGCCCAGGACAGCTGGCTCCAGAAGGGAGGCGGAATCGCACGGGCTCCTCACTACATTTCTGGGCTCTCCCTTTGCCTGCACCAATGGGCACCCCGCTCTTCTCAAGTTCACTCTCCGACTGTACCCCCCATCTTTTTTTTTTAATTTATTTAAGGCAGTGGGGTTAAGTGGCTTGCCTAGGGCCACACAGCTAGGTAATTATTGAGTGTCTGAGGCCACATTGGAGCTCAGGTACTCCTGACTCCAAGGCCGGTGCTCTATCCACTGCGCCACCTAGCTGCCCCTGTACCCGCCCCCCATCTTCAGATCACCAGATTGGTGTTGAAGACCCCCAAGTTCTTTTTTCCCAGGAGCTCAGTTTCTGGCTCATGGTCTTCCTCACTTCCCTAGCTTCTGCCCTTCCCTTCTAGAGGCCTTCACCCTGGGTGTTGACAAGTCCCCAGACACTCTGCTGTCCCAATCTCAGGCTATCCCTGAGTTCACCCGATGGGTCCTGGACACCCAAAGGGGATTAAGTGTGTCCCTCCCATGTCTTGTCATTGCCCACAACTGTTTCTGTTCCATGGTCAGAGTTTGACCCTCTCACTTATTTCTCTCTTTTTCAGCCCCCTCCCCAGACCTGTTCTTATTCTCCCCAAGCCCTCCACTGCTCAGCCCTTTCTCAGGTCAATACCCCACTTGGCCTTGACTGTCCTTTCTTCTGATCTCAGCTCCCCACTGTCCCCTGCTCTCCCTAGAATAGTCTCACCATCTTCCTCCCATGTATTAAAAAAAAACTGGAGGAAGTCCCCCAACCCAAGTTGACTGTCTAGCCAACTGACTCAGCTGGGCACTCCCTGAGGCAGGAGAATCCCATATTAGATCACACTCTCTGGAAATTTCTGCAAAACTCTCTTGGATTTTCTGTCTCCTCTTATCTCATCATCTCCCTTCTTACTGCCTACAGAGATGTCCATGTCTCCCCATCTAAAACCAAACAAAGAGATCTTGCCATTCCCAGTTTCATTATCTATAAACTCTGACTCCTCACCTGACTTGGGTGCTTTCCATGGGGTGGGGGCGCTCAGGAAATTGCTGATGAACTGGTTTCCCGATGCCCCAGGATCAGACGGCTTCACCGTGCCCACTGTGCCTCTGACCCCAACCTTGGCACCACGGAGCCCGAAGTCTTGTATCCCTGATAAGGGCCAGAAGTACCAAGGACAACTTGCCGTCAGTATGTCCGGGGCTCCCTGCCTGCCCTGGGCCTCTGAGCAGCTGAAGCCGCTTCTCAAGGAGAACACTTTTGACCCTGCTGTGTCCTTGGAGAAGAACTACTGTCGAAATCCGGATGGCGATGAGGAGGGTCTCTGGTGCTTTGTGGACGGGAACCCCATTGGTCCAGAGTACTGCCAGGCTGACTACTGTGGTGAGCCTAGGCATCAGGACACCCTGGGTGGCTCAAGGCTCTGGGGAGAAGATGGGACCCAAGGCCATGGACCTAGTGGGCATCTTTCAGGCACCTCTGGATGTTGGGAGAGGTGGAAAGCGGGCAGACTCAGAATGAGGAAACTGGCTGGATGGGAATCCTGGAAAGGTGGGGAGGATTCCTAGAATGGCAAAGCCAGCCCAGTGTCCCATGGGAGTGAATGGCCCAATCAGGTCCTCTG
Source organism: Macrotis lagotis (assembly GCF_037893015.1). Classification (NCBI taxonomy): domain Eukaryota; kingdom Metazoa; phylum Chordata; class Mammalia; order Peramelemorphia; family Peramelidae; genus Macrotis; species Macrotis lagotis. The sequence continues at coordinate 271,571,704 of NC_133660.1, forward strand.
ACTCCTGATCTCGCCATGTTGCTGCCTAGTTCATGCCAAGGCTTCCTTGGGCTGGCCAGCTGGGGACTTAGCCAAGACCTCCTTCTTCACAATAACCACTGGGTAGCTAATCTCTGTGAATAAGGCACTGAGGAAATCTAAGACAAGTCAAGTCTCTGTCTTCATGGAGCCCATGGGAGGGAGGCAGGGGGACGGGGTGGGGGGAGCTGGAGCTCATGGTTTCCCTGCACTGCCGTCCTGCCCCCAGACAGCCCCGTGGATGAGGTGGATGAAGGCCTGGAACTGGAGCCAGAGGGCATCTCGGGGCGGAGCACAACCCAGGTGTACAAGGTGTTCTTTAACGAGAAGACCTTTGGTTCTGGAGAAGCAGGTGAAACAGAGCGGCCAGAGCGGGGCCTGGCACGGGTGGGCTGCCTGGCAGGTGGGTGAGGGGGCACCCGGCTGCCTCATGGACTCGCTCCCTCTGGCTTTGCAGACTGTGGGCTCCGGCCCCTGTTTGAGAAAAAGGGCCTAGAGGACAACAGCGAGCAGGAGCTGATGGACTCTTACATAGGCGGACGCATTGTGCATGGGGACGACGCTGAACTGGGAACTGCTCCCTGGTACGATGTGGGCTATCCTCCCTGTGCCAGGAGCCTGGCTTCAAACCTCTCCTTTTTCCTACCCCACAGGGCTGTTGGGAGATGCGAGACACCTGGAAATGCCCCAGTGTGATTATGGTTATTGTTGCTATCATTCTTCTCTTCCCTTTTCCCACCACCACCCTACCACTCACTCTTAAATCTAGTCATCCAGTCGGCTTGGGGCAGCTGGGTGGTGCTGCAGTTCTGAAGTCTAGAGGACCTGAATTTAAATCCAGCCTCAGACACTTTCAAGCTGTATGACCCTGGGCAAGTCACTTCACCCCAAATGCCTCCAAAAATAAAAGAAAGAAAACAGTAAAAAAGCGGGAAAACCTAGTCTGCTACTTTAGGGGCATACTTGCTTTTCCTCTTTGGGGAGATTATATTTCCCACTCCTTGGCTGGGTAGGATTTCCCTCCTTGTGGAACCCCCAGGTGACTTCCAAGAAGAACCTTGGTGACCCCTCCTCGAGGAGGTCCTTCCAGACCCAGAGTAGCCTAGAACTCCCCCCCCCAGCTCATGATTAATAATGCTTATTGAACTGGAGCAATGATCTGCATGCTTGCTCCCCATCTCCTTCCCCTGGTTGCTCTTCAGTTTAACTGAGCCCTTTCACTTGAACCCCCAAGACGTACCCTTGGGGATCATCCCTTCTCTCTCTCTGTCTTGGTCTATTTCTCTTTCTGTCTCTGCCTCTCTGTCTGTCTCTCTCTTCTCTTTGTCTTGGTATCTTTGTCTCTTTCTCTGTCTCTGTCACTTCTCCATCTGTCTCTTTCTCTGTCTTTCTCTGCCTTTCTGTCTGTGTCTCTGTTTCTCTCCTCTTTGTGTCTATCTCTGCTCTGTCTGTTTCTCTCTCTCTCTCTCTTTCTCTTCCCCACATGGAATGACATGGCTTTTCACTGCACACTCTTAGAATTGTAGAATTGAGAGCTGGGACTTTAGTTTATTTAATCCAAACCTCTCTTTATACAGATGAGGAAACTGAGAAGGAATCTGACTTGTCAAAGTCATACAAATTATTTTTAAATATATATATATATATATTTGCTTAATTTATTTATTTTAAATATCCTTTTCTTTTTAAATTTTGGGTTCTAAGTTCTTTCCCTTCCTCCTACTGAGAAAGCAAGGAATATGATATCAGTTATTCATACATCACTTAAATTTTACACTGAGACTAGAACCTGGATTCGGGTTTTCCCTTCTTTACTCTCCTGCCCCTCAGCCAGATGGGTCTCAGACATCATGGTACCTACCTTTGGGTGAAGGCTGGGCCTTGGAATTGCTCCCGGAGAGGAGGCCATCCTTGGGGCAGCCAACAGGGCCCATGGTCTCCTGTTGCTATCTTTCTTAGGCCCTGAGAACAACTCCCTTGGTTCTCCTCCCGCCACATTGGTCACTGGCTCTCTTTGGTTGCTGGCTCTTCATCCTCTCCCATCCCCTGCACTCGGGGCTCAACCTCAGGGACCCATCTGGTCCTGCCCATCTAAGGATCCCCTTGAAGTGGTCATCCACTCTGCTCAACGTGCTCCACCTCCACTGCTCTCTCCCCTCTCTCCCTCATTAGCTTCAAGGTTTCAACCACTTTGCTCTTTCTAGATTCAGCGACTCCTGAGGACACAACCTGTGATGGAGTAGCCTCCAGCCCCAAGGAGGAAGCATAGGCTAGTTGAGATTGGTCTCTGAGTCTGACAGTCTTGTAGATCTGGTGAGGGGATTAGATTGGTCATCTCCAGGGCCCCCCCACCCCAACCCGGCTCTGAATCAGTGATTGAATGAATGCAGGGATGATCCCACAACAGACCCTTTCTCCTTCCTTCACTTCACTCTCCTCTAGAAAACCTGGATTCTTACAGACTCTCTGGACCCTAAGGTGTGGGATCCAGGTTTTGTTCTCAAAGGACTTCATAGACATAAGTTAACCATGGATTAGTAATGTCCCCTATTGGTGTGTTGTTTGCAGGCATTTTGAGCATTTTCATGGACTCTTAGGGCAAGGTGCTGGTTCTAGGGCCAAGGGTAGCAATGATTGACTCCAGGTATGACCTTTTGTCTCCAGGCAGGTGATGCTTTTCCGGAAGACCCCTCAGGAACTGCTGTGTGGTGCCAGTCTCATAAGTGACCGTTGGATCCTCACCGCTGCCCACTGCCTGTTCTACCCACCCTGGGACAAGAACTTTACAGTGGAGGACCTGCTAGTGCGCATTGGGAAACATCATCGCTCCAAGTATGGAGTGGGGCCAGGGGCAGGAGCAGGCAGGATGGTCTTCCTAGGAAGTGATACCCTTTACCTATGGAAAGTCAGGGGGAGGTCTGATCCTGGAGAATGGTTCATCCTCAGTCCTTTCTGATAGAGCAAGAGATGGACCTGAATTCAGGAGACCCAGATTCAAATTTTGATTAGTCATTCTAAGCCTCAGTTTCCTCATCTGTAAAGTGGGGAATGACACTTTTCCTCTCCACTGTAAAGTGTGGTGAAAGAGAGAGTTATGTTTATTATTCCAGAGCTCTTGAGGGTCTTTGCGGGGTTCCTTCAATGCTATCAAGCACAGTCATCTTCATTGAGATATCAAGCAAGACCCAAGTCTGTAATCCTATGACCCAGCCATGCCCACCTGTCCTTCAAGGTTGTTCCATGTCTTCCCATAAGTTAGCCATAAGGGATGCCCTTAACCTCAAGAAGGGTCCTTCCTCAAGTTCCCACAAATTCTGCTCTGTACCCTTCTCATACCCCCATCCTCTAGTTATCACTAGGGGAGTCTGTAAGAACTTTGGAAGGGGTCCTTAGAGTTAATGGTGCTCCTAGGAAGGGAGGCTGGGATGGTCCTTCAAAATCTAGTTCAACCCCCAAATTTTCAAAAAACCAATATAGATGTTGTTCCAAACATTGCTATTACCTCCCAGTGACACCATCCCTTCAGACAAAGTAGTTGAGTTGACCCATTGGCCACTTCTGGCAATGTCTGTGTCAACAGGAACCCCTAGTCTCTCTGATGACAGGGCCCCCACTTCCCAGCTCTCTCATTCAATCAATCCATTTTAGGGAGGGCTGACTGGGCTTTGCCTCAGGTCTATGCATTTATTTTTAAATTTTGCTTTTATTTACTATTGTCTAATTAAGAAGCATTCACTTTCTTTCCCTTCCACCTTCCCTCCCATGTGACAAGTAGAAAGTCAAGAAATCAAATTCCCACATGTTGGTCATGCCCCAGAATACATGTCTCATTCTGGATCTTATAACTACCTCATTTGAAGAGATGAAATGGAGGTTGAGAAGGGGATGTTTATCGTGCCCAAAATAATGGGTTTCTAGGAAAGGGGGATGTTTCTTTTAAGCCCTTATGATGAGGCAGGTACCCACTGGGAATATAAAGAAAGGAAAACCCAGTCCCTGCCCTCAAGGAGCTCCCAGTCTACTGGGGGAGGATGTAGATAAGAGAAGGAAATTCAACATGTGGGTGAATATAAGGACTCGGAACATCTCCTTCATCCCCATGGTGGGCTCTGGACAGGTATGAACGTCCCATGGAGAAGATTGCCAAGCTGGAAAAGATCATCATCCACCCCAAATATAATTGGAAGGAAAATTTGGATCGAGACATCGCCCTGCTGAAACTCAAACAGCCCATCACCTTCAGTGACTACATCCACCCTGTCTGCTTGCCCTCCAAGGAGATCGTGCAGAAGTATAGCCTGAGGGGTGTATGGCGGAGGGTGTCCGGGCTGAAGCTGGGCCCTGGTTGGGGAGAGGCCACTAGTGTCTGGGTTCAACATTCATTCTCTCATTTCCCTCTCTCGCAGGTTATTCCTGTCCGGATACAAAGGGAGGGTCACTGGCTGGGGCAATCTGAAGGAGACATGGGTCTCCTCAAAGGAAAACCTGCCCACTGTCATGCAGAAAATCAACCTCCCCCTTGTAGAGCAGGCAATTTGCAGACAATCCACCAGGATCAAAATCACGGACAACATGTTCTGTGCAGGCAAGTTGGAAGGGGCAGGAGGAGAGGCTGGGAAGAGGAAGCCCAAGGTCCAAGGTTCACTCAAGCAGTTGGAGAGATGGATGGAGACCACCCTGGCCTGATGCCCAGATCATCTCCATTCAGGTGTCCTTGGGCAGAGTGGGCGAGGGTCTAATTTCTGAAGCAAACAACTGTCACTCCCCTCTCTAGGGTTCAAACCCGATGATGAGAAACGAGGGGATTCATGTGAAGGGGATAGTGGAGGACCTTTTGTGATGAAGGTGAGTGTCACTTCTAGATGGAAATTTTGGAAAGCATTAGGGTGGGAAAAGGGCCCTGGCCAGATTTAGAATTTGGCCAGAGCCCCTGGAGCTTTGTCCGGAGGTTCCAGTATTTAGAAGGAGCTAACAGCATCATCCCACTCCTCTATCTTATGTACAAGAATGACTCTGTATAGCTGTGGTCAGAAGAGGTGGTTCCTAGGGAGGGTAGATGATGGTATCTTGCATCAATCTTTAATCCTGTCTTCTTTAAGAGCCCTTTTGACAAGCGCTGGTACCAAATGGGCATCGTGTCCTGGGGCGAAGGCTGCGACCGGGTTGGGAAATATGGCTTCTACACTCATGTTTTCCGTCTGAAGAAGTGGATACAGAAAAACATCGATCGATCTTGACTTTAGGGGGCCACCTGAGCAAGGAGCATGAACTGGAGAGGCCTCCCCTCTCCCCAGTGAAATGGGAGGGTTTGTGTTTTTTATTTCTAAAATATCTATTTCCCAATAAAAGTCTTTCCTTCTGTGACATATGGCTGTCCTGCTTCTCACATCTTCGTCCTGGGCTCAGGCGGTCCCTGAGGGGCTGCTCAGGACATCTAAGAACTAAATCACTATGTGGACTAGAGGGAACCAACTTTGGAAGAGGAATCATCATACAAGGCAAGGGTCCTTAGCCTCTTTTTGGGCTATGGACCCTTTATGAGAATCATGCTTTTAAATAAAGAAAATAGCAAGTTTCAATTAGAGATTTGTGAAAATAATCCATGTTCACAGATATCCCTAAAGTTGCTCCACAGGCTCCAATGTAAGAAGAAGTCAGGTTTGAGGCAGATTTTATTTTTGGAGGGGGTGGGGAAGGCAGAAACTCTAGGACCTAGACTCATTTTCAACTCAAGAAGGTTCTCTAAAACTTTTCCAACTCTTTTCTCACTCCTGCCTGGAGAATGTCTTGCCCACCCAAGGCTGGCCTATTATGGCCTCCACCACAATGCATGTTCACACCAAATGCTGCCAACTAATATCCTTTTCTTTAGTTGGAAGAATTGCTGTGAGCTTGGTCCCCATTTTCTCTTTCTTCATTCAGATTTCTGATGAAGAGCTGGCCTTTCTTATCAAGACTAACCCCCTCTACACATCTTTCTTTGAGAAAAGTTGGTATTTTATGGGGGCAGCTAGGTGGCGTAATGTATAAAGCATCGGCCATGGAGTCAGAAGTACCTGGGTTCAAATCTGGTCTCAGACACTTAATAATTACCTAGCTGTGTGGCCTTGGGCAAGCCACTTAACCCCATTCGCCTTGCAAAAAAAAAAAATTGTATTTTACATGTTATCTAATTTTGTCATCATCAAGGATATCATTGTCCCCAATTTACAGAGGAAAAAAAAAGCTGAGAGGGGTTATAAGATCATTTGGCTACTAAGTTTCTGAGGCAGGATTTGAATTCGTCTTCCAGACTCCAAACCCCATGATCTTTTCTACAATATGCCACTGAAATGCCTATTTATAAAATTGGGACTTAGGATTTAAAATGGGAGTCTAGTCTTTAAGGCCATTAAGAGAGGACAAACATGCCCTCCCAATGTGTCCCTTGGACCAGCTGTTGGCAAATGGGCTATGTGAAACATAGGTCTGAAACTTCTGTTTTTCCAGTGTAGTTGAGTGCTACAGGTGAAAGGTTGAATGTAGGTAAGGTTGGGGACCAATCTGACAAGGCTTGTCCCTAAGGTTCTAGTCCCTATGGTTCTGTGCTTGCTTGCACAACTGAATATTTTTGTCAGAATTTTGGATAAAGCCATGCTAATGTTGTTTAGCCATTTTCAGTCATGTCTGACTCCTGCTGTGGCACCAAGTTGCCTCTTGGATAAAGGCACGGATGCCATGTTTACCTAGTTTGTAAATGACACTAAGCTACCAAGTTTAGCTTAACACACAGCCACATCAGGTTACAAAAAAGACATGGCACTGAATCTAACAGAGGGGGTCCCTAAGGTCCTTAAGCTTTAATAATTTCAGAATTAAAAATGCCACACACACATAATTTGAGTTTAAATTTTTACATTTACAAAGCCCCCAAGACAGTGGTCATGGTGAATTTTGCTAACAAACATAAAAATTTTAAATTCTAAACTTTTCAGATGTTGCTTTGTTCTATGGTCGGTTGGTTTGTTCTTGTCCATCATTGAAGATCAAAATGGCATCACTGTTAGCGATGAGTTACAGCATGTCTGACTGTGGCTGATCAGACCAAAATGAGCTTGGAATGTTCCACCACATCTGGGGTGGGTACTCTCGATGTAGGTATCTCACGATTACTCTGAGCAGCTTTGGGTCTTCCTTGTTTTACCCTCTCTGATGAGAGCACACCATGCTGGGCAGTTCTGTGCCAGGGTCTCTCATGCTGAACAATCAACTCTAAAGCTTGAGACCTTCAGGATGTCCCGGTATTGTTTTTTCTGACCCCTACTGTAGAGTGCTTGCCTTGTGTGAGTTCTCCATAAAATAGCCTTTTTGGCAAGTCATTGGAGATGGGCTTACAGAAGTTGGGTTAATATACAAGTGGCGCAGTGGATAAGAGCTGGGGTTTGAATCAGGAAGACCCAAGTTCAAATTTGATCCTTAGACTCTTACTAGCTATGTGACCCTGGGCAAGTCACTGCACTTTCTGCCTCAGTTTCCTCATCTGAATATGGAGGACAAACCACTCCAGTGTCTTTGCAAAGAAAGGGAAAAAAATGATTGAAAATGGCTAAACAATAACATGCCTTTATCCAAAATGCTGACCAATATTTCAGTTTCACAAGCCCAAGCTCAGAAAATTGGGGCTGGAACCTTAGGGACAAGCACTGGAGCCTTGTCAAGTTGGTCCTCAACCCTACTCACATCCAATCAGATGTGACTGAAACGAATGGAAAAGCCATCTACTGTTGGAGAACCTTGCATGTTCTGTCTGCTTTTCTGCCCCAGGCATGGCTGGGCTTCAAGAGATGAGCCAGTTTTCGAACCTTCCTGGGCCTCTTTCTCAGATGGCCTGAGGTAAAGGGGTCAGTCTCGGAGCTGGAGGCCAATCTTCCATTTCACATTGAAGAAGTGGGGGGAGCTCCATGACTTGGTTTGCTCATGGTTTCAACACCATCAGACTCCAAGATGGCATCCGAAGCCAGAAGCTCTCCCAGCTCCAGGCCAGGTTCTTCCCAAGGGACAACACTGCTTTCTAGGCATCATGGTGGGAAATCCTTTCTAAGATAACAGCACGCTCAAGGGATGCCGTAGAGAATTAAAATCTAGAAGCAGCCCCATGCAAAGCATGAAGCTGGAGAACCCTCACCATGGTGGGGGAGGAAAGGACACAGCAGACTGGAAAGTCCATGATGAGTATGAGGAACTGATGGTTTTTCAAGTCTCTTGATGGTGGTGGTGGGGGGCTTTGTCTAGGTTGGCTGGTCTCAGTCAGTCTCCTGGAGGTGCGTCTCCTCCTCTAGAAGTGAGGGCTCCCACTGAATGACAGAGGGGGTTTAGTGGAGAGGTAAGGGGGAAGAATCTAGCCCCTGAATACATGAATCAAGACATGGCTGCTTCAATAGTTTGAACCCCCCGTCCCCAAGCAGACAAAGCAAGCCGCAAGTTAGAGGACTGAGGCGCAGCACACAACTGCTAGGAGATGCTCAGACAGCTTTCATTCTTCTCCTCTCTTACTAAACTGCACACACATGCATCAGCTACTTTTGAACCCATCTTCAGTCTCATTTATTATGACATAAGGTCCATTTACATTTGGCTTACTGAGCAAAGAGGCCATCTCCATGTCAACTCTCCCTGATGCAGCATCTGGTAAGATGAGCAAGGGCTGAGATCCTGAAAGAGCTGCTTCCCAAGCTGCTCCACAGTTCACAGGCCCGCCCCTCGCAGTTACACCTGAAAGACCCTGAGAACAACAGCTTCAACTGAGCAAGCCCCTGGGGAGATGAGCAATTAGGGAGATGCCTAAAGGCAGATGTAGTGCCATAGTCACACCAGAGGTTCCTTTTAATCCATGGACAAGGTGAACCAGTGCCAGAGTGAGGAGCCAGCAGGGGCTGGAACTCCAATGAGCTCCATTAGCACAGGCAGCACATGGAAAGCCAGCGTAGAAGACGAGGAAGGTGCCCCTAGTTGGGGGAGGCAGGAGCTTCCTGGCACCTCAGTGAAAATCAGGTGGATGAGTGCCTGTACCATCTGAAGTGACCCCTCTGCCTCTGACTGGCTAAACCACAGATGCTGCAGGTAACAGCAAGCTCTACCTTCCCAACTACAGGGTTGGTTCTTGGTAGACAGTTAGAGTTAATGCAAACTTTATTTACAAAAGACACTTAAATTAGCTTTATCATGCCATGCGTCCATACAGAATAGACTGACCCTTTAGGGTTACAGAGGAGAGCTCACAAAATCAAAGGAAAACCACTGAAGAGTTTCTAATAGTCAAGAGCTAGGAAATATTAAGTCAACTTTACAAATAAGAGTAATTAAAAAAAGAGATGAGAACACAGTCTGAGCAGAGAGAAGGGCGGCTGTTTACAGGTCTGTACACTAAACTAATACACAAACAGTCTTCTATGGGCAGGATGCTCATGGAGAGAAGCAGACTATGTACAAAGAGACTTGTGCCACGAGGATGTCATCCTCCCCCAAGATCCGCAGTGTTAGACAGAAAACCAGTTTGTATCGCCTAGGCCTGGACTGGCCACTTTAGCTCTGAAGACTTCTAGTTGAGTAAACTAAAGCTGGGGAGCATGTGGGGAGCTTCATTTGCGACTGCTCTTTATTCTCTCCAGTCTTTTTTTCAAGTCATCAATGTTAGCAGCTGTGGAGGAAGAGGAGGAGGAGGAGGAGGTGGCCGAGTGCATCTGGTTGGAATCCAGGTCCAGGTGCTGGTGCTGTTCCCGGGACTCCCGGATCTGAGAGAGCTTGCTGTGGAGCATGTCTGTGGAGGAGACTACCGCAGGCACTGAGGGCTTGGAGAGCAGGGTCAGTGAAGGCCGGTCATCCTGCTAATGGGAGAAGGGGATACAAATTCTCAGTAGGCTCACCAACAGCCACATGCCATGGCCTGCCCAGGAGAAAGACCAAGCTTACCTTGGTGTTTTCTAAACCACATCTCTGCCGTAGGATCTTCAGTCGCTCCAGGTAGACAGAGGGTCCAACCTCCTCTCCGTTTGTGTTTCCCACAGAGGACACTGTGCTTGTAGGAGTGGGGACACATGATACCTCCATCTGAGGAGAAATCCCTAAAGGGGAGGAAACCCAAGACACAATAATTATTGTCAGGCAAGAGGCTTCATGAACAGCTGGTGCATGTCCTTTCTGGGATCTCATGTCCACCTGCAGCCTCTGGCCTGCTGACACCCCCAGTCAGGGTTATCTAGACCCCAGACTTCAAAGTCCATTGGGGTGAGCTCAGAGGGCTTAAGCCCATCTCAAAGAAAGGATCGCTTTTATTTCTAAAACACGAGTCTGGATTGGAGTCAGGCAATAAGACCTGAGGAATACACTCAGTGTCCACAAAGACCAGTCCATCCAAAGAAGCCAGGGACTAGGACCTCTCAGAACTCCTAGAACTATATAAAGGAACAAGCCTAAATCTTCCAGGATAAGGGCAGAACCACATTTGGAGAAATAGAGCTGGTTCAGGAAGTAGAATTTGCCTTAAAAACTGTGAAAGGCACTAAAAAGCTCAAGGAGAAAATGTGTTTTGAGAGGGAACTTTTAGGAAAGGAGGAGCCAAAATGCTTGAGGACTATCTGAGTAACAAAGAGTTGAGGCAGGAAACGCCTGTAGGGGGCACAGTGCTGGATGAAGAGTAAACAATCTAAGAGAAAGCTGAACAAAGAAGCTTTGACATCACTATAGAGAACCTATTGAGCTGCTCGGATTCTGTAGCTAATATTTCAAACCAATCTGAAGGAGGGCAACTGGGCCTCACTAGCTTAGAGCACTGGGCAAGCACTTTGTTGAGTTCCCCCTGCTACCCTGCCGGCCACAGCCCACAAGGTTTTACATCTCTTAATTCAATTCTCCATCTGTTCTGGACTCCCACAAGCAAGAAATCCCATCTATTTTTCTTCTTGTGGAAATAATGTCAGTAGAACTGGTGACCCCTATTACTGGCCAGGGGAAATACTCTGGGAGCAAAGTCTACCTGTTGAGGAGGGAATGCGTCCTTTGCCTTCTCTCTCCATTTCTATCACGCGGAGGCCTCGTTCTACGTAGCTCTGAAAGAACTGCGAGGAGTTTTTGAGGAAGGGTTCGATATCTGCATCCGAGTATTTTTTCTTGTATTCATACAGTTCTGCTAGGCCCTGATGAATTCAAAAGGGAGAAAGAGCAGAAGAAGACCCATGGTGAGCAGCAGAGCAGAGACTAAGACTGCTTTATCTGAAGAGGATTCTCAGCTGGACCAGCCACTCACTCTTACCTCCTTAGTGTTCTCTTTGGAGCCAATCTTTTTAAAGATTTCAGCTAAGAAGTCATTAACTTTGGCCTTTGATGATTTTTCATCCTAAAGAGTTTGAGGACAAGAAACAAAGTTAAGATCAATGTCTCCCAAAGTTAAGACAGTCATGATTCCACTTTGCCAGGCTGGAGTCAACTAACTTATAGCTGAAGGCACTCTTGGGCCATTTCTCCAAAACACAATAACCATCAAATTTATACAGTCTTGATCCTTTGGTGGGTAAAGTAAGAAGTTCCTTAGGTAAAGTAATATGGTAGAAAATCTCTCTTGAGGTCTAAGAAAAACAGAAGACTTTGGACCATAAATACAAAGGTTTAGATGGATATGGTGACATAAGAAGCTTGGGCTATAGAAGTCTATGGAAGAGGAACTCACTATACCCAACATCTGCTGCAGTGAAGCCAGAGCAACAAAGGCATTCCCAGAGATAGGAGGCAGCATGTGCTGGGGGGGAGTGTCAAACCATCTCAAAGGCCACTTCCTCTCTGATGAAGATATTCTAGAATCTCAAGTCTTAGAGCCCTGGGAACCATAGTGTATTTCCCCACTTGCCCTGCTTCCCCTGACCAACAGCCCTATTTCCAGTCTGGCTGCAATGCCATGGTCCACCAAAACCACATTTCTGGGTATATGGTCTGGAAACTTCTGCAGTCCCTGCCTCCTCAGGAGCTACCAACTGGAGGACTCAGACAGGAAAGTTCTTAATATCATGGTCCTTAGCTCTGTCAAGGGGTTCAAAACCAGAAGCCAATACGGTTTTACTAATGAAACAACAACTAAAGAAGAACAAAGATCTTCGAGACCCCTAAGAACCAGAAGGTTGAAATGACCTCAATGGGCTTTTGCCCTCAAAATGAGGGCTCCCTGATCAGAGAGTCCATGTACTTTCTCTGTGTATACCCAGGGCTTAGGACACAGTAGGCACTTTCCAATCAATCACCACCATCAGAGAAACCATTACTCACTATCCGAGACGCCCCCTTTTCTGTTTCCTTTTCGGACTTGCTGCCCATCTGGTCCAGACTGTGCTTCATCATCCTGCACAGGTGAGCTTCCAGTTCAGACTCGTTTTTGTTGTCAATCATTGTGAGGTGGTCCAGGATCTGGGGGAGACAAGAACAGGTCCCACTAGTCCTGATGCCATTTCTAGGCTGTTTCCTGGGATGATTGGAAGGTGCCTTCTTATTTCCTTGGCTCACCTTGGGCCCCTTTAGCTTGCAGAGGGTGTGCAGCAGGGTTTTCAGGGTCCGAATGGGGAATTCACTCTTACATTGCTTCAGTTTCTCCTTGGGGAAGACCTTCATGAAGATGTGGATATCCAGGAGAATCCTGTCCAGATTAATGCTGTTGATGGTATCAGGGAGAAGTCGAACCATTCTCCAGAGACACTGTTAGAAACAAAGGGAAAAACAAACCCAGAAAAATAAAAAACCAAAATCCAGCTGCCCACTGGTTGATGCCTAGCATGTCTCTCAAGGTCAAGGAGTTTCATCCTCCCCCAGAGGGCTTCCTCACACTCTCCTTACAGATAAGAAAACAAAGGCTCAGAGAGGTGTAATGAATGACTTGACTAAAGGAGTTGGAGGCTGAGTTGGGACAAGTACAGGTCTCTCTGCACGTTGGCTGGTAATGCCAGGCCCCATGTCTGGCTCAGGCTGATGAGTCCTAAGGCCACACCCACCTGACCTGAGTGCTTCTCAACACCGCCCCCCCAACTAGAAACCAGGCCCAGGTGTAGAGATGCTTGGGGGCATCCGGTCTGAAGGGTCTACTGTGTTAGAACTCAATGCTATGGACCTGGTTTGGAAGAGAATTCTGAAACATTTCCTTTAGGCCAAAAAAATCACATCAAATATGTGATTCAGACAATTAAACTCAAGGCTAAAGCCAAATTTTACCAAAGCAGAAGGAAAGTGGATCCTTCAGGCTGGGTCACCATCTTTAGAATGGTCAGGCTTGGCTTCAGAGAAGAGTAGAAATGGTGACACAACCTCCCTCTGGAGAGGTAAGGGACTAAAGGCCTGGCACATTATTCATGTTGTTAGATGCTGTCAAGATGGTAGATGGTTTGGGTTTTTTTTTTTTTTTAGTTTTCAGGAGTGCCTGGGTTCAAATCCGGTCTCAGACACTTAATAATTACCTAGCTGTGTGGCCTTGGGCAAGCCACTTAACCCCATTTGCCTTGGGGAAAAAAAAAAAGGCTTGTAGCTAAGAGTGTTCAGGCAGGCCTATTCTGTAGGCCTGAATTGGGATGGAGAAAATATGGGAAACCTACTATATGTGGAGACAATGAGCACTAGTTTGATTTAAGAATACTTATTATCTTAATGCCAATGTAGTAGCATTGTAGGCAGCAAGGAGGTGCAGTGCATGTTATGGTTTTTTTTTTTTAGGTTTTTGTAAGGCAATGGGGTTAAGTGGCTTGCCCAAGGCCACACAGCTAGGTAATTATTAAGGGCCGGTGCTCTGTCCACTGTGCAACCTAGCCACCCCCTCAGTGAATCCAGCCTCAGACCTTCTGAGATGTGGGACCCCAGGCAAGGCATTGACCTGCTACCTGCTTCAGTTTCTCCAAGACACACCTAATCTCCCAGGGTTGTTGTAAAAAGGGTTTAGCACAATGGTGCCTGGCCCTGTATAGGCAAATGTCATGTAGGCTTGTCCCCTCCTTCCACCCTCTTCCCCATCTCCTGGTTCTTGACAACTCAACACTTTTGAAGACAAACAGCCTGAATTTTGACTTCACCTTCATGACAAGCTCAGAGAACTTGGGAGAACCAGCTGTTGCTAGAAGGCTGTCCTGAAGCAGAACAAGCAGGGCACTAGGGAGAAGACAAGAAGCAGCATTTAATAAACACAAAGATCATCAACCTATCCACCTTAATCCATTTAAACACCATGACACTGTTGAGGCTAAGGCCCCCAAAAGTGGGCACTCTCTACCAATCTCAGAAAGCTTGCTGAACTTGTCCCCTAGCAGGCCATAGAGTTTAAGAGCATAAAACCAATGGGACCCTTGCCCCCACTAGAGTCTCCCTACTAGTTTGCAGGAAGACTTCCTTTCCCCTTACTCTCTTCTCAGGCCTGAGGCTGTCCAAGAACCCATCCAGGATGGCTGAGAAGGGAAGAGCTCACCCTTGTCTGGACTGCTCTACTCACCACAGTCAGAATCTGAGGAGCTGCAAGAGGACCGGTCATACTGCCCATCCTGCCACTGACTCCCAGACCATACCATCTGTGCTGAAGTCTGGCTTTGCCAGTGACCCAGTGTTATACCAGAAGACCCTCCTGGTTCTGCCAATGACTGTTTTTGATGTATTATCTCCCCCCATTAGTGCAAGAGCTCCTGGTGAGCAGGGACTGAATATACTTGGTACAGGGTTTACTAAGAGTTGTTTCATTGAGTTGACACAAAAAGTATGAATGGAAATGCTTTCAACTCAGCCCACTGTCCATTTGTTTCTAAAAGAGCTGGGTTTGTAGGAGATAACTGATAGTCATTAGAAGTGAGGTAATTACCTATTATTAATTAAAGATCTACTACTTTTGTCAGCAAAAGGGTGACAGCAGACCCAGCGGCATCCTTTCCATGCCGAAGCCTTTCCCCTAAGGTGAGATCTTCTGGAGAAGAACCTGCATGGGGAGTCAAGTCATACCTTAGGATATTGGTCTGGTCTGACTTCTCCAGCACCTTCACTACCAAGAGGTTGACAGAACGAAAGACCTGTTGTCCTTCCTCAAGATCTTCAATTCGAGAGTCCAGCATTAAGGTAATGAGCCCATGCATCAGGTCCTTCAGGACACCAGTGGAGGCTTCTCGGGCGAGGTTTTCCATCTGAAAGAGCTAGCATTCACAACAGGAGGAACCTTCAGACTTCTGTGCCCAGGAAATTAGATAAGGAGATGGTGACAGAAATTGTTCAAAGAATGAAAAAATAAACTATTTGACAAATAACATCAGGCATAGCTATTCAAAACAATTTTTGAGCAGCTCAATTTTTCTTTGTAATAACTGGAATTATGGCACAAAGTCCCCATGGCAACCAGTGCATGATAGGCAGGTCCAGATATCTCGAATTTTCCCAAAACCCACGGGATATACTGAGGACCTTCATGTCCTAACCAAACAGAACAGAAGAAATGAGAGATGTCAGTTCTTCCCTTGGGGAGGTTAAAGCCTTACTGAAATCATGTTCCCAATGATACAGCTATACAACTTGATGATCTCATCCTTGTCGAGTTTCTCATCTGCCATATGCGTGTTGTAGATAAGCCTTAGCTGCATGAAGGTGGCAATCAGGAACTGGTCAATGTGGCCAGACATAGCTTCTGATTTGTCTTCCTGTCTCAGGACCTCATCAATCTAAAGACAAAATTTCAAGACACTGTTCCAACTATACTCTCCTAAGACAAAGAATGAAACTTGAATGGACTCCTAGGCAATGATCAAGACAGTGCCTCCTGCAGGTCTGGATTTAATTTAAAAATCAGTCAAGGGAGGCGCATTGAAAATGTTCACCACCTGAGTTTTTTCCATTGGCCAAGTCTATGATTTCTAATTTAAAAAAAACAAACACTAGACTGAATACAAGCAATATCGGTATAAGGACCCCAAAATAACAAAATACAAAGTTCTTCTGAAATTTTCACTGAAGTATCTCTGCTATTCCCAAACAAAAAGTTGTATCAAGTTAGCATTATCCCTTACAAAGCAAGGAAAGACTGCGAGTCAGATGGCCCCTGTGCACTTGGTTTGTCATCAGATTACTACTGAGTGTGGCCCGCATCACCTGATGCTGTAGCCACACTAACGTGCAACTCATCACTCTCGCGGTCAATGGCTGAAGATCCAGTGCAAACACATACCACCCTCTCCTTACCTGGGTCAGGGCCTGGACACTGGTGTTGATGTCACCACTGGCAACTTGGGAGATAATGAAGTTGATGGTGGATGCGGTATTACTGTGCATGTCATCAAAATGTGGAGAAACAGCCCGAATCCTAGGGGATAGCAGGGAAAGGGGGATAAGTTACAACATCTTAAGTCAGGCACCAATGTAAAGCTGAAAAAGGTCACTTTCTGTTTGGCCTTACCACTAGGAATATTACCATGGAGACCAAATCAAATGGAACGAGCTTAGGGCTCATTTTGCTCAGATCCCACCTCACCAAGGAAGATCTAAAACAGATTTTCTGGACAAAAAAGTTTAGACTTACTTGGGTTCAGGGATAAGGACTGGCTCAAAAATGTCATCCAGTTTGTGCTGGACCAGGGCTGGCATCTCACACCGGACAGTACCATTATCATTTTCAATTTCATCGAGGTCTAGTTGGAACTCCCGGGGTACTGTGTGGGCCGACTCAGGGTGCCCACTCAAGCTCCGAGCTTGGCTAAAGGGAACACAAAGGGGTTTACTACACAACTCTAGGATGTCCTCATCAAGTGATATGAGAAGGCCCACCAGGGGCCAAAAAGCATCCAGGCAAATGTTTAACTTCTGGTTTCACTCAGCCCCCCTGACTGGCTCGAGTCCTTGATCTGGGCTCCTGGTGTTAACTGCCCTGACAAAGCTATTCTGGAAGGGGAGCCATGAGCTAACTGACATTCCAAGAGGAATGCAATGGTACTTGGAGAAGAACTGAGACAGAGGTTCAGAGACCCCCTTTGTAATGGAAGTACAAAAGGTTAAAGAGATGGCTCTCCCGCCTATGTCCCCCAACAAATTCACTGGTATTAATGATATTTCCATTCTAAAGATCAGTTCCATTATAAGGTGCTCAGAATAGAGCTTCTAGAGATGAAAATTCTTCTTTTCAAGTGAATGGATGCCAACTCATTTGAACTATGGATGCGAACACTAGGGAAATTCACAGGAGTCAACATTATCCTTTGTGGTGTGACCCCAAATAGGGCAGCTCAGGTTTTCTGAGTCACTGAGCCAATTGTGAATCATGTGCTTATTAGCTGTTGCCCCAAACAGAGATTAACTATAAATGAGTCTAACAATACATAGGAAGAAGATAGGATAATAATTTGAGGCTCCCAGCACTGAAATGCCACATTGATTAGTGGTCAGACTACAGATGCCTGTAATTAGGAAGAGAACCTAAATCTCTGCACGCTCATGGATCCCCACACCACCCTGGTTGTAAGCTCCAAGCCAGGCACCCGCAGAGGGGATGAATCCAAGTCAGAAGTTACAAAGATATAAGAGCCCTGCTAACGAGGAGTTAGCAGGCAGTACTTACATCCTATAAGTGCGATACATAATTCTGTCCACGGAGAAGCAGTGAAAGAAGGCACAATACCATTTAGAAGAGGTTTTAAGACAAAGACAAAGACAATGAAGATGGAAGGATCAAACATTGTTACATAATATTTGCCCAGACACTATGCCATGCAAGACAATGGTTAGGAGAGCTCATGGTCCCATACGGGACAAGCTCTGAGCTTAGGGCCAAGACCACAGAGATATCCTTGTATGATCACATCCTGGCACCTACTTGAGTCGGGAGGACATGTCCTCAGCTGCCCCCTTGCGCAGCATGTTGGCATTGGAGTTCAAGTTCTGAGTTCGCTGAGGCCTCTCTTCCACCTGCTTGATTGGGGCTGCCGCTGGCCTCTTTGCTGACCGCTTAATTCTCTCCTCAAGCATGCTCATGTCCTTTTCAGATAGCTGTGGGATAGGTCAAAGTTGAATTCAAAGTATCTTTATTACATTTTTTTTAGTTTTTTTTTTTTTTGCAAGGCAAACGGGGTTAAGTGGCTTGCCCAAGGCCACACAGCTAGGTAATTATTAAGTGTCTGAGACCAGATTTGAACCCAGGTACTCCTGACTCCAGGGCCGGTGCTTTATCCACTGCGCCACCTAGTCGCCCCTTTTATTACATTTTGTGAGTTCGGAGTATTGACATATTCTCTCTCCTTGATTTCAGAAACTACAGATCAAAAACATGAGGAAATAGAAATGGCCTCCAGTCCCTGCTTTATGTAAATCCAAACTCCTAGACTCTGCCTCTGGGTCCTTGCAGGCTGCAGCCCCAGGCCAAGGGCCCTGGGGGTCCTCCATCCAGCTGCTGACTCGCAGAGCCCCTGGTGGGGGGGGGGGGCCTGTGGAGGGGAGGGGGAGAGCTGTAGAATCATCTGCTTATGTCAAGCAAGAATGGCCACACATAGAGATTAAAAAGTGTCATGGTGTTAATGCTCTGAAAGCTAAAATCTCTACCTGCTACGAATTAATAACGACCTAATTAGTGTCATGAGAGATCACATTATGAGTAGAATAGGAGAATAAAGAAGAAGCAACATTGATGAGGATCCACTAATGAAAAATGAAAAAAGGTATTTTGTGAAGCTCAGTATCCTGGCCAGTATGGACTATTCCAAGCCACTAATCACCAGCCTTTTTCTTTTTGTCTCAGTTCCCATATTTTTAAATCCATCAGGGGTGCTTAGTAACATATTTCAAAGTGGTCTCCATACTATTATGTGGAAGTGAGGTCCAGCCACCATAGTGAATTCCTGCAAGGAAGGAGCCAGGAGACTCTCAAACAAACTTCCTCTACTTCCTAGTTTGAGGTCTGCCATAAAGCCAGTCAGTTTGCTAAATTCCTTCAGGGGAAGGACTGAGACAAACCTCTGGCTGTCTGGCGACCATCCATCCACATCAGCCTGCTGAGGGGACCATCTCCAAGAAAAAAAGGCCACTCACATTTCCAATGAGTTTGAACACTTGATCCCCGTGCACGTTGTAGACCGTCACAATGGTGTTGAGGGCAGCATTGCGAACAGTGTTATCCCGATCACCAATATGGAGAGCCATTTCCTTTAAGGCTTTTCCTGGGGTTGGCTGGCAAACATTCATGCCATAGGATTCAACCAGACAACCCAGTTCTTCCAGGCATTCTAAGGAAATCAAAGAGAAAACCCAGTGTGTCATTCAGACAGGCTGGACTAACACACTGGTTCAGGGATTGAGCTTTACTGGAGAACCTTCCTTGGGACATGCTGATACCCCAAACTAATCCAGCCCTGCCAACCTCTCCTCAATAGGATATAACTTCCCTGGCAAACACATGGGGCTTCAGATAGAAAGGCCATGGGGCAGCTGCCCCCTGGCAGTTGAGGTTTTTCACCAGGGGGTTTACTGAGTAGTTTCTGTATCTTCTGACACCACAGGTCCATGGGGATGCAAGGCATCCTCACTCTCCTAGTCATGTGTACCCTTAATTAGGATATTCCTCTGCAACTTGCTTTTCATTTTTGTCTTTTTGCTCTCAGCCCAATATACAGCAGATACATTTATTCAGCAGTTATTGAATAAATAGTGGGTACTTGCCCAGTTAGAGAACTCAACAAATTCTTGTCCCAAACTAAGTTACATGCTATACCTGCTCGCTGCTTGGAATTCTTGGACTTGGTTCCTTCCATGATAAAAGGGAACATTTTGCTGGCTGGGTAGACAAGGCACATCCGGTTTAGGATGGCACGAACATCTTTGCGAATAACATCTTTTGGCTCTCCAACCTGATCAACAAGAAAAATCCAGTAAAACAAAATACTTTGCATATCCTTATTTCTCTATATTGTCTGTTCTTAAAGAAAAAGAGGGGTGACACTCTGTAACCAACTTAAGAGTAGAGAGGAAACGAAAATCATCATATTGGAAAATGGCTCATTTTTTTCAGAGAAAGAATGCCACACTACCTTAAGGATGAGATAGGGGATGAAGGAAGAAGCCTCATTCTCAGTCAGGTGATACTCTTCATCACTCAGCAGAGTAAAGAGTAATTTCAGGTATTCCAGAGCTTTCATGAGGACACTTGTATTGGTATCAAAGAACCTCAGGGTAAGCCACTTCAGGATGAGATCCAGGCAACTAATAACACCTTCCTTCTCACTCTCCAAGTGCTTAAAGACAAGTAAAAATGTACAACTTCATATATATATATATAAGATCCATTTCCATAGAACAAATATCTACTTAATCTTACCATAGCCTAATAGTACAAACCATAAACACCTGATTTTAGATTCTTCCTCCTCAATTTATAACATTACTATCAACAAAAACAGATAGTCGAGTAAATAAAATGATAAAATAAATGAAAAGAACCATGGGATTTTAAGAAAACAGAATCAAACAAATTAATAGACAACCAAAAATGCCTTCGCCCTACATTCTCTAAGTCTCCCTTAAATCCTGCTCCTTTTACTAGAAAGAATCAGAACTAGGATTCAAACCTAGGGATTTCCTAGCTCCATCAGGAGAACATAACCCAATAGACTACCCTGTCTCTTCATGTTTCTTTTCTTTCACATATCTTTGTAATATGCTATTCTTCTAAAAAGGTCTTATTCATTGGCACAAATGAAACCTTGGATTCTCAAAAGCTATGTCATCAGAGCGCCAGATCTTGAAAGTTTTACTAGGCTAGAAAGAATCTGGAATATGTTCTAATTTGTACTCCAAAGACCAATGCAATTAGGTATAGGAGATATATCACCAAAATTGTACTTTGCTGATAGCTATTGTTTTTGCCATAGAAACATATTAAACAAAGACATAAAATGAGCCACATTTTCCCTATCCCCCCCCTTTAAAAAATATTTATTTGATTTTTTTTCAAGGCAATGGGGTTAAGTGGCTTGCCCAATGCCACACAGCTAGGTAATTATTAAGTGTCTGAGGTCGGATTTGAACCCAGGTACTCCTGACTCCAAGGCCGGTGCTCTATTTCACTGAGCCACCTAGCCACCCCCCCTTTCTATTTTTATAGCGATGACAGTAGAATGGTGACAAAGAGCTCAATGGAGAAAGTGCTAGAAATCATTTTTAGATTGTAAATGAACATTAACTTGCTGATGATCCTCTTAAAAGTGAGATCTTTTTCCAGGGACCATGTCATGGAGCATCTTGAATGCCAGGTGGAGAAAAAGCTGTTTAGACTTTGTAAAAGAAAACCAATGAAGAACCTTTAACAAAGGAATGCCATGATGAAAAGATGACTACCTACAGAGGGTGATTTGCTCTCATAGAAGTGACACTGTACAAAGAATCTATAAATCATCACTCAGGATTATGAAAGTCTTGAATAAGAATTTGAAGATCTTAGGGAAATAGATGGATTTTCATCACTATTGTGCTTAGAAGGCAAAGAATTCATTCATACAAGAAATAGAGCTTTGAATTT
The DNA here is from genome assembly GCF_037893015.1 of Macrotis lagotis. Taxonomy (NCBI): domain Eukaryota; kingdom Metazoa; phylum Chordata; class Mammalia; order Peramelemorphia; family Peramelidae; genus Macrotis; species Macrotis lagotis. The sequence continues at coordinate 271,593,242 of NC_133660.1, forward strand.
CTAGGCTTAAAGTGGAATGAAAGGTTTCCTGCCTTTTGATGGAGTATGCTCATTAATATCTGGAATAAACTGTCTGGAGCCTTGCAATCTGCTTGAGTAACCAAGAAGATAACTTTTCTGGGGTCACCAAGACAACAAATGCCAGAAGTGAGACCTAAACTTAACTCTTTTGCAATTAGAAGCCAGATTTTCTTTCAGAATATTATAATACTTCTCTAAAAAATGCTTATGAATTGAATAAATGTGAAGTTTTAGTCTTGGATTCAAGCCATCATCAACTTCACAACTGAATATGAGAGAGGCAGGTCCAGAAAGCACAGGAGGGCTTATACAATCAAGGAGCTGGGGACAATGACTCAAGGCTCATGAGACTCCAGGTATCATTGAATGAGATGAGATCTAGTGCAGGGTTATAGTTCTGAATGGGTAGGATTTATTCAAAAGAAACAAGATGGGCAAAAACTGGTGGAGGAGAAGAGAAATGGGGTAGATATTTATATCGATAAAAGTTACCCAGGTGAGAAAATCCAGAAACAAGAGTACAAAGTATCACAGAGAACAAAAGTATTATATGTTGATGACATAATGAGCACCTTGAGAGGTTTCAGTATCTGAAAATGGATGGCAGTTCTTCTAGGATTGGGCAGGTTTTCTTATGTCATGTTGCTGTTTCTATGTTTACTTTTCATGGTACAGCTGATCAAATATAAGACTGAAATCTCAGGTGGGAATAAACTTCTTTCCTCAATCTGGACTATAAATGCTCAGCCTCTCCACAAAACAACACATTTACATTCTACTCGAAACTTACATCAACCATAACAGCTAGGGCTTTGTTGTGATGCTGAAAGTCTGAGTGAAACATCTCATCTTGTAACCATCTGGCCACACAGCTGGACATCTGCATCTTTAACTGCTCAATATATTCATCTCGGGGAGTGGTGAAATTCCATTTCAGCACCTGTAAGGGGTCACAGATAAGCAGTTGGGGAATGAACTGAGCTCATGAAACCAATGTTTGTGCACCCTGTGTTTTGGCATTTTGTGGGGGTCAGAGGCCAGATGCCAAAATTCACAGGATGAACTTGGAGTATAGAGAAAATAGCAAGACATATCTTAAACTACTTGTCTCTTCCTTCATGGCTTAGGTCAAGTGTCTCCGTCTTCCCCCTTGAAGTATTCCCCAATCCAATTTTTGGGGGATTTTTTTTTTTTGCAAGGCAGTGGGGTTAAGTGAATTGACCAAGATCACAGAGCTAGGCAGTTAAGTGTCTGAGCCACATTTGAACTCAGCTCCTCCTGACTCCAGAGCCCAACCTAGTTGCCCCACCAATCCAATATTTTTAAGGGTTTTAAAGGGTTTGAGATTTGGTACTCAAAATATCCTTGAGTTTAAAGTCATCTTAGCCAATATTGTCCTCACCTCTCCAGTAGAATATTTGGCTCATGAGCAGGACTCACCTTGCTTTTGTCCTTTTATCCCTAGTGCCTGGCCTTTCACACACTAGGCAATTATGAAATGCTGGCTGAACAACTTCAGATGCAGATATAGGAAAGGATCCTGGTTAAGCCTCAATGACTGATGTTCAGACAAAAGTAGAACCAGTCATAATATGTGGTCTACAAATCATACATCTTTTGTGTCAAAAAGGAAATCTCTAATTTTTAGAGCATATCTCTAAGGGGCTCAATGAAGACTTCTTCTCTACTGAAACAAAAGATACCCAGTAGATCTGCTCTACATAGTCTTTAGGAGGGATTACTGTTTCTCTAAAGAGTTTTTTAATATTAGCTCTTGTAGTACAACAAGAATTAGATCTAAGATGAAGCATTATTACATGATACAGCAATGACTCTGGACCATACTTCGGGTTTACCTTTAATGCCTTTTCATCTTTCATCCTCTGCTCCTTTCCATTCAGAACAACAATGAAAATAGGACCAGACTTATCATCATCTTCCTTTAGGGTGGATTTACTTGGCATCTTCTTTCCTTGGACACCCTGGGAACGCGATGGGGAGAGTGATGAACAAAAGCAAATATGTAAGGCAAAGGATAAACATTACAGCAAATGAGACTTTCCTCAAGGAAGGACTGAACTGCCCAAGCAAAGTACAGATTCTGAGACACCAACCTGAGGGGAGAATCCAGTGCTAGAGAATCTCATGGTGACTACCCCATGCCCTCTGTGTGTGTGCTCTGGTAACCATAAGACAAAGTCCCTCCACCACAGCTGCCCCAGCATCCCTCACCAGAACCATACCCGTGCTTATGGTCCTGTTCCTGGGTACCTGTGTGACTGGCCGTTTCTTGCTCAGGCTAGTATTGCAGTCAGAAAAACTGTCACTACCATTAGACGGCTGCAATAAGCCAAAGAATATTTCTATTCAGGCAAATCAAAGTAATGAGCTACAGGAAGACTTCAATATGATTTTCAGGTATTTTTTCTAAAAGCACTCTGACAAGAGGTTTGCTTTTCTTATTCCTTAAGTCCATCCCTCAGTGTGGTACAAATTAATTCTCATTTCTCTCTAGCTCACTGTCACAGTCTGGGCAGATGGGATGGCGACAGTTGCAAGAAGATCTAATACTCACACAGTCCCTAGTGTGTGGCAAGGGCTTTACAACTGTGATCTCACTGGATCCTCACAAGAACCCTGGGAGGTTGGGACTATGATTTTATAATTTTACCTCCATTTTACAGATGAGGGAACTTGGAGCAGACAGAGGATATATAGGACATGCTCAGGATCCCACAGCTACTAAGTGGCTGAGGTCAAATCTGAACTCAGCTCTTCTGGACTTCAGGCTCAGTGTTCCCTAGCAGCCTTCTGATTCATGTATATGAAGTATTTTGAAAAATCATTAGTTTTTTGAAAAGAATGTAAATTCTAAAATGTTTGTGTTGACTAAATTTAAATGCGCAAAATCAATAAAATAGCCATTACTCAATGAAAGGGAAGTTCTTAAATAGGATTGTTTTTTCTAGCTCAAATACTTTCTAGTCAAACCAACCTTTTACATGCTCAAATTCAGCCCAGGTCCATTTGTAAGTCACCACAGAAAAAAAAAACAAAACTCCCTTCCTGTCCACAAACAAGAGATTTGGATGAGAAGGAAGAGGAAACAAAAAGAAGCATTAAAAAGGACCTCATCTTTATGCCCAAAAGGCAACAAAAATGTGCATACCCTTTGATCCAGCAATACCACTACTGGGTCTATACCCTGAAGAGATTATGAAAAAGGGTAAAAACATCACTTGTACAAAAATATTCATAGCAGCCCTATTTGTGGTGGCAAAGAATTGGAAATTAAGTAAATGTCCTTCAATTGGGGAATGGCTTAACAAACTGTGGTATATGTATGTCATGGAACACTACTGTTCTATTAGAAACCAGGAGGGACAGAAATTCAGGGAAGCCTGGAGGGATTTGCATGAACTGATGCTGAGTAAGATGAGCAGAACGGGAAGAACACTGTACACCCTATCAGCAACATGGGGGTGATGATCAGCCTTGATGGACTTGCTCATTCCATCAGGAGCAATTTTGGGCTGTCTGTGATGGAGAATACCATCTGTATCCAGAGAAAGAATTATGGACTTTGAACAAAGACTAAAGACTATTACCTTTAATTTAGGGGAAAAAACCCCCCATTATCTTATCATGTAATTTTGCTATCTCTTATACTTTATTTTTCTTCCTTAAGGATATGATTACTCTTTCATCTCATTCAACTTAGATGAATATATACCATGGAAAAAATGTAAAGACTAACAGATTGCCTTCTTGGGGGAGGGGGGAAGCAAGATAAGAAGAAAAATTGTAAAATTCAAAATAAAGAAAGTAAGAAGATCCATGTTACATAAAAAAAAAAAAAGGACCTCACAGCTAAATTTTGGGAATTGCTACTAGGCAGACCCACTAGATTATGAACATGGGGAGAGGAAGAGAAGAGTGATGGGATATATACAGAAGTGGATTCTTAAGTGTCCCTGTGGGTGTAATGAGTTTGTCAAAGTCAATTAGCTCCTGGGGCCCTTTCCCCCAATAGCTTCAATGTTTAATGATGTACTTATCCCTCTCCCCTCATTTCTGTTTTGAACAATCACTTGGTTTGGAATCTGTAATCCCTAATTATCACAGCTTACAGGATACTCTTGTCTAATCTTAACTTAATTCTGAAACTAGTAACATATAAAATGTGCATTTCCATAGACTAAGTATACCAGAAGAAGAGACTGTATATTAAAACACAAGTCTATCACTTTTCTTGATTTTCCATTTTCCATTTAAGTGTGTCATCAAATCAACATGTAACTTTTTTTTTTTTTTTTTAGGTTTTTGCAAGGCAAATGGGGGCTAAGTGGCTTGCCCAAGTCCATACAGCTAGGTAATTATTAAGTGTCTGAGACCGGATTTGAACCCAGGTAACCCGACTCCAGGGCCCGTGCTTTATCCACTGCGCCACCTAGCTGCCCCAACATGTAACTTTCAAAGTTGCCTTGCTTGGCTGATATTTTTGTTCATTTAAAAACATGTTTCAATGACCCTCTTTTTCTGTTTTTCTACCCCACTGCCAGTTAGAGACACTTGCTACTTTTTTGCTTTTTTCTTTCTCAATGGGGGGAGGGAAAGGTAGGAAAAAGCTAAGAATGGTCTGTTGAAAAATCAGGTCTCATTCTTACAAAGCTTTTTAACAGAAATAAGTGGGATCAGTAATACCATATCCAAAAACCAAGGTTTGCTCTCAAAGGCAGCTTTAGCTTTAAAAAATCTCCTAGGGAAGGCTTTGATTTACATATGGGATATGAAGAACTATGATAATAATGGTGTTTCACACATTTATAAAAAACCTTGTGAACTCCGACTTCTATTTGCTCTGAAATCAAATGAGAATTCTGTTACCTTGGCTTTTGAGGAAACTCCTCCACCTCTGACCTTTTTAGGATCTGGCTTGGACTCCACAGAGCTGGACATGGAATCTTCCACAGGTGCTTTGACAGGGAAGAAAAGAAACTATTTCAAGCTATTTTCAAAAACTGGCTACAAACTTACTGTTAATCATGTACAACCAATCAAATTAATTTAGGGTTCCCTGCTCATGACAGCCTTACTTTTTTTTGTTATAATATTACTTTTTCCATTTGTAATTACATACTTTCTTTTTTTATTAAATTTGCTAATGGTTTGTCAATTTTATTGATATTTTTCTTTATTGTTCAGATATTATTCTTTTTTTTTCTTAGGTTTTCTTTTTTTTTGCAAGGCAAATGGGGTTAAGTAGCTTGCCCAAGGCCACACAGCTAGGTAATTATTAAGTGTGTGAGACCGAATTTGAACCCAGGTACTCCTGACTACAGGGCTGGTGCTTTATTCACTGCGGCACCTAGCCGCCCCCAGATATTATTCTAATAAATTTATTTACAAAGCTTGTTTGTTCAACTGAAAACTGAAAGCAAGTAGCATTAATAACTGTGTTTCAAAAGCAGTAAGAGTTTCCACAAAACCAAACAGAACTATTATTTTCAAAGAACCAGAACCTGGTTTTAATTACCAATTTGATTTTCTTTCATTTTCTAACATGTTAAGGGCAGAAATTAGTAAAATAATTTTTAAAAAAATCATTCTTCTGGACTATTGTTTTCTCTTCTAGTTATCTTTATGTGAAAGAGCCTCCTCAGCAATGGAGTGATTCTTGGGCAAATCTGAAGGGGGGGTACTTCAAACCCACTTCACTCCTCTAGAACAAAGCTTATTCTTGCCTTGATCATTACCCAGGGAGGGGAAATATGTCTCTCTCTCTATGTGATTCTACTTCCATCTCTCTCTCTCAGGGTCTCAAAGATATCATTTGCCACATTAAAGATCTTTTACCCCCACCAATCAGAACTCCTTTGCAGTTGCCCAGGCCATAGTTCCCTTCCCTGACTGTCCATGCCCCTCCTCATCAGTCCCTAGGCCACCTGCCTTCTACTGTGTTCTCTTGGAAATTATTCTCTTTTTATTTTTATCTTTACTTGAAGGATTATCTGTTCTTTCCAGCAATAAAATGGACTATCTATGTCAGGGGTAGGTTTGTTTTATTTTTGCCTAGCACAGTGCCAGTCAGGTTAGTGATTAAAAAATGTTTGCTCAATGAAATACTTTTCTTTCCAACATTAACACTTAGCAATAGAATTTTGTCTCTGAGAACTGTTTTGTCAGCACCTCAAAGTTTTTAATATGTAGAGATAACTATTGTCACTGTTCTCAAATCACTCTCTTTTTTCTTATTTCTTTTTAAAACCAACTGCTCTTTAAGAGTTTTTTAGTTTCCAGGAAGTTTTAATTAAAACCTTTATCAATTTGTTTCTAATTATACCATATTGTCTGAAAACAAAACATGTAAAAAGACTCATCCAATTGTTGTATTATTTCTCTACAACTTTTAGAATTTGACCAGTTTAAAGAGTATTCCATACTTTCTTATGAAAAATGTCCCATTTCTCCTATTATGTTAATTTCAACCTAAATAAACAGCTGAGATGAGTGATATGTTTATTGTTTATCTCTTGATTTTGTCATATTCTGATCCTAGATTACTTAATATCACCTTAGGTAGATCTGAAAACTCAGCTACTGGTGCTTCATTCTGTACACCAATAGAATATTTATACATTTTTAAAATTCTCTACCATGTCAAAATTTTTCAGCATGGGTACAATGAAAAGAAGATTGAACATATGACTGAATTCCCCAGGTATAAAATGAGAGGACTGAGCAGATAGATAACTGCCAATGGTCCCTTTGCACTATATGATAGTCATTTTTTTAACTCAAGGAACAGGAAGGGTCAGAGCTAGTCATGGGCTCAAAGGTGAATAGCAAGGGCTGCAGCAGGTTGAGAGAGAGGTAAGCAGTTTTAGTGAGGATTTTCCATTTGGTGATTTGGGGAATATTTCAGGCTTTGTGTAGGGGTGAGGGAGGTCTGGGGAACAAAAGGGTAGAGAAAAAGAGGGAATCCTCTGCTGAGGTTTTGAGTCAGGCAGGAGAGCCCAAACCGCATCAATAAAAGCCCCAGAGGAACCACCTACCGTTCTTTGGTTTCTAAAGGAATCCAAGACTCCCTTCATCTTAGGCTGGGTGCTGGGGTGGGGAGCCAGAGAGATGCTTCTGGGCTTGAAGATGGGGAAAGTCAGAGATAGAAGACTATAAAAGACTTGGATGTGGGCCTGAGCAGGCCGAACTGGGGAAAGTCCCTGGAGGGATATGCGAAGATGGAAACTAGATAGAAGTCCATCCTTAGGGGGCCGTAAAAGGGAATGCATGAGGGGCTACAGTTTAAGCTGTAGGATTCCTGAGCAGTAAAACACCATTTCAGAAATAGAAATAGCAAGGTACAATTTCGTCTTCGTTTCTGTAGAAAAGTGAGAGAATGTTAACTTGCTGAGAGATATGAGTAAGGGTTGGGTCCCATGTATTTTTCTTATACTGCTACCTGACAGGAAGTCTCACTTTAAAAGAGAAGGTACAAACAAGAAATGTTATTTCTTTACTAAAGAGAAAAATAGAAGCTAACATATCACCATGATAAGGAAACTTATTGTTGCAAACAGGTGAGTAACAGACAGGTTTTTTGGCTTCCCTGATCACTATGACTCCTTGGTTCTATAGACAAGAACCTTCTAAACAAAAATAGTGCAATTTTAGATCAACTGTTCCCAGAGATATTTTAATGTTCAGTTGGATCCCATTCAGACTCCAAATTGTAGCAGGAGCAACATTTTTTTTGCAAGGCAATGGGGTCACAAGGTCACAAATGCCCAAGGTCACAAAGCTAGGCAATTATTAAGTGTCTGAAACCAGATTTGAACTCAAGTCATCCTGCCTCCAGGGAAGATGCCTGCACTACCTAGCTGCCCCCCCAGAAGCAACTTCTGATTAGGGCCTAGGATCCAAAGCCCTTGAGCCAGCTAATGAAACTAGGCTATACCCAGTGTGCCCTGAAGCTCCTGAAGAAGTGTAAAAGAAGGAACTCTCACATGGATGAATGGTCAAAATGGCCTGTGTTCAGAGATAATGAGGAAGCCCTAAAAAGTCTTGATCTTAGATAGACATGGAGTGTGGAATGGGCCTCCATTTCTCTCTCTGATGTACAATGAGGTCTAGACAAGGCAGCCCCTCAGGACTCCTCCAGTTCTAATTTACTGGAGGTGGCTGTAGGTATAAATACATGATGGATATTTTGGGGCCTTACCCTAGGCAGTAGTTCTTAGAGGTAACAAGCATGAATTAAACGCCTGATATAGGCCAATCCTTATGCTATTATTTGCACAAAGTCAAGGAGCACAAAAACAAACTTGAAAGTCTCCGCTTTTGAGGAGCTTACATTCTAACAAGAGAGAAAAAATGCACAAATACAGGTATAGACACAATGTATAAAAAACAAATGCAAGATAAAGAGGAAGGGGAGGTGCCAGGAAGGGTCTCAGGCAGGTGGAGCTGGCAGAAAACCAGAGATTCTAAATGATGCCTCAGTGAGGAAGGAGCAGAGCCCCCGCCATAGTGGCTAAAGAGTGGGAGGGGGAGAGACTCTGGGCTGAAAAGAACTTTAAATTCCAAGCCGAGGAATTTATGTTGAATCTGAGGGATTCCCTCGAAATTTGCTTTTTTTTTAATGGGGTGGGGGAGGGGATAGAGGGCTATGACCAGTCCTGAATTTTAGAAGTTGTAGGAGACAGGTTGATAAGGCCTTGAACAAGTAAGAGGAGACTGAAATTAGACCAGATAACCTCTCACAAACTGTCCTGTCCTTGAAGTTAAAAAAACAACTTGATGAACTGATGCAGGAAATCACTGAACACTTTCACAGCAACAGTGCGTGAGGGTCAACTATGAGAGATTTGGCTCTTCTCAGCAATACCATTGTATCAAGGACAGTTTTAAAAGACCTGTGATGGAAAATGCCAACCACAAACCAGAGAAAGAACTATGGAATCTGAATGCAGATCAAAGCATACTATCTTCACCTTTTAAAATTTAGTTTTTGCTTTTTTCCTCTCAAATTTCCCTTTTTGTTCTGATTCTTCTTTCACAGTGTGACTAATATGGAAATATGTGTCATACAATTGTACATGTATAAGCTGTATCAGATTACTAAGTTATATTAAGTGAGAGGAGGGAGGAATGGAAAGGAGAAAATTTTACAAAAACGAATATTAAAATTATCTTTACATATAATAGAATTAACACACACACACACAGACACAGACAGACACACACACACACACAAAACCTGAACTGAGCAACAGTAGGTAATAATGGTAGTTTGGAAGGAGAAAGACACTAGGTAATATTTTATTTTTAGAAAGTCATGTTCCCAAAATAGTGTGGAGCAGTAAACTTTTCTTTAAATTCACAAATTATATAATGTCCTAAAATGTATGCTTATCAAACTACCAACAGATGAGTAGATAACTATTCACTATGAATGCTTGCCATTCTCAAACAGGGATTAATTTTTGGTTTAAATAATTAAAGACCCCGCTTTAGGTCAAACCTATTTTTTCCAAGACAACTGAGGAAATTAGCAAACTTCTCTATTTAAGCTCTTACTTTTCATTCCATTAAAAGAACTTAGATTTAAAATTAATGAAATTATTAAGATATGATTCACCTAATTCTTTTTTACAAGGAATTCTAATTGCATTACAAGCAATTCTAAATTTTGATTTCTAAACTTATAAATGCATATAGTACCATATATAAAACAAGGATGGATTTTTCAATGAAAGTTTCATATTGATGAAAACAAAAATTGTGTTACTATGGAAAACTACAATATTTGTTTTTGGATGTATTAATAAAAAAATAATAAATTTATCAAAATTTGGAAGGAAGCAAAGTTTCTATCCACTGAAAAATTATTGCACAAACTGTGATATGTAAATATAATGGAATATTGTTGTGCAATAACAATGTAAAAACTTCAGAGATCTATTTTAAAAAAACCCCAAACCAGAACAAGGTGAGAAAACCACTTTGAAAACCAACAAGAGCTAGGATACAGAATCTTGGCTGGGCTCTTGAGACACTTCCTTTCCTGCCTGTCTTATCCCTCTAAGAGACATTTACCTGATACAGGAGGACATTTGGCTGGACCAGCCCCTCCCACAGGTTTGGAGGATGCTTTTGCAGGGGCAGCAGGCTTGGCTGGCATGTTGGCTTTGGCTTTCTCTAGCATGGCCAGTACCTGATCCTTGGAAGTTGGCTAGGGGGGAGAGAGAGAGAGAGAGAGAGAGAGAGAGAGAGAGAGAGAGAGAGAGAGAGAGAGAGAGAGAGAGTGAGAAAGAGCCCATAATCAGTCACCATACATAAAATGCCCATTCTACACTTGTTAGCAGATGTGCTCTTAAGCAAATGACCATAACTGCTTGGGGACAACAGGAGAGCTCCCAGAATGGAAGCACAGAAGGAAGAAAAGCAGCACCCTATGAGGGAATCATACTCAAATTATACCATACTGCAAGGAAAAAAGTTTCTAGGAAGATGCTGAAATCAGAAAATAATTTTTTTTGGAAAGATTCTGAACTGTCAAATAAGATTTTTTCCTTTCACAAGTTCTTAAAGCCTTGAGTCAGAAGAGACGAGAGAATACTGTGTCTCCTTTTCTAAACTTTCCCAAAGGTGTACCTTGAGTTTCCCAGTGGCCTTGGCCATCTTCTCATAGCCCAGATGCATCATGAAGAACGGCAAGGCATCTTGGGCTTTTTTCCGCACATCCCCATTCCGATCCTCCAAGCATGAGTACAAATGAGGGACACAAAGGATGAGGTCTGTGGGAGTGGAGCGGAGAGCAGGAAGTTTTTCAGCCAGCCAACCCAGAAGCTGTTAAAAGAAAACAAGAGATCAGCTGGGGACCCGAAGAGACACCAGTGGTTGATGTACATGATGAGGCTTGCTAAATTCCAACACTAAGTCAGTTCTTACATGTAATGATCGGATGGATTTAAGATTTTCCTTGTGTCTAATTTCCTTCCACCAATGTTCACAGCAGCCCCACCACACTTTCACATTCTACCAGATTCTTGCTGGGTTATTTTCATAATTCCCTCACAGAGGGCCCACCAGCACTTAAACCATCCATTTAATATATAATAAGAAAAGTGGATATAGATGTTGCAAAATGACCGACTAGTCATTGATAGTGTCCTACATGCTATAGAGAAAACGATTGAGCCTGAAGTTAAGAATTTGGGTTTGAAGCCTGTTACTACCTGTGGCTGCCAGGCTCCTCATTTGCATAATAGGCATGCCACCTGTAGTGTCTGCCTCATGGTAGGGTGGTGAGGCCCAAAGGAGATCACGAGCACTGAGCAAACTTTCAGATACATGTTAACTCTGAAGGAGAACTCTAACTTTATGGAGTTCTCCGTCCACCATCATGAATGTACTGACAGTGATTCATCTTGTTACATATCACCATCTGAGTACCGTGCCATTTTTACAATTTTTCTTAAATGCATGGACACACACACACACACACACACACAAAACATACTATGCATTTATAAGTTTAGGGATAAACATATGTACATCAAATTCTAGCTACAGGAATATAGAGCATAGCTAATGCTATCCAGGTATAAACCCCTTTGTGAACTGCTGGGGTTCTAGAAAGACAAAAACCAGACCTACTCTCAGGGTTCTTTCTTACTTACATCTTGCCTCATGTCAGTACTTGGTAGATCATGGAATGAAAATGTATTATGTGAAATACAGGTAATTTGTGGGAGTTGTTCTGTTTAAGAAGAACCTCTAAGGTTACATTATTTTAAAAACAATTAAAAACTTAGGATCCTACATTACCTATGATGCTCAGAAATCTGTGCAATCCTAAAATCATGGTTACCTATTTAGAGTTAAGAGTTGTGGTCAGAAGACTTGGGTTCAAATCCTGGCTTTATCATCAATCTGATTTTCTGACTAGTCCCTTAGCTGAGGCCTCAATTTTCTAACTCTGAGGTGTGCAGTTTGAGATAACTACTAAGGCCCCTTAGAACTCTATCATCTCTTCTCATATTTTCATAGAAGACATATTTGAAGTATGGCTTCTCATTGGGTTAAGAGGAAAAAAAGCAGAAAATAGGTTGGCAGTTGCTTATGTCTTCTAGGTATTCATTTTGGGTAAATTGTATATTCCTGCACAATCTTCATTTGTTTGACATAACTTGAACAAATCCATTTGTTTGTCCAGCTGCACTTTATTCTGTGATCTCTAACAGCTATTCCTCAAATCCCATTAGGGAAAGACTCATATCTTTTGGCAAGTGGAGGAAGGAAGAAATGAGAAGATGGTGGTGATGATACTAATTTTTCATGGTAAACCTTAAGTGATACTGGGATGGTCCCATCATACATATCCTAGCATGTTAAATGGACCTTTCTGGGCAGGGATTTGGAGTTTCTTCCAAGGATTCAGGCTGTAATCCATCCATCCTCCTAGGTAACACCCATCTACATTATCACATAGTAACCGTGAAGATCCACCCAAGTGCTGGCCCCTTCTTTCAATTTTTCTGATGTTTTGAGGATGCCAGTGGAATGTTCACTTGGGGCTGTCCATGTGCTCTCCTTTCCTTTCATCATATGACCATCTGTTTCACTCCTACATTTCCCTGACTGTATTCTTTACTGCAGTCCTCCTTCCAAGATCTTTATTTGTTATATAATGTAGCTTATTCACACCTATCTACCATGCATTTTTCCATTTCTCTCTGTGTGAAACTAGTGTTCTATGATTAAACTCAGAATAATTCAACAAATGTCAAGTTAACTATCCTGAAAACATTTCTGCTTGCCTTTTACAAATGGTTTTGAATAAAGTAAGGATTACTGGGCAGTTAGGTGGCACAGTGGATAGAGCACCAGCCAGCCCTGGAACCAGAAGAAACTGAGTTCAAATCTGACCTCACACACTTAATAATTACATAGCTGTGTGACCTTGGGCAAGTCACTTAACCACTATGCCTTAAATTAAAAAATTAAGAGTTACTGAAAATAATAGAAGCTATTTTATATGTCCAATGTCTGGTTTTAGTGATTAATATTCACAGAAATAATTTACTTTATTAGGCCTTCTAGAAAAATTCAAATATAACCCATGGGAAAGAGGGTGGGGTGGGAGAAACCCCCTTCAGCACTAATATACTCTGTACTTATCCCTCAGCTAACTCTGTAGTTTGCACTGGCCAACTTCCACCCTTAGAATGATCTCATTACTCACCTCCACCTCATATAATCCCTTATTTCCTTTGAAATTGAGACATAAAGCCTTTCTAGAGTTGCTCAGCTGTTGGGGGTTCTCCCCACCTAAATTACCTTTTATATATTTTGAACAAACATATATATGCATTGTCTCTCCAGGCTGAATTGTAAGCTTGAGAGACTATGAGAAAGAAAAAACAAAAAACAATAAAAATTGCTTTGGCCTACATTCAGGCTCCACAGTTTTTTCCCTCCGGATGTGGGTGGCATTTTACAGCGTGAGTCTTTTAGAACTGTCCCAGATCACTGTATTGCTAAGAGCCAAGTCCATCAAAGGTGACCTTCCCACAATGTTGCTGTTCCTGAGTACAATGTTCTCCTGGTTCTGCTCACTTCACCCAGTAGCAGTTCATGCAAGTCTTAACAGGCAATTCTAAAGTCTAGTCACTCATGAATTTTTGGAGAATAGGGCTCTATCACATTCAATGTTCAGCCATTCCCCCGTTGATGGGCATCCCCTCAGTTTCCAATTCTCTGTCACTACAAAAAGAGCTGCTATAAATATTTTTGTACATGTTGGTCCTTTCCCTTCTTTTATAATCTCTTTGGGATACAGACCTAGTAGTGGGATTGCTGGATCAAAGGGTAGGCACAGTTTTATAACTCTTTGGGCACAGTTCCAAACTGCTCTTCAGGGGAACAAGACAATCTAATTATTTGTCTTTGCCTCCAGGACGCAGTACAGTGCCTGGCACTCAGAGGGCATGTAATAAATGCTTTCTGATTGACTTTCTAGTATAGTACGATGAGGTAATAAAGGGGTGGCTCAAAACGGAATGGTTTTGTTATTGTCATCAATGAAAAGAAATGCCTATAAAAATGCTGGTCCAATGATTCCACTTCCTGTTTGTTGTTTTTCTTCCAGTTTCATTAGTGAATGCCAGGGGAATAATCTACACTGGCTGATCCTGTGCCAAGTTTTTTGCTGGCTTACTTTTTTCTCCAAACATTCAGTTGTTCTATGTATGAGGCAATGATGATGGGAAATCTCCCACTGTCAGGCCTTGGGCTTGGATGCTAAGCTCTGGTCTTTTTTTCCCTTTTGGCAAGAAAATGAAATGGTTGTTTTGGGAGGTGGTTTCTGTGCTCTTTTGACACCTCCTGTGGAGACTGTTTTGCACTGGTTAGATGCTTTAAAATGCTGACAGTCAATGGTTTAATTTTTGTCCGCTTCTCACATTTAGGAGAAGATCTCTTATTTAAACTCATCTAGATGGAGCTGCTCCTATGTCATTATCCTTTCCAATAAAGTACCACCTTTGACACCACCGGTTCATTATCTGGCCACATAAAAGCTGACTCTAAAATGACTTCTACTTCTAAAGTACCAACCTCCTGCCTTAGGAAAGGATTTTCCTTTTTGAGCTCCTCAGATAGATCTTCTCCCTCTAGCCATTCCTTCATGCCAGTCTGTTCTGCCCAGGCATTCACAGTTGCGAGAGCAGCAGCCCGAACATTATTCTGTAAAAAGACAAAATATTCAAAAGGATTCATAATCTATAGAACTGATAGGAGGAGAGGGTAAAGAATCTGTTTTTTAAAAACAGAAAAAAAGAATCAGAGCTTCCATTGTTAAGGGGCTTTCCTTTTTCCTGGAGGATGCAACATAGAAATAAATGAACAAGGCTTGATATGATATACATTATACCATAATATAACAGAATCTTGAAAGAAACCAGATTCTATGAGTCCAACTGAGATTAGGCAGGGCCTCAATTTCTTTCCACTACTTTGAAAAATTGTTAATTTTTTAGAATGCTGTTACTTCTTAGTAATATCCTCACTCTAACACTACCAATAAAAACTCTTTTATCATGAAGAAAAACATTTAAGCAAAACAAAACTTCAAAGGGGAATTACAACTAATACATGCTTTGCAATTGGAGATCCTATAGATGTAAAGGAAGAAAAAGGCCACCCTGTCATATTTTCAGCTTGACCTCATTAGGGATTCTGTTCCCATAGAATGTTTCTTGACTTTTTGATGCTTAAGTGAGAGATTGCTAAGAAATTAAGTCTAGTTGCATGTTAGACATTGATGTGCTAAATCACACAGCTACTACTTCTTTTTGACTGACCCTCTATGAAACTGCTCTCCATCCCCACCACATTAACAGTGACATTCTAGAGCACCCTGGCCAACTGAGCACTCGGTTTCCACCATTCCATGAAGGAGAAAAACATTAAGCAGTCCAATCCTACACAATAAATCTGCAGCAAGTCATGATGCCAGTCAGCATTTATCAAAACCCACTATATACTAGATACTGAAGGCAGGTGACCACAATTCCTGCCTTCACAAAGACTGCATTCTCATGGGTGAGAGAGCACATCAATAACTAGGAACAAGCATGATGTACATGGAGTAAAGAGAAGGCAAAATGAAAAGGATGATTTGCCTTTCTGTGCTTGTCCTCTGCACAAAGCCTGCAATGGAGAGGAGGTGTCTGATAAAGACTGGACAGATTAAGACCCAAGTGGGGGGAAGATAAAGGCTCAGGCACAAGGTGGACCTGGGTGAATCTTGAGGAAAGCTGGGGAAGAGGGAAGAGCGCTCCAGGCAAGGGCACATGAGACTAACATCACACAGCAGGCTGGGAAGGCAGGGAGAGGCCAGTATGAGGGGCTCAAAGGGAGTCCAAATCAAAGGTTACTGCAATACCATGGACAAAGACGAGGAGGGGCTGTACATGGTGTGTGATTGAGGGGGTGGAGAGAAGGGAAATGATGAGTGAGAGAGGTTGTGGAGGAGTCAAAGGCAACAAATGAGACAGATGAGGCAAGCATGAACAAAAGAGGCCCAGATGATACTGAGGTTCTGAACTTGGGTGACTATGAGGATGGCGGTGCCTTCAAAAGGAAAAGGGAAGATGAGAAGGGGGGAAGGTTTTGGGAGAAGACAATGAGTTCAGTTTTAGACATGTTGAGTTTGAGATGCCTATGGTACACCTAGTTCAAAGAGGCAGTTGGTGAATTAGGAATGAAGGTCAGAAGAAACTAGGGCTAGACATGTGCCAATCATCCGCAAAGAAAGGGAAAGACTCTGCCTCATTCAAAACCAATTTGTTTGTAAATCAAGACATCCTCCCCTGATGTGGGTGGTCCTCCTTGAGAAGAAAAGAGAATAACAAGCATGGAGAGGGTGGCTGAAGCCATAAGAACTGATAAAGTCACTAAAAGGTAAAATACAGAGGGGAAAGAGAGCCCATGACAGAACCTTTGGGGATGACCACAATGAATGGGTATGACATAGGTAACAAATCAACAAAAGAGACTGAGAAAGCATGTTTCATACAGGAGAAAAGTAGTGCCACAAAACCAGAGAAAAGAGTAAGTATTCAGGAAGAAAAGGTGATCAACAATGCCAAATGCAGCAGTAAAATAAAGAAGCATTAGAGTTGAGAAAAATCCAATATATCTGACAACTAAGAGATTGTCTGTTAAATGTGGAGAGGGCAACATCAGTAGAGGATGAGGCCAGAAAGTCAGGTCATATATGCTGAGGGTGTAGAATAAATTGTGAGGAGATGAAGATGGAATTCTTAAGGAGTTTAGCCACAAAAGGGAGAAGATATACATAACAACCAGTAGGAATGGTAGGGCCATTTAAGGGATTGTTTGAAGATGGGAGAGACAGGCATTTTTGAAAGCATGGAAAGGATTCCATAGATAGGTAACAATTGATTTTGAGATAGAGGATAACTAGAGAATTTATTGACAGAATTAGGAGGTGACAGGATCAAAAATGATTACTTCTTCACTTAAGACTGGATTAAAAGAGGAGAAAATAAAGTAAAAGTCTAAATGAAATGAGATGATGGAAGGGGAAAAAGGGAGAGTTCTTGGTAAAAAGTCTCAATTTTTTAAAAGCATAAGGCAAGGATAGGAAGAGAAGATGCTATGGGAGACCAAGGAGAAATGACAATGTTTGGAACAGTAAAGGGCTTGAGATAAGGTAGCCAGTGTAGGGGTAGGTGATGGCCTAGAAAAGAACAGAAAGGTGGCAGAAGGTCACGGTGAGGTTGAAGAAGAGGGTAAGAGAATTAGAAGGTATATAGAAAGACTGATAATGATAAAAGATTATAATAAAATGAAATAATTTCTGAACGTACAAACAAGGAAGAGGAACGCTAATTGGTAATTACAAGATAAAGGGTATGAATTTCTCTAGGGAGCTGAGGTGATGCAGAAGAGGTCCTCAGAACTGAGCAGATGAAACAGAACTGAAGAGCCAAGATGGAAGTGTGATTCTAACTTTAAAAAAAATCACTTTTGAGTTCAAGTACGCATACTCCAACAAGGCACCCATCTCCTGAAGAATTAACAAACTCGACCCATGTGATGAAGTAGAGCCTTCATTAAATGGCAAGTAAGAATCAGAATAAAAACTAAAAACACACTCTAAGGGTAAAGAATAACCTTTCATTTTTGCACTGACATAATTTTCACAGTGTAATTTTGTCAAGTAATAAAATGTTGTATTCCTGGGAAGCTTAAAAGTAGTGTCTTAGAGGCTAGAGAACGCTGGGGTTATAAATGCAGGCAGCATATGTGAAATGAATTATGCTACCCACAAGCCTGTTGAGTAGCATGAGTTTACCTTGCTGTCTCCAAGAACTGTGATGATGGGGATGCCCAAGTTCTTCACATGCTGCTTGATATTTGGGCCCATGGCTACTGCCAACTGTTGCAGAATGTTCAATGTTTGCTGCACCTACACAGGCATATCACACATGTTTACATTCAAATCTGGGTGAATCACATTCAAAGTCCTTCAACAACTAAGGCAGGAAAATATACTTCTATACTGTTATTGAAAGGGATGATTTCCATCCTTGGGCAGTGCTACTCATCTCTTTGTCAATTAATATTTTTCTTTTAGGTTTTTTGCAAGGCAAACGGGGTTAAGTGGCTTGCCCAAGGCCACACAGCTAGTAAGTGTCTGAGACTGGATTTGAACCCAGGTACTCCTGACTCCAGGGCTGGTGCTTTATCCACTGTGACACCTAGCCGCCCCCAATTAATATTTTTTTAAGCTGACTTAAAAAGAATGAGAAGGGATGAGTTGGTAGCAATGGAAATACAACTCAGAAATAGAAGAATGCATGACATACCAAGATTTTATTTGAATCATTGAGTCGACCCTTCAGGGCAGCTGGAAGTTCACCAATATTAGGATGAATGAACTTTGCTTCATTAATGATACTAGTCACTTCATCCAAGCCTTCCTTCCGAATTTTCCAATTCTTGTCCCCAATCTTAGATACCAGCTCCAAAGTGATTTTATCACTGGGAAAGAGAATCAAAAATTCACCAATTAAATTCAAATTTTTAGTAAGATGACTAGAGACATATCACGATCAGAGTTTAGAAAGTAGTTTCTTGCTAAGTAGCACTTTTCCTTTACTTTGGGAACATTAGTTAATCTAAGATATGATGCAAAAAAATTGTGTACCTAGGGTTTCCAGAAATCTCAGCCCCCCCCTCCCCTCTACCCAGTCATAGATCACTAGATGCCTTTAGGCTCCCTCAGCTTCTGCTGGGGTCTGGCCTAGGGTCACACCTTTCTGAAACCAGACACAGGATCTCTTGGTGCAGTTCACCCCAGGGCACAGGGGCTGCTAAGGCTTGTCACCCATTCTTCCTCTGCAGCACATCTCTACTTGGAACTCTCACAGTTAAAGTACAGCTTCCTTACAATCTTCTGGTATATCTTGAATTTCTTGTCTTCTGTTTTCTACTCCTAGACCCTACCAGAGGGTTCCTTCCTCTGCATTCTGGATGGCCCTGAGCTTCTCTCTTCCTTGGCATGCTGGACCCCAAGCAGCTCTAGGGTTTGTCAGGTGAGGCTAAAGAGCAGGCTGCCCAGGAGTCTCCTGCCTCTTCCATCTGGAAAAATCTGCTAGGGTCTCCAAAATGGCAAAGCAGTTGTTCCTTTCACTGTCCTTAAAAAAGTAGCCTAGCAGGGCGGCTAGGTGGTGCAGTGGATAGAGCACCAGTACCTGAGTTCAAATCTGGCCTCACTTAATAATTACCTAGCTGTGTGGTCTTGGGCAAGCCACTTGACCACACTGCCTTGCCAAAAAAAAAAAAGAAGCAGCCTAGGATGCCTTTGTCCTCCTTGCCTTCCACCTTCAGAAGACTTTAAGTGGCCTAGTCCTCCATCAGATGCTGCCCTGCAGTGCCCCTGGGCCTCCTGGAGCTGATGGGCATGCCAGACTCCCATTGTGATGGACAGGATGACCCAGAGAGCAGGTGTTAGATAAATAAGTGCACAAACCTGACAGCTGAGAAGTTCCCATCTGTTTAGTTAAGAAGCTTATAGTTGGGCCACTCAGGGCAAATTCAAGCAATCAGATGCAAATATTCACCATGTCACCACAGCTATCAAGTTGGAGGTAGAAATAGAAACTTTGGTTCCAGCAGCATTTTGCTAGTTTACCTTTGCACATTATCCTCTGTTTCAAGCCATAGCTTCTTCGACTTTTCTACTCTACACTCCCTTTTTGAAGGCAGTGTGTGGAATCTGCCAATGGCAAATTTGGAATTTCCTAGTCTATATCCCCTGGAACCCTTAGTACAATGGTGGGACCCTTAACTTATCTATAATCCAGATTTCTCTCTCATACCCTACTAAATGAACCTTCATCTCCAAATTTCTGTCTCAGGTCAAAGTCTTTCCCTCTTTCCTTGTGCCTTTGTTTCAGCCACAGTGCCCTTTTAGGAATGCCCTTCCTTCTAGTCTTCCTGCCCAGCCCTCTGAGACCCAGATTAGTCCTGTCTGTCATCACACTCTAGTCCATGGTCAGAGCCTTTTCTTCTGAATTTCTGCAACAGTTGTTTGAACCTCTTATCTGTCTGTCATGTCCTTTCAGTGAGAGATGCAATTCTTGAAATGATATAGTTTATGTACAGCTCTGCCCACCACATCTGGTAAATCCCTGAGCACACTGTATCACTGTGTATTTATTTGCTGAATGAATGAACAAACCTTAACAGAAAAAAAAAAATTAAAGCAATCAGAGCCCTAATTTATGGCTGTTCCTCTGGGGAAAAGGAGGGCGGCCACTTAGTCATCCCTTTTTAGGAGTTGGGAGGAAGGCAACAGAGGAATCTGTCTGGTGGCTTGTCTGCCCAACAGCATTTCTGCTCAAATAAATCTTTATTTCTTACTTTAAAACGCACCTGATTTCTACCCTTGGCAAGAGATCTACCACATCACTGCCACCTTCATCTGGCTCATCCCCATCTTCTCCTTCATCTGCACCAGCCCCAAGGTTTTTAGAAGTTCCTCTTGTTGGGGCAGGAGGGGTTTGTCCCTGCATCTGCAAAACAAATGCATAAATAATAATACTTGGAATTTACATAGCACCTATTTATAAGCAAGAAACTGTGCTAACAGTTATACAGATATTATCTCATTAGATCCTCATACCTGTCCTGGAAAGTAGATGCACAATTTTTATCCTCATTTTACAGATTTTACTGAGACAAAGAGATAAGTAACTTGCCCAGGGTCACAAAACTGCTGAGTATTGGAGGTCAGATCTGAATTCCAGTCTTCCTGACTCCAGGTCATGCTTTTTCCACAGTGCTTACCTGCCAACCTCTTCTCCATGGGTATCCCCTAAAGGATCACTTCTCTTCTCCCTCTATACCATCTGTGATCTCATCTACTCCTAGGGATTCAGTTCTCATCTCAGGTCAATTTATCCATCCTTGATCTTTTTCTTGACCTCTACTCTTACTTTTCCAAGAGTCTAGTGGACGTCTCAAACTGGATGTTTGAATGACATCTTGAATTCTAACACGTCCAAAATGGAATGTGTCATCTTTTCCCTACAACCCTCCTCACTTCTTAACTTCCCATTATTGTTAAGGATACCACCATCTCCCCATGCTTGGAGCCTACATCCTCAACTCACCCCCTCAATCAGAGTATCCAATCAGTTGCCAAGTCCAGCATTTTTAATTTCATAAAATCTTTTGTAGGTGGAATGTCTCTTGCTGTTCTTTTACATCGCCTCCATCTTGGAACAGGCATCATTGCCTGGGCTACTCTTAACAGCTCAATGGTTGGTGTCCCTCAATTAAGTCTCTTCACAATCCAGTCCAGTCCATCCTACACTCAGTTGCAAAATTAATCTTCCTAAAGTCCAGGTCGGAGTCATGACGCCCTTGCCTCCTTCATTTAATCAATTCCAGTGGGTTGATGACCCCAGGATCACTGTCTTTGAAGGCCTTTTCACACCTTACTTTTTTCTTACAGAAACTGCAATCCAAAGATACTACAAGATACTCTACCTCCAATACCAGGTCCTTCCACTACTTGTGGCCCATGTCTAGAATTCTCTCCTTCTTCTCTGTCACTGGATTTCCTTGGCTTCCTTCAAAAATCCCCATTAAAGCCCCACTTTCTGCAGTCAGCCTTTTCCCAGTGCTTCTTAGTCTTAGTGTGGTTCTTTTTCAGTCATCTCCAGTTTATCCCATTTATATCTCATTTTTACACTGTTATTGCTAGGTTGCTTGTGTCATTACACCATGAGGTCTAGTATACACCATGTGCATGAGGTGGGAAATCAGGACACACCTCTTCTCACAAGTAATTCATTCCTATGTAAATTTTTGTTGTTCTTGTCATTGTCATGGTAGGTTTTATTTGATTTTTTTAGACTTTTGCAAGGCAACAGGGGTTAAGTGACATTCCCAAGGCCACACAGCTAGGTAACTATTGTCTCAGGGCAGATTTGAACTCAGGTACTCCTGACTCCAAGGCCGGCCCACCTAGCCGCTCCTCATTTTAGGTTTTTAAAAAAAATCTCCAATTTATTTTATTTATTTTTCCAACTATATGCAACAGTAACTTTCAACAATCATTTTTTGTAAGGTTTTGAGTTGACTCCTATGTAAATTAAAGGAGGAGGAAGAAATGATAGTTTCAGCTCCCAAATTCTGATTCTATTATTCTATAAGATAGCTCTTAATGCTGTGGATAGAGCACTAGACTTGAAATCAAAAAGACCTGAGTTCAAAGTAAGCTTGGCAACTTATGAGCTGTGTGACCTTGCACAATTTCCTCAACTGTAAAATGAGAATACTAACAGCTACTTCCCAGGTTTACTGTGAGGATCAAATGAGAGAATATTGTAAAAGAGCTTAGCAAAGTGCCTGTCTCATTATTAGAATCATATAAAAAGACTAGCTGCTATTATCATTATGATGGTTTTGACTGTTGGGAGTTTAAGAGATGGCAACTGCAGTTGAAAACTGAGGTTGAAAGCCAAATGGCACAACATTAAGAGAAGTCCCCACTGGAGATCGTCTTCTCAGGGAAGGAATAGGAAGACACGGATCACAGGATGAAGATGAGGGAAGTGTGTGTGTGTGTGTGTGTGTGTGTGTGTGTGTGTGTGTGTGTGTGTAGGGAGGAGGGAAGCAGTCAGGAAACAAAGAATGGGCATGATCGAGGGGCCCTTGTGCAGATAGGAAGAGTTACCTTAGTAAGGAGAAGAGACAAACTGAGATAAGACAAAGAACTTGATGGCAGAGAACTGGAGAAAGGAAGGTGTTGGTGCAGATGGATAACTTAAACAGGCACACAGACATTTTAATTTCCCTTAGAACAGGGAAAGGGGCAAACTTATTTGGGAAAGCACACTGCACACACAGGCCATCCGCAATGGTCCTTACATTGTGAAGTCTTGAGTGCATTTTCCAATGATTTCTTTAATGCCTACAATCTGATCTACAAGACTCTGGTTAATACTAAGCAACTTTAATCAAGACACATTACTACTGAAGCTAGGAACCCTAAAACTAACCATTTGAAATACTATTTCTAAGCCTAATAGTTGGAGGAAACAAACACACAGCTTACCTTTTCAAACTCTGCATCTATCTGGGAGAGGAGGGCTGTTTTCTCATCCTCAAAGAACATTCGCAAAGAAGGGCCCACATACAGATACATTACCCCAAGCAGGGTGATGGCAGAAGTCCTTACAGCCTGCAAGGTAAGGCAGAAAGGACATGTATAATGCAGAATAGATCCCAGGGGCCCGCTTACGCCATTGCCATTTTCTGTTAGGTACTCACTGGATTTGTAGCAGCAAGAGCTGTTTTCACATTGCTAATGAAAGCTTTGACATTTAACCTAAAAAAGAAAACAGTGCATATTCAAAATAACCCATGAGATTTTATAGGAACGGAATATCATCAACTATTCCACCACTACAACTATAAAAAGAGAGGAAACAGGGAACTCTCAAATGAACACATTCACAAACTTGCAACAGAGAGAGAGGGAGAGAGAGATAAAGAAAGGGGGTGGGGGGACAAAGAGTTGATTCAGGAGTTTAGACATTCCTCTGGACATTTAATGCTTGACACCCCACTAGGGGAAGGAAGACAGGACACAGTGAAGCAGTGAGATTACTGCCATGTGACCTGTTGAGCCCTGGTACTTCATACTTAAGAACAAGAGAGAGATGAGAGGAGGTGCTTTTTAAATTCAGAGAAGTCTATTTTGTTCTGGAGAGCAGGTTGGCTACATATTAATATTTATAGTCATAAACAATAACAATAAGATGGGAAAAAAACACCAAAAACTTATTAGCATCCAATTTACTTATCTTCTGAGACTTACCCAGAAAACCCAAATTCCTTTATTGCATTGGCTAGCCAGTTCAAGGTTTCTGACTGATTTTTGGGATTTTTCTGTGAGAAAGCCATTGACATGACCTAAAGAGAAAAATACAGATCTCTCTTTTCCTCTCCACTATATAAGCATCACAAGAGAAGAATACACACCAGATGATGATAAAACAAAAGGGGAGTTACACACAACAGATTCCTATTCCCCTATATCACAGAATCCCCACTTTTCTCTTCCTCTACACTGGAATCTAAGAGATCCAGCAATTTAGAGCTTGAAAGAATGCTGACAATCATTTAACTCAACCCTCTCAACTGCCCAAGGAGGTGACTGAGCTCTGGGCTGTGACCCAGGACAACAGCCAGCAAGGGAACCAATACTGAAGTCTTGCATCTCTGCATCCAAATCTGAGCCTTCAAACTCTATATCCTATTTGTCTCGTGCAAAGGGCTAGATGGGAACCCTGAGAGCAGAGAAGACACTTTCACTAGCCTGTGTCTGTGCTTGGTGACTATATAAGTGACTCCTTGAGAAATTTTCTCCAGAAGGTCACAGACTAAAGCCAGGTAAGCCCAGATGAGTAATAATCTCTTTTGAGGCCAAAAGAAAATGCAGTCTTGAGATAGGGTTTGACAGAAGGAAAGGACTTGGAGCTTCATCAGTGAAAATGATAAAAGAAATAAAGAGAAAACAACCAGAGTCCCAGACCTGCTCAGCTGTCCATGGGAGCAAACATGCTTCTGCAATTGCTGTCAGAGCCTCCTTTGCATTATTGCCACATTTCACATCACCAATTTTATCCACAAGACCATCCAGGACAACCTGAGCTGAAGTTTTGGAAAAGTTTCCCTTCTGAGCAATTAAAGCAACAATGTGAAGCTTCATCTGCATCACCTGAAGAAAGACAAACAGCAAGGAGGCAAAGCTGAGTCAAAAAAGTCTTTGGGTTGTACAATTCAACCTGGAATGGATAAGACCAAGGCCAAATCAGAAGTATAGGATTTTATCAGTGAAAAGGGCTTTAGTCTGAAACAAAGAATGTTACAAATGGTAACTCTATTTGAGAGTAAAGAGAAAAAAAGAAAAATGCCAAAGCACCTCAAAATATCAACCTATACCACCCACAAAGTTTGTAAAAGGACTAGGGGTAGAGGGGATGAGGGAGAGAAGAATGGAGTGGGGGAGAAGCAAATTATACAACATATACATAATTGAAGGGAATAAAGAGAGTATTAGTATTAGATAGTAACCACTTGGAATCAGAAATGGTCTCATGTAGGAGGAAGATCTTGGGAGGAAAGAGAAGACAAGAAACCAAAGACAATTTGTTACACTGACCAAGGGATAGATTAGATGGTGGTATTTCCATCATCAGAAAATCTTTCCTCACATTAGTTACATTTTAAAAGCCTATTTATGCAACTTGAGATTCAGATCATTAGAGCCCCATTTAAGTTAATAAGCATAAAAATGTAGCTCACTCTGGGAGGGCTAAAAATCTCTCAGTTCCTGGCAAAGGAGTACCCATTTGACTCTCTCTATCTTCCTAACACTAAATTAATGCAAATGGAGCTAAAGGAATTGAAGTTAGGATGTCAGGGTAAAGAAGGTCACTTTTTCAAAAGAAAGACCCAGGAGCAGACTTAGGGAGGGGACTACAGGGGTGGAGGAGGCCTGGAGGCCTGTGAGAGGGGCAGCAGATGGAGAAAAGTCAAAAAAGAAGGTGGGGGGGGTATGGAGGAGAGGGCCCTAGATGATAAGGCTCCCAAAGTCCTAGAGAAGAGTTAACATTAGCACTGCTAGGAATGTAGTTTTGCTTCATTACGAGCTAAATGTTTTTATTATAGCATCTGGCTTATCAATCGCAATACTTTCTATGGGAAAATGTATTTCATATTCCCTAACAAGTGACTTTATCCTAATTTTTCCCACTGGCTTGCTTTAAGAAACTACAAACATGCTTATTTTCTGGTTTTTCACAGAATCCATTATAAATTAAAATTACAGCCCTTTTTTCCAAGTTCGTATTTTCTAAAAGGAAATTTTATATATATACCCAAGGTCAGCAGATCACACTTCACCAACATCTTCTTGAGTGTGGGAACCAACACAATCCCTTCCCTTCTCCCCAAATGAATGACTGATAGCAGAGCACAGCAAGGGAAGAGGTGGAAGGAGTAAGCCTCTGGCCTGTACTCTGTAGCAAGAGGCAAGGAGATCTGTGTCAATGAAAACATTAAAGAGAATTCACAATACCTGAAAGTTGGTTTCTTTCCATCCTGGCTTCTTAGCCAACATCCTCACCAATGCTTGACAGGGCATTTCAGTTCGGTCCATTAGCTCAACAGCCTTAAAAGTGAAAAACAAACCCCAAAGGAGTCAGAAGATGGCATAGACTGTGCCATGCAGCCTTGTGATGCTCGATACAAAGCTTAGGAAGTAAGGAGGGAAGACATAACATTTTGCAGATGAACAACCTGAGGCCCAGAGAATGAGTTATTATTTTTCAAAGACTTCTAAAAAACAGCTTTCTATCTCATTCCAAATATTTGGTAGTGACTTTATTTAGTGAATAATAAAATTGGCTAAACTATATATCCCCCTTCCCTAAAATGAGGAAACTTTCCATTATTTTAGAATCTTTCAAAACTTTCTGCTTTCAATATATCAGGATGAAACAGAAATGGGAAACAGGAAAGGGGAGGAAAAAATTTGTTTAAATGGTTCTCCAAGAATTAAAAATTAACAATCCTAGGAAAGACTGCTCAAATTGGTAATTATAAGTGAAATATAAATCAAAACAACTCTTGAGCTCTGCCTTATACCAGCAAATTTGCCAACATGAGTTTAAGTTGATGTTCGAAGTTAGGCATCCTCATTTCCTCATTGCTGGAGGGGGGGGGGCCCTGTGAATTGTCCTCATCATTTCAAAAAGCAATTGACCATTTCAAGCTGATAAAAAGTGGCAGAAATGTCCATAGCCTAGCCTATGCCCCAAAGATCACCCTTGCTAACATACAAACTACAGAGATCAAAAAATGAAAGAAAAGGTTCTACATATGCCACAAGTTTCAAAGCAATGCTTTTTGTGGTACAAAGAATTGATAATAAAGAAGATGCCATGAACCAGGGAATGGCTATATAAACAATAGTACATGAATGTAGTAGAGTATCACTGTACCATGAGAAATGAATATGAATTCAGCAAAGCGGGGCAAAATTTCTATCAACTAATGTAAAATGAAACAAGCAGAAGCCCCAAAATAAAACAAGATACACAATAATTATGACAATGTAAATGGAAAGAAACAACGAACACAACAAAACTCCTAAGCCCCAGTGTCCTGCTCTGTAATTAAAATGACCAAGCTGGACCCCAAGATTCTCTTTCTCTTATTTACTACAGATGTGGAGGGCTAGGGTGGCATAATCCTGCACTCATGGTTATAGATAGTCAATATAACAAGTTTTGAACTGCTTTTTTTTCCTTTTTGAAAAAAGAAATCTGTTGGGAGGGATGACTGGGTGGCAACAAGATAGATTAGGAAATGGATAAGTTGTACAAACAAATGGGATAAAAATGGTATTAAGACAATTTGTTCCCTTCAATTGAATAACTGAGCAAGCTTGGATGAAAGAAAGCCTTTGGGGTCAAAAGGACAGGAGGTTATGAAAAGTGCAGAGCTATAATTGATAAAAACGAGCAAAGACAGAACATTTTAATGAAAAGTCCCTACCGAGGTAGATAGGTGGCACAGTGGATAGAGCACTGGCCCTGGAGTTAGGAGGACCTGAGTTCAAATTAGGCCTCAGACACTTAATAATACCTAGCTGTGTGGCCTTGGGCAAGCCACTTAACCCCCATTGCCTTGAAAAAAAAAAGTCATTACCCCTCAAGACTAGGAGGTGCAAGGACCCGACAGCTCTGCCATGCCACAAATACAAGGCAGCAGACCCAAGACCACAACTAGTTGTAAAACAAAGCCCACCATAGCCTAAGGACCCCAGGCTGTCAGAGCCACCTCTTCCTCTCTCAGCGAGGTAATTTCTTTCACAGTTCCTTCTTGCTCCTTACCTTCTGGAACTCCTCCATGCAGGCCAGTCGTTCCTTCCAGTTACCACTATCAAGCAGCTGGAGGCAGGTAGGTGGAAGGACAACTGAAGCTTTCTCCTCACATATTTCTACCTGAAAGACACCAAACCCAATAGTATTAGAAGTTACCCAAGGCCACCAAAAGAGGGAGCCAGAGCAGCTGAATTAGCGTTCCATGAGTAGTCCCATGGACTCCTGTGAGTCCAGATGCTGTTGACAGCAATCACTGACCCCATTCCCAATAAGCCAAAGGATGCAGGATTCGTGAACTAAGAAAGACCCAGTACCACTCTGAAGTCTTCAATTTCTCAGCCTTTCTCTGTTTGAGGGTCCTGGGGGTGGGGGGTGGGGTGTGGCGCAATGCCTACCGAAAGCTCAGGTTCCACTATCTCTTTGACATCAGAGCCTTTCTTGTTCTTAGATCCGGCACCTCCAGCAGCTCCAGATGCAGCCGGTTTTCCCTTCTTAGGTGGTCCACTAGCCTTTAAAAAAAAAAAAAAGGAAAAGCAATTAACCACAGGATATAAAACCATCATCACAGTCAAATTTTAGACTCACAGTTCAGTAAATCTCTCACTGGTCACATCCTCCTACTGGGAGGACTTTGGAAAAAAAGGACCCTGAGAGACTGAGGGCAGGAAAGAAAGAATGAGTCGATTTTAGGTTTTGGATGGATAGAGAGTGAGAGGCCTTAAATACTAAAGCTGACACTGTGTTAGGTGATCAAAGTCCACTCAGAAATTTTTGAGGAAGGAGGGATATGACTACAGCAGTCCATTAGGAAGATGACTTGGAGAAGGGATACTTATGGGAAGACCAGTAAGAAAGGGACTACAATAGCTTCAACAAGAAGAAAAAGCCAGGATTAATTTCTCATTGGAATGATGTGGTAAAGGAAAAGGGAAGAATCAAAAAGGACAATGAAGATTAGGCCTAAGAGGCTGACACATTGAACTTCCTACAAGTGGAACTAATTTTGGAAAGACCATTTCAAGATCAACTTTAATGTCAAAATCCTTTGATTTCCACTCTGGCAAGGAGCTTGCTGAAGCCAGAATCAATACTTAGCTCTGTTAAGATGCTAGATGCTGCTCATACTTCAGCGGGGTTGGTTCCACAAGTCACCTAATCTTGGCACAACCCAAGAAATTCTCTTAAGACAATATGTCCAACTGTCTCTGCAGGTTTCCACCCCTCCATCCTCTCTGTTCCTATGAAATCAACTTCCTCACAACTTTCTACCCAACCCAACCTGAATCCCATTCCTCCCATCTTAGTATTTTCTTGAGAATTTATCTCTGCTCTGGTTCTGCTTTCCTGTTTCCAATCTGAACATTATAGTTTGTCATTCAATGTCTCCACTGTCCTCTTCTTTTTAATCTCTAAGACTCTTGTCTTTAACCTAACACTATGTGACTTTTCCTGCTCTATTTCAAAGGCTGCTGAATAGCTTGGAAGCAGCCTAACAATTATGCCAAATGGATATTTATGGTATCCCAATTACGCTTGAATCCAAAGTCATCCTTTTATTCCTAATTCACTCACTCTTCAGAAAAGTTATTCTAAACTGTCTCTTCTTCCCTCAATTCTCCCAAACATGACTTTCCTTTTTGTTCAACCTTTTGTCACATGGTTTCCAATACCCACTTCACTCAGCAGAAACCACTCCCTTTTTGGACAGTTCCAATTATTAGCAGTTTTCCCAACATTAACCCCAATTTTGTCTTTGTGTAACTTCCCACTAAAGATTCTAGTTCCTTCCCTGGGCAACTAATAGAATGAATCTAACTCCAATTCTCCCCAATCTAGAACAAATCCTCTTAGCTCTCTTATACCCCCTGTCCCTGTCTTCTCTTTTCTAGATTAATTTTCCCTGGTTTCTTTCAGCTGATCCCAAGGACTTTCACACTCTTGGTTATCCTCCTCAGAACCCTCTCCAGCCTATTAATATTCTTCTCCAATTGTAATCCCAGGACTGAACACAATACTCTAGATGTGGTCTGGTTTTGTATCATAAGACAGTGAGTACACAAATGACAATAGTCTGAAGCAGTAACACATCAGGAGGTACTGACAGACATCTTTCTTATCTATAGTTGATTTTTGTCCTTGGTAACAAATCAGCAGTTATGTTTGTTGAAGGTGGGCATCTTCTTTTTTTAGAGACTATGAATTTAGAATGCAGGAACATGAACTGAAATACAAGGGATAGGACCTAGATCTGGGATACCATTTGTCTAAGACCCTCTAAGATAAGGAAATTGACTGAAATTTCCTGCAACCTCTGGTCACCTGCCCAGGGTCACTGGTCAGAGGTCTTCCTGACTTTGAGGAGGGTATACTATCCCAGAATACCCTGCCACCCAAAGGGTCTCCCAACAGAAGAGCAGCAGTGAGTTGTTTCAGTACTCCAAACCTTGATGATAAAAGGTTCACGTCTAAATATATTCTCTTACCTGCTTACTTACCTTAGCAGTAGGTGCCTTTTTCACAGGCCCAGATTTGGGTACTGCAGCATCTTTCACATCCTTATCTCCTGCAGCTCCTGAAGCCACAGTCTTCCCAGGAAGTGCTTTGGCCTCTCTTTTATCAGCTGTAGCTCCTGTTTTTTTGCCATATACCAGTTCCACCTTCTCTGAGCATTCTTTGATCTGGTCAGCAATATTACACCAAAGTCACTGAACTCAATTTAGATAAGCCTTAGTTCTTTATGATTTGATAAGCAGCTCTGAACACTGATTATTTAAGAATTCCAAGAAAAGATGTTCTCTTTCAAACTGAAACCACATTAAGTGGTAGCAGATGCACATCAACAAGTTTGTGTACTGAACTCGTATATAAAGCTCATCCCAATGCTCTTGCAACCTCTGGCATTAAGGAAGACAAATCAACTAGCTATTTCTCAGTCCACTTCTAGATGGTGTTAAAAATCAACAAATTTCAGTCACATGCCATTTAACTGTATACTGAAGATACAGGTTATACATACAACCCATATCTACCAGACAGTACTAGGATTCCTAAGACTCCTATTTAGAAGGGTGAGCCAGATTAGAAAAGTGAATGCATCCCCTCATTCCCTCTCCCTCTGGAAATACTTAGATCCCTAGAGTCAAGTCAATATGCATTTATTATAAGTCTAAGCACTAGGAATTTTAAAAAAAGAAAAAGAAGAAAGTCAAAAAAGCCCAAGGACATTATATTCTAACAATTAGGAGCTGAAAAGAGGGATGGGAAGACAATCACAAGGGAATAGTGTTAAATTTCAGAGAATAAAGGAGAACTGCTCCAGACCTTTCCTCAAACTGGAACTCCTGGGAGAAGCTATCAAATGGGAGAACCAGGCTTGCAGGGGAAGCCTGGGAAGGTCCAGCTCCAATGATGCCTGCTGCCTGAGCCTCATCCTCATCGTCCCAATTGTTAATATCCAAGTACCAACTCCACGAATGATTTTTTATTTATTTGATACCAACTAATTAATGCATGTTGTTTCCCCCCACAGAAAAATTAAGTTCCTGGAGCCAGGGCTATATTTTTTAGGGGGTCTTCCTATCTTCAGATACATGCACATAGTAGGCACATAAGGTGAAAAATACTAGCTAGTCTTTTCCCTTGACAACTACCTCATTTTCTCCTGACAATCCTGGAAGGAAGGTGCTAGTATCACCTTCATTTTACAGATAAGGTAATGAAGGCAGAGAGAAGTCAAGTGAGTTGTCCAATGTCACCCAGCTCATAAATGTCTGAGATTTTAACTCAGGTAGTCTTCCTGATTCTAGGTCAGTGCTCTATCCACTAGACCATCGAGCTGCCTTTATCCACGAATGGATTTGACTTAGATGTCCTGTGGCCAAAAGTTCAAATTCTAACCAGGTTTTCCTTGGAGCATCTTCTACCCTGCTTTCTCTTCTTCCAAATAAACATTCCAATTCAGAGAAATTAGGCAAAATATTTCTTCACTATCATCCAGCCCATGTTATTAACTTACCCTATCAAGTTTGAGCTTGTCCACGTCAGCTAGAAAAGGGTTTACTGCTTTCTCACCAACTACTTTCAAAGCAGTACCCAGTGCTTCAAAGGCAGCATCTCTAACTTCAGGGGCAGAATCATTGATGTGCTATAGATCAAAAAGGAAAGAAATAATTTTTTTTTCTAAAAAGGTATTAGTGAGCTCAATTCAGATTAATGAAGATGAGTCAACACACCCATGGGAGCAATATGTGACTTTACTTTCACTGATAAATAGCACATCTTTCATAAGAGTACAGTGAACCCCTAGTATTTTATGATGGCTTCTGATTCCATCATCTACTACTCTCAAAATAAACTTAAAAATTTCAACAATTTTGATGACTGTTCTGGTCCAGTCCAAGCCAAACAGTCAGGAGATAGATTAGGAGAAAACTTAAGTCATTAGAGGGTCCACTGGTCACCATCACCCCATTTCTTTTCCTATAGAAAAATTACAATAAAGAGATACTTCAAAACAAATGGTTACTTCAGCCCCCAAATCTGTTGAGGGACAACATTACATGGTGAAATCTAGAAATGTCACAAACTCCTAAAGTTCTAGTTTCAGTCCATACCTTCAGGAGAGCAGCACAAAAGGGCTTAAGCAGACTCTTAGGCAATGTGGAAGCAGTACAGTGACGGAAACTTCTTGCAATAAAAAGGGATGTTTGCTGTTTGATAGTTGGGTTTTTGTTGTCCATCACAGCTAAAATATCCTCACTGATGTTCTGTAGAGTGGTCTTCAAAAGAAGATAGAGGAAAACAAGTTAGGATCAGAAAATAGAGGACACTGATCAATTTTGAGTTAGAACAACCACAGTATTGGATGTGACCAACTCACAGTTAGGAAGATTGCATCAATGGCTTCCTGGAGTGCCTGAACTACCTGAGGTTTCTTCTCTTTAAACTTTTCCAGGATGGTTGGCACTACCTGTGAAAAGGGGCAACTCAAGTTGAATGAGACCGTATCACCATTCCTCAAGGAAATAGAATTATGATGTACAAGCCAATTTATAGGGATCCATCCTGCCCCACTAGAGGTGAGAGAAAAAATCTGACTGAGAAAGGGCTAAAAAACCCCAAACATATACAAGAAAATCATCTTAGCCAGATCAGCTTATTCAAATTCAACAATATTAAAATCTGTCAAAAGTCAAATATTTCATTATTCACTTTCCTATGTTCCTAGTACCCAGGAAACCAGATGGAACACTTCTTCAGAGGCCAAAAGTCCCATTCAAAACTGGTACATAAAGGAAATTCATTTTATATAAATGGTTCATGATATGAGATAGGTATTAATTGACATCAATTATAAAATATAAATCTTAGGATTTGACTTTTTTATTAAAAATTACGAATTTGAAATCTAAACCAAGAAATTTAAAGCTATTAAAATTCACCATAATATTTATTAGACCAATTTAAGAAACATTTGTATACTGATAACAGATAGGGTCACTGCATTATTTAAGTAAGACATTAAATTGTCTACATTCTTTTTTTGTTCTTATCAGAAATCCAGATCTATTTTGTTTTTATTTTGTGAAAATGTTACAGCCATTTTTGTTGGTCTGTAAAAGAACCATCATCAGGGTCAAAAATGAGTTTTTATAAATCAAAAAACCAAAAATCCCCCAAAACCAAACATTCTACACACTGGGAAGGAAAATCAACAGTAACATTCTCACTGAAGGTTGTAAATTACATCTTTCTTCATAAGCAGTGGTGTAAGTTATAATTTTTTTTAATATAGATATGTATAACCCCCCCCCCCCAACTTGGACAGCTTGGGGGAGGAAGTACTTTCTTTCTTCTCAAAGCACTTCCTTGCATACAAAGGCTGCAAAGAATTCCATGTCTTCTTCCTCAAGCTGCCGGGAGTAGGTAAGGGCATGTGCCCTCTACCTACTGGGTGTGAGTGCATGTCATTGAACAGACCTGCCACAAGTTTTAAATGAAATAGGGAGCACCTCACTAATGTCAAGAATGTTTCATCAAATGTTGGAGCATCCAAGGGAGGTCTTGTTACCCTCAGAGGCCAAGGGGACCTCTGTACATTGGGCCCTTCTTAGAATAGGTTCCCCCCACCCCACTCTTTTATGTTTTGTGGTGTAAAGAGTTCCTTAGAATCATTTTGCACAGGGTCCTTGATGCAGTTTCTAGAACTGCCAAAGGATACTAATTTAACCCTTGAATGACCAGTGTGCACAGGAGCTGCCCTATGGGATCTCATGGAAGAAGGTGCTGGCTGCTGCTGCCACCACCACCAGTCTTGACATCAATGTACAAATGCTGTGTGGTGGTAACAGCAGCAGCTTCAGTGTAGACAGCATGAATCCTCAGAGCCATAGAAAATACACATTTGATGAAATATTCTTAACATCGAGAAACATGGAAATCAATATTACTTGAGGAAGGGCATTCCAGTTTCTAAGCGATCTCATTTCCTAATTGTTTTAAAAAGCTCATCACAATTCACATTTCACATATTGCTCTCAAAGAAGTTCAGGTCTTGTAAAAGAATTAAAAAAAGAAAAACTGAACTGACAAATTTGTAGGGACCAGATTCGAGGGTTCTTTGGTGCAGTTGAGTCCAAAGTCTACATTCTTTTAAAGAAAAAAATTTTATCAAGACACATGCTAACCACACAAAAAAAGGACATGCTAATCAATTCTCTAGCATTATTAAAACATTTTCTTATATTGTGACAGTTTTGGTGGCCTTTTTCAGTTTCTAAAGAAGAATTAGTTAGAAAAGTTACCATCAGATTTCAGTCTAAAAACTAATCTAACTGCTCAGTTTAATCAGAAAATCCCAGAAAAAAATTGCTCTTAATAGAAAAAGTTACATAAAAATGTCATAATTCTCTTAAGATAATGTAAAGTTGAGAAAAATTGAATCCTATTGCTTATTTTGAACCCAAGATGTTGTCAATCTTATCTAGTCAGTTGGTATTATACAGAAAGATTCTCTGAAATTATTTTTTAATACAGTG
Organism: Macrotis lagotis; assembly: GCF_037893015.1. Taxonomy (NCBI): domain Eukaryota; kingdom Metazoa; phylum Chordata; class Mammalia; order Peramelemorphia; family Peramelidae; genus Macrotis; species Macrotis lagotis. The sequence continues at coordinate 271,628,304 of NC_133660.1, forward strand.
AGTAAGCAAAGTCTAACGATTCTAAGCATGTGATGCTAAATATTATAGTCACATTTGCCAAAATAGATTCCTGATGAGAGGAATTCAATTCAATGTTTATTATAACATTAACCTAAGGCAATAAAATGATCAATTAGCTACAAATGTGAAACCATTTAAAACTAAAGTTTTTCCAGGAATAGAATGCTAAACTTCAACAATCTCACACTGGATTCTCAAAGCTCAAATGAACCCCAAGGGCAAGAAAGTGATGTAACTTCAACAGAATTTGCAGAAAATTACATATAGCTGAAAGTTATCAAATTTACTGAATTCAATTGCCTAGTTAAAACAAATTTCATATCCCAATAATTCATCTACAATTAGGCAACCTAATATGAAAGGGATAAATTAGATAAAATCTCTAACTTTTAAATAGCAAAATAAAACTGAACTATTTTGATCGAGTACCCATTTCAATATCAACAGTCAATTTCCTTGTTCAACTGACTTTTCATTAGAATGCTGTGTATACACCAACATGATAGTTGAGAATACAAGAAATGTGAAGCAGTTTAAAAATTATTCTTCTATTAAAAAGCAGTTTTTCTTTTAAAACACAGGATATGACATTTGTCAGGATTTTATTTTAAATACAGATAACAAAATAAAATGGTCAATCATTTCTCTGGCTGGTTCCATGCCCCCACATCCAATGGTGCTCTACTTACGTGGCCTGCATATTGACCAAACTTCTTCCTGAGCCCAACAGCAAGGCCAGTAAGACATTTTGCTGCCAAAGCCACCAACATGACATTAGTGTCCTTTCCAACAACCTGAAAGCACACACATACACAAAAATCCTAAACATTTGAAAAGTCACAAAAATCACTACTATATTTCCTCCTCAGAAGTTAAAGGAATTTTGGAGATCCCCTACAATTCATATAATAGTTTTTCTTTTTGCTCTTTTTCTAAAGGCCAAAAACGCACATAAAAATCTGACTTTACATTATTAACTTCCTCCCTTCTAGTGGTAGAGAGGCTAGAGACAGGTAGAGACAGCCCAGGCTTCCCTGTGGAATGGAAATGGAAACTTCCATTAAGATATATAAACTATCAAGGGCTTAGAGGAAGGCAGTAATTTTGGAAGAGCTCTTAAGAATCCCAGATGGAAAATCTTTTGATTTGAAATCCTGGGCAAAAGGAGACCTGAAGAGCTATATGGACAGTTGCTATCAGGTTCTTCCTGACAGGGAATCTAAATGTTTTTAAAGCTTCTGGGGCATTTCCTTGAAGGAAGAGGTGGATTTATGAGCCTCAAATTGCAAAGTCTTTTGGAAGTCCCCCTTCTAGTCAGTTTCTCCATAATTCTATAAGTCAATGGGGGGGGGGTAATCCTAGTGGGAAAATGAAGAATAAAGAAATAAATCACACAAATATTGAATTTTTTTTTGAAGAAAAAGGAACAATGACAAAAAATCTGAAGTTTAGAAAAAGGAAAAACTGAATTTAAAAAGTCAATTCATATCCTGTCTGATTATTATTTTTTAAAGAATTCCATTTAACAAGCATTAACAAACACAAATATTGCCCTAAAAGAAGTACAAAAGAGAGGACTGCATATAAAACCACAACTTTCTACTACATAAGTCTGATTCAGTGGGGGAAAGATCCATTTTAAAATTGTAGTTCCAGGACTGCCTCACTTGTCCGGATCTCTCTCTCTCTCTCTCTCTTCTCTCTCTCTCTCTCTTTTTTAAGGTTTTTGAAAGGCAATGGGGTTAAGTGGCTTGCCCAAGGCCACACAGCTAGCTAATTATTAAGTGTCTGAGACCGGATTTGAACCCAAGTACTCCTGACTCCAGGGCCAGTGCTTTATCCACTGCGCCACCTAGCTGCCCCTTCTGGATCTCTTTCTAAACTTCCTTCTGCTCTCTACAGTTTATTTTGACAAAAAGGAAAATGCCAGCAGAGTTAGACAAGTAAAAGAAGTTATGACAAGGCAAAAGGTATTTTTCAACTGAAGACAGCAAACTCAAATAAAATAAAAAAAAAAAAGGTAACATAGGGAGTATAGCAATTAAAGTAAAAACTAGAAATCTGGCTGAACAAAAAAAAATTTGAAAAGTATCCTCCAGAAATCAAAAGAAAATTCATATATATATTAAGAAGAGAAAAACAGTTAGCAAGTTCCTGTTCCCAATACCAAGGGTGTCCTTCAGTGAGAAAAGGAGAGGAGAGGGGGATGGAAAGAACTTTTCAATTTACTCTTCTTTTTTCCGACTTTTTACTGAGCATAAGGGGATTGAGGGAATGAAAGGGCCATAACATACAACTGTAACCAAACATGAACTCTAGTCTTAAAGAGGAGATGAAATGAACCTCTTATTTTATGTTGCTCTCAAAAGACAAAATCAAAAACATCTGAAGGGACTGACTTTCTTCCCCAGGGGTCCCAGTCAAAAGACTCAAACGAACAAACCATTAGAACTGAGGTCCCAGAAAGTAGCTAGTGCTCTCTGCTCATCTCCTGGCTCAGCAGACAGAACCCAAACTAAGCTGAGTTGACAAGGCCAGCAGAAGTCAGCCCAGAGCCCTGGCCTTCCCTCTCTGCCGGCACATGTCTTCCTGGAGCAATCTGGCCTGTAAAAGGGAAGGTCTCCCCTTTGCCCTGAATTTTCCACATTCTGCCCATGGAGAGGTGTAAGACTAAAGGCTAGATTCAGATTCACAGCCCCAAGAAGATCCCTTATTAACAAAGCTTGCTGGACTTTCCTAGTAGGAGTTTTTAGCAAGCAGATAACATAAATGTTCTTCATGATTTCCTTCCCTACACAAATACAGGCTATAAAACCCCAGGCTCTTGGTAGGTGAATAAAAATCACAAGGCCCTGTTGGGGCACATCAGGTTCAATCCATAACCCTCTGAAGCCCTCCAATGAGGGAGAACCCCCCTATATCTGGAGATCATTTCCAAATGTTGAACTCTTTTCCCTACAGGCTCCTTGAAAGCCATGAGGTATAAAAGGCTACAATCACACTTAACATAGGCCTCAGAAATTCAAAACCAGAGCTACATCCTCTTACCCATTAGACATCCAAAACAAAAGGGCGACTCCTATATTGAGCTCCATCCTGTTCAATGGAAACTTTTTAATAGGCCACTCTACAGATTTATAGAAGTGAAAAACCCTCTTTATAATAATTCCTAAAACTGCCTCATAGCCCATTACATGCTAGCAGTCTGAAAAATACATATAAAAATGACCCACTAAATCAAATAACACCCCCCCCCCCAAAAAAAACCCTTATCATCCCAAGCTAATCCAAAGGGTTGGTTACAATCAATTCTAGTAGAAAAACATTCATGGCTTATTTTCTCATCTTTGAAACAACACAGCAACTGTTTCAGTGAAGCAATGCTGGAGGTCTACTTTGAAGACATCACACTACTGCCCCAATAGCCCTAATTTACCTTTTTCAGTGCTTTTACCAAATCTGAATATTCTCCAGCTTCCAGTTTGGGGTTTTTGACCAGTACTTCTACAGCCTCCAGTGCTTCTTTTCTCTCTTGCCATTTTTTGGCTTCCTACAAGGGAAACAATAAGAGTCACATGTAGCTTATATGGTGTTTACAAGTAGAAAAACTCAGCCTCTCGGCCTACTGTACGAATAACAAATTGCTAACAAAGAGCAGGGTAAAGTGAAAAGTTAAGACTGTTAGCTGAAGCACCACAGGTTATCATACCATGATCATAATTCAAGAATCTTTTCTTCCCAAATTATTTTCCTAAGAAACTTTGGTAATTAAATGTTTTTCAGTGAGCAAGCACCATAGTACAAGTTGTCACACAGTATTGTATAGATCTGCTTATTTAAGAAAGTGATACTAAGCAAAACTCTAAGAGATATCACTAAGAATCACTGCCATAGAAATTCTTTATTACACCTGAAAAAATGATGTTCTAAGAATTACCAAAGTCTTAGCATGACTCCAAATTAGTAATCATATACCAACCCAAATTTTTATTACTCTTAGTGACCAGTTTCTCACATTATGGGTACTATCACATTTATGGGTACTTCCTAAAGAGGATTAAGCTTTAGTAAATGTTTATAACTCATTAGGTGATTATCTTGAAAGCATCTAAAAAGAGCAAGTCTATTGGTAACTTACAATTTTGTCATAAAAGTCTTTGGGAAGCTTAGAAAGGATTTCCACAGCTTCTAACAGCTCATAAGCGTCTATTTGTGGCACTTCATCACCATCATCACCTCCTGCAAAGAGGAGAAAACTTACAAAATAAAATGGACTAAGTTTCAATCCTTTCTAATATCTCATCTGGATCTTGTGGCAGAAAGGAGGAACAGACAAGAATGTAGCACCCACAAGACCTGATCTTAATCCACTGCAGCCTTAGACTGCATGCCGACTATCTTTGTTAGTCTTTATATATATTAAGGTAAAAAAATCAGCTCCACAATTCAAAACTAAAGGGCTACATTTATTAAATGCATACTGTATACAAAGCACTGTGCTAAGAGCAGGAGGAGAAACAAAATGTGGACAAGACCCCATTTCTCCCCTGAAGGGGAATAATCCAGACAGCTGCCATGTACAGTGGTGTGCGATCACCATATGGAATAATAGGGCAGGAAAGCGGGTAGTGGAAAACAAGGATCCCTAAAAATGGTGTCTGAACTGAAGTTACAGGATGGAGGGAGTGCTGAGGCAGGTCAGTCCTCCAATAAGACTTTATTGTTGCTACAATGGACCCTGGAAATACCCAAGAAGAATCAAAAGGCAGTCCCTCTTCTCAGTTATTCTGGTCAGATGGTCAAGTTTGGAGACAGGAAGACTCATCTCCCTGACTTCAAATCTGGCCTCAGACACTTAAGCAGATGTTTGACCCTGAGAAAATCACTTCACCCTGTTTGCCTCAGTTTCCTCATCTGTAAAATAAGCTTGGAGAAGGAAATGGCCAACCATGGCATCATGAAGAATCAGACCTGACTGAACTGACTCAATGCCAACAACCACAAAGACCTCAAGGAGCTCAGACTCTACAAAGGAAGATCATGGGACGGAAGGCGTGAGGAAGAAGTGGGGAAAGGGCTGCCTGGAAGCAGAGATGAGGAGGGAGCCCCTAGAAAGCTTCCCCAACCAGGAGAATACAGAGCTTACCTCCCTCAGCATCTCCTCCAGCAGACTGCTGTTGTTCCAACTTGGCTTCTAACTCTTGCTGGGAGCGTAGGAACCGAGTAGGTTTAGGAGCCCCAGTGGGCAGTTTTAACCATTCTTCTTCTAGTTCCTTCAACTACAAAACCATAAATTGTTTTAGAACTTATTCCCAAATCTGCATCATTCCTAGACAATGGAAAGTCTAATTTCAACCCAATTATTCTGTATAGACTCAAAATGAAAAAAGAAAATCTAAATTGCATCTAGTGTACTTCAAGATGCCCACAAGGAAGACCTGAACTTTGAATGTTCACTGTTTATTATGAACTACTGAGAAAGGGGGGGAAGTCTTTCTCAACTTGGTGTGGTTATAAAAAGTGAAAATCAACAATTTATAGATTGACTTTGTTATTTCAAAGCATCACAGAGGAATTTATATTAAGTCCTTCAAAAAGTAACTCCACACAATAAAAGCCTCCCATGATATACTTAAGCATCTGTCTTTCATCAACAGACATATAGGGATGTTCTGTCCCATTAGTTACCAGAGTGGGTAGTAAACTGAGCACCAGCAGAGGAAAAGAATTAAGGATGCTCTGAGGATATCACAAAGACAAACAAATTGTGAGAATGAATTTTGGAGGTACGTGTTCATGAGCTAGCTCTCTCTTCCGTATTGGAGGATCCCTATGGTACGTCAATATGGTCAATGACAAAAAGAAGTGGTAGGGCCTCACCTGGACAGAGTTTATATTTTGTAGCGGAGCTTTCAGAGCATCTCGAATCCATCTGTAAATCTCCACAGCAATTAATTTGGCCTCATCTCGAATAGCCTTCTCTCTCGACTCAAAGAGTTTTGGCAACACTTTGATAATTGGCTTAAGTAAGATAATTTTTGAACCAAATTCACTAGAAGTAAAAGTTTGAAAAACATTGAAATGGGTTTGTTATCAGTTTAAACTTTTATCCATCTACACATAATCCTGGTGCTCTCTTTTCCCTAAATACTTTGCATTTTTTATGCACATGCATAAATGTACATGGTTCTTGAATATAAATCCCTTGAAAACAGGAACTATTTCATTTTTGTTTTTATATTTAGAACTTGGCCCATAAGTGCTTAATAAATGCTTGCTGATTAATATATACAATTAAGAGATAGACTTGGAAGACAAAGGGGCAAAGGAGAAAACAGGTATTCAGAACCAGCTTTACCAACATTCAAAAGGCAAGTTTCCAAGGATACTGTTCTCTACTGCCTACTACACTCCTTCCTGCTACAACTATCACCACAATGAAGCTAATAGTCCACATAATTTATATCTCTGGTGGAAGGGCAAGATGTTTTTGTAACAATCACTATATAGTTCTGAATTATGTAAATCTTCTGTACTAACTTTGAGCCCGCAGGTCTGTAACCTACTCTTGATTTTTTTTAAACTTCATTTCAATTCAAATTTGGGAGATGGGGGGAGGACACACACACACACGCTCCAAAATATGTTCTATTTCACTTTTTAAAAAATCTTCCAAGGTCATTATAATAATTAACTTTTTTTATTTTTACGTTTTTTGCAAGGCAATGGGGTTAAGTAGTTTGCCCAAGGCCACACAGCTAGGTTAAGTGTCTGAGGCCAGATTTGAACTCAGGTACTCCCGACTCTAGGGCTGGTGCTCTATCCACTGCACCACCTAGCTGCCCCTTATAATAATTAACTTTTAACAGGTTATCTGTGGCTTTTTACAACATTTTTGTAAAGAGTTGATTTGGGAGGGCAGCTGGGTGGTAGATAGAACACCAGTCCTGAAGTCAGGAGGACCCAAGTTCAAATACGGCCTCAGACATTTAATAATTGCCTAGCTGTGTGACCTTAGGCAAGTCACTTAATATTACCTTAAATAAGTTAAAAAAAATACATAGCTGAGACTACCCAAAATGACCCATGAACTGTTTCACTTAAACAAAAAAAAGGAGTTGATTTGGGCTAGAGACATTAATACTACAGAAGATTTCTAGGTACTATGTCCAAAGGGCATTAAAATGTGCATGCCCTTTGACCTAGCAACACCACTACTAGGTCTTATACCAAAGAGATCATAAAGAAAGGGAAATGACCTGGATGCACAAAAATATTTAAAGCAATATAACTGGAAATTGAGGTAATGCCCATCAGTTTGGGAATAGCTGAATAAGTTATGATATATAAATGCTATGGAATATTTTTGTTTTGTAAGAAATAATAAGCAGATGAACTTTGGGAAAGCCTAGAAAGGCTCACATAAAACTGATGCTGAGTGAAATGAGGGGAACGTTATACATATTAGCAGCAACACTGTGAGATAAGTAACTATGATGGACTCAGCTCCTCTAAGCAGGTCAGCAATCATGGACAATCCTGAGAGATCTGTTATGGACAATGCCATTCACACCCAGAGGAAAAGTTCTAAGTCTGAATGCAGAGCATATACTCTATGTTGTTTCTTTCTCTCTCATGATCAAAAAAGATCATGTACAACCTATATATTTGCTACCATGGGGGTGGGGTGGGGAAGGAAGAGAAGGTGGTAGAAAAATGTGGAGCCTAGAAGCTTGCAAAAGGATGACTGTTGAAAACTAGCTTTTCATGTAACTGGAAAAAAAGTACATATAAAAAAAAAATCTTGAGTAGACAGATTTCAGAAAAACTTACATGAACTGATGCTGAATGTAGTCAGCAAAACCAGGAGATGACTATACACCTTAACAGCAACACTGCATGATGATCAATCAGGACACACTTAGCTCTTAGCAAAACAGTGATCAAAGACAATTCTAAAGCACTTGGGATGGAAATTCTATCCACATTCAGAGGAAGAGCTATGGAGTCAGAATGCAGACCAAAGTATATGATTTTCACTTTTTAAAATTCGTTGGATTTTTTTCTTTCTCATATTTCTTTTCTTTTTGTTCAGATTCTCCTTTTACTACATGACTAATATGGAAATACGTTTAACAGGATTCTACATGTATAACATCTATCAGATCACTCATTGTCATGGAAGGAAGGAGGGAAGGGAGGGAGGGAAACCAATGTGGAGCTTAAAATCTTACAATCTTTACATGTAATTGAAAAAAAGAGAGAAGACTCTTAGGACAGTGCCCTCAAAGTAAGAACCAGGTACTCAGTAAGAGAGAATGAAAACCTGAGAGTCACAGGACACAAGGTTAAATCTGGCCTCTGAAATTCAAACTCATCTGTAAAAGAGTGAAGAGGACAAGATGGTCTCTAAGGTTCCTAGACTGTTTTTCTCACATCCGTCCTTCACAACCTGTTCTCCCCACCCCAAAGTCAATAAGTCCTTAAAATATTGCTGCGGATGCTGTGACTTACCCAGCAATGACTATTAAAAATAATACAATTAAGATAAGGCTGACATCTACCAGCTCTGGGCTTTCTTAACTTTTCTTGTGTCATATACTAGTCTGGTGAAACCTGTAGGTCTCCTTCTCATGCTAAATGTACAAAATAAAAAATACAGGATTACAAAAGAAATCAAGTATAATTAAACATACGAGAAATGAGTGAGAGAGAAGAAGAGGCAAGTTTTTTCTTCAAAGAAGAGATACTAGATGATATAACTTGAGGGGAGAGAAAGAATGGTGAAGTGAAGAATTTTTGCTTTTGTTTTGCCTTTTTAATTTTTTTTCAAAAGATAGGCAAGACTTGGGTATACCTGTAGACAGCAGGGAGGAAGGTGGCACATGGGGAAAGACTGAAGAGAACAGAGAGAGGATGATGATGGTGGGAGAAATCTACTTAAAAAAGACGGGAAAGGACAGGATCAAGGGTACAGGTAGAAGGGTTGGCACTGGCTGGGGCTAAGGCCAACTCTCTAGTAGAAACTGGAATAAAGGAGAGAATGTGGGTTGCTGTCAAGAGGTTATGAAATGTGCAGAAGAAAAAAAGAGGAGTTTAAAGGAGAATGGCCTTTATCTTTTCAGATAAGTATGAAGCAAAGTCCTTTGTTGAGAGGGGGAAGTCAGGGACTTGAAGAAAGACGAGAAGGTCTGAAACAGCCTCTGGAGGGAGTAGGATAGCGAATCAATTCAGAAGGAATTAAAGGACTGTCTTGATGGCGAGGGCCCAGCTGAGTTGGCATGAATTCATGGTAGATATGGTTAGAATGCTTGTGCAACTCTCTCCACAGGAAAAGAAGGGATAGGAGATGGAATTAATCCGAAGTTAGGACTTGGTAGAGCATCTGCAAGAGGAAGGAGGCAAGGCCCAGAGAAAGACAGAACAGGGTAGAGTTCATCTATTACTTAGCCACTATTACTCAGCATTCTCAAAAATAGTGTGCTGTTTTGTGTTCTGTTCTGCCTTGATAGAAAAAAATGTAAAATAAAGTTTGTTTTTTTAATTAAAAAAATTAAACACACCCACACACACAAATATTCCAAGGTCTTCTGGTTAAAATCACTGAGAAAGCATAAGGCCGTATGTCTAATCATGCCATGGAACTTGTATATATATATAAAAAATGAGAGAAATAACTGTTTTGACATTCGTCAGCTAGGATATAAGGTATACAGATTCTTCTCCCCCTGGGTCACAGGGATAATGAGGACCACCTGAGTATAAGGGCTGCTGATCCTGCTCCAGAATCTGGGCAGCATGAGCTTTCCAGCCACAACATCTTCCCAAACATCTTCAGCTGCTCTTAACAAGAGCTTATTTTCCCATCCATTTCACATATCTGACCAATGTGGAGAGAGAAGCAAGACTCAAGAATTAACACAGAAAAATGGAAGGTTCAGCGTTTATGAACAAGCAACTAGAAGACACTGGTCTTGTAAAGATACGGGGACTTAGTTCAAGCAATAAGAGTAGAGACACTTTGGGATTCAGTATCAACTAAGAGGTTAAAACAGAATAAGAGTGCTGTCTACCATAACCATGGAGAAATGTGCCCTTCAAGAGCTGGACTTGCCCTAAGAGATACTCAAGAGAAGGCTGGTTCTCAGGTCTATCTGAAAGTTTTATGTCACTCTAAAGTGAAGCCCTACTTCTCAGGAACACCATGAATGATACATAGCTGTTTTACTCATCCCCCAGTCAAACCCCAGCAGCAGACACAAAAGGATGGGGCTCAGAATAGGAATTGAGACCCTCTGCCTCTAAGCAGTGCCCATAACCCTGTAAAATGTGACAGGCAACAGGGGCAGTTAGGTGGAACAGTGAATAGAGCACCAGCTCTGGAGTCAGGAGGACCTGAGTTCAAATCCCACCTCAGACACCTACTACTACTACTACTACTACTACTACTACTACTACAGTAGATTCTATAGGTTGTTTTAAAAATCTAAAACTCATTTTAAAAGAAACTCAATTATTTTTTCACTAAATACTATTTATGTAAAATGTGGAAGGAAAAAACCCCAAATCTAGAAGATTACATCATACTACACGTATGTGTATGTGTACACATACATGCAGACATGCATAACACATGTGCATACTCACATTAAGAATTCTACCAGTATGAACACAGACCAAATAACTAACCAAAGTGAGCTGGAAGAAAGGTTTAATCATTCCCTTAAAAGGTAAATAATTGGCTAGGATCTTATGGAATCTGAATTGGAATATTTTCTCATAGTACAAATACCCAGAGGCCAATAATCTTTAAAATAATTAAGGATCACTGCTATGTGAATATCTCCTCCAGTTCCTCTGATATGGAAAGCAATGGGGACATGGTATCAGATTAGAGGGTCTATGGTTTGTCTAAGTCACAGTCCCACAGCACATTACAGCTGCTTGTTCCCCCAAAAAATTCCCTTCAGAGGAGACTTCACTTAAACCCTGCAAGAAATTCTGGGGGTTGAATAACCCAGTGCAAATCAGCCTAACTTGTCTTCTGCTTTGCAGTTGGTATACTCTATGAAAACTGAACAGCAGAGTAATCCGATTCCCAGAGTGTGGGGCCCAAATCAGATACAAATGAATCTGGGAAATGTTCAATTGAGGCTTTTCTAAGTCTCATGGAGTTTGACACCCTGTATGTCCAGTATTTGTTTTTGGATGTCACTGAATAAGTTATTGTAGCAAAAGGGCCCAACCCTAGGCCAGAAGCCTCCTTTCAGTCCAGTTACAGTGCTTTCAGAAAACACTTCAACCCACTGAAATCTCCAACTGCTGACAGGAGAGAGGTGGGCTTTATTTAAGCAAGCTAATCTCTTCCCCCCCACACAAAAATAAGGGCAATTTTAAATTGAGGTCAGCATAACCTCTTCTAATTTAATCAGGAAGGGATTTGATCAAGCTAGCAATTGAGCATTCATTACACAGAGCTTTGAAGACCTCCTCACAGCACTGAGAGATACTGGGTTTCTTGAATTCCATACTGGTCTGGGCACACTAAGTCCCAGTGATTTCCACTTCTGTATAAAGCTTCATGACAGATTACTTTAACCAGAGAGTGGCTCCTCATCACAACTCATACTGACAAGGGTCCCCCAAGGCCCTCCTCCTGACTCACCTGAGAGCTTTCCTCAGTGTCTCTATACAGGCAACTGTGATTTTGGGGTTCTTACTATCCAAGCCCTTCAGAAGCTCTTCTTGCACAGCTTCCCCCTTTTCAATCTCTATGTACATCAGACAGATCTCTGTGCCAAGCTCCTTTGCTTTGGCTTTTGGCTGGTTGAACACTTTACTTACAACCCCTGACACAACTTCTCCTGTGGTCCTGAAATGCATAATTAAAAATAAAGATATATTTTAGCTTACAGAAGTCTTCAAGAAGATGCAAAAATCCAAAGGAATACATTTACCTGCTTACTTTCAGAATGAATTCAAATAAGTCCCAAACTTTGTCATATTTCCTTGTTTGCTCCAAGTATATTTTCTATTTGTGAACTATAAGTTAACTTTGAATAAAACCTGGTCTAGTTTTTATCAATCAAACCACATGTAATTACTGTCAATCACTCTGGTATTTCTAATTTTAAGAAATTGAAAATTGCAGTTAAATATCTCAAATATTAATAACCAAGGACTACATATAAACTGATTCAAAGACCTCTGGGCAGGCTGATTAGTTTAAAACTGTCCTGAGAACTTTGGGACAATAAAAAGAAGCCATCCAGATCCAGAGTAAATGGAAAAAACCTACTTACTTTCCAGCCACGTGAGCATTTTCGACATAGACAAGTGCAGCTTCTAATCCCTTGAGTTGAACCACCGCATTGGAATCGGTCACAAACTTTTTGATCAATCCTAAGTATTTGGACCATTCAGGACTCTTTTCATCCTTTATTTTCTGAAAAATCTTCAAGGCTTCTTCATATCCACTTAACCTTGCTTTCCATAACTAGAAAATAAATTTTATTTATAGATATACACATTTCAAGAAAGTTTATTTAATAATACTGTTTTCTTGCTTACTGTAAACTGTTTTTGTGAATAAAATGTGACTACAATATATTCTATTCTACATACAAAAGGGAATGTCGTAAATTAAGACGGAGATATAAAAGAAGGAATACTAAGTCATTTGCAAAAGTTCTTCCACATTCAAATTTGTTACTATGAATGTGACAGGGAGAAAACAAACTTGAAACAATCTCAAGATGCTGGCCAGGATGACTGAACCCTGACCTTAAGCTTACATGCTTTTGACCATGTCTTCTCTTGATAATAATCATGCTGTGAGTGCTAAGAAATCATGTTGCTAAGGCTGCCTGCTGTAGAAAGTTGTTCTAAAAACCTTTCTGAACAACTGCCAAGCAGTTCACATCATCCCACATTTTAATTTTTAATCAGAAATTTGCTGACTGTAGTCAATAAGTTTCAAGTTATTTAGAGAATTGCCAGTGATTTGCCATTTAGTCAACAGCTAATTATTGAATCCCTATTGTGTACAAGGGATCCTGGGGAATATAAGAATGGTGAAAAAAAAGAATAGACTTCTTGCCCCTCAATTCAGATAGGCAGGGGAAAGAATTAAGTGTGTTTCCTGAACAGTAAGACTTTCACTGAAGAGAGAAGCAATTACAATATCATCATGTTATCTCAAAATGGGAGAAATAGCTTTAAAATGTGTATGTTATTCATTCTAAAAAAAGGGAAAAGAAATTCTATCTTAAACCAGAAAGGCCAGGGACTAGACCTGTGAATTTACTGGTCCAGAGAACTCTCAGGTGCACACAACCCCCCTTTATTGAGGCATGTCAGGACAGTCTTAGAGAGTGGTCTAGAGTACAAAGAAGGATGAGGGTGTGATGAGGGTGTGTGTGTGTGTGTGTGTGTGTGTGAGAGAGAGAGAGAGAGAGAGAGAGAGAGAGTGTGTGTGTGTGTGTGTGTCTATCACAGGTGTCTCTCCTTCTGACCACTATGCTCTGTTACCTCTTATTTACACCTCATAAAGAATAAGTCAAAGAATAAGCCAAAACTGTAAGACTAAAATAAGGATCAATACAAATTCACTTCCCTTGATGTTCTAGACCTGTAATATATATACTCAAGTTGTAGTGAACATTTCCATTCTTTAAATGAGCCATGTGTAAAACATACACAATAAACAAAGAATAGAGGAGGGAGGGCAATAAATTACAGAAAATTTTTTTTAAAGCAGGTGAATAAAACTGGAACAATAACCTCAGTACCTACTGTAGTAGCAATGGTCATATGACCTGCCCCAAGAATTCATAGAATCCCAGGACTGAGGATGACCTCAGAGATCATCTCATTTTATAGTTGAGGCCACTGAGATACAATGAGTGGGGATAAGTGGCTTACTCTAGGTCATACTTTAAGCTGGGGGGCAAGATACAGAATTCTAATGCAGGTTCCTTAAGTTCAGTGCTCCCTCAAGAACCTGTAGTAGTATACCAAAAGCCATCCAGAATGGCTCTCCAGTCAAACCCTTCAAAGGAAAAAAAGTTCATCACTCTTTGGAATACACAGTAATCTTTATAATTAAAAGTTCTTGTATGCCAACAATTTTTACAACTTAAAAATCAAAATAAAATCTGCAAATCAGATCAAGCCACACCAAAGATGCTAATACCCCAGTTATCCCGCACAGTAGACAAATAGGGTGTTAGATGAATTTCCTAGTTGAACATTTTCTGCACTGGAAACTGACTAGATAACAACCTGGTCCCTAGAATTTTATTTCAGATATACAAAAGGGCTTAGATTACTTTTATAAACCAAAAAACTAAGTGTAAAATTTTTTTCCTAAATAATGAAGCAAGGTACAATTATTAGCACTAATTGATATGCATTAATGGCTATAAGGGAAACTTCCTAACAATTCATGCCACACTACTACAGGAAGCAATGAGTGCACCTTTTCTAGAGGTCTCCCCAAAAAGGCAAAGTGCCTACTTGTCTGAAATAGAATCTGTTCAGACACAGGTTGGACTAAAATGATCTTTATTACAGAGGAGTCTGTGATTCTAAAAACTCAACAGTAACCAGACTAATCAACTTGGAAAGAAGTCTCATAAAGTTAAGCATAATAATGTTAGAAGAAGAAAAATTAGTTCTCCCAAATTTTAGATCAAAACAAGTTTCATAAGTCCTATAATTTTTGCCCTTTTATTCAATATTTATGAGATTAGAAAGAAATGAGAGACATGTTTGATAAAAGTACTTAAAATATTGATTTAAATAAAAAAGTAAACTTTATATTGCCTCTCAATGTCTTAAGAGTTAGAGAAATTAAATGTAGTCTGAAGAAACTAGAGACAGGCAAGGTTTTAGTAATATTCTTGTAAAGTTTAACTGGGTTTGTGTAAATTAAGAAAGCAAAATTGGCATGTTCTTGAGTTGAAAGATGAATATAGCCATAAAAGAAGTTCTTTTGCTTTAAAATAACCAAATTCGGGGACGGCTAGGTGTTACTTTGGGCAAATGACTTCATCCTGATTGTCTCTGATCCAGGGTCATCTCCAGTCATCCTGATTCATATCAGTTTGACTCTGACTCAGATGACTCCGAAGGAGAAAGTGAGGCTGGTGACTTAGCCCAGCATCCCCTCACTCAAATCCAATTCATGTGCTTGTCATGGCATCACCTCCCTGATATCATGGTCTTCTTCAAGAATGAAGGACAAAAAACCATTTTATTTAGATACTCAAGAACAGGACTAGTGCACAATTCCAGAATAAATTTTTTTTTTAAATCCCTGCATAAGGGGCAGCTAGGTGGTGCAGTGGATAGGACACCAACCGTGGAGTCAGGAGGACCTGAGTTCAAATCCAGCCTCAGACACTTAATAATTGCCTAGTTATGTGATCTTGGGCAAGTCACTTAACCCCATTGCCTTAAATTAAAAAAAAAAAAAGACTATTAAATCCCTGCATAGAAACTCCCTCTAGTGAAACTCCCCAAGAGCAGGATGGGGGGCACTGTGTCTTTTAGGTAACTTGCCAAAGTGTCAGAAGGAAATTGTAAACCCCAAGTTTTCTGAATCCACCTGCCATCTCCCTGAAACCCTTAGTAAATCTTACCAAATTCAAAGACTTGACATTTTCTAAGTATAACTTGACAGTGATTTCACTTCTAAACCATACTTAAAGTAAAATTCGAAAAATCCCAAGAGCCCCCCCCCCAACTTCCCACCTTGTGTCCAGAGAAGCTTCTTCTCAAAGTTCAAGGCTACATAATTCTTAAAGCAGATATCTGTCACTCTCTTGCTCTCTGTAGTCCTCCTAACATGCAGACAAGCACATCTCTGTTCCCCACCTCTCTACAAAGGGGGGGAGTGTACCCCAACATCTCTTCTCCAGACAGGTTACCACAATCAGAGTATGGCCACCCACAGATTGTTTACATGTCTGGGTAGGTCATCAAGGTTTCAGAAGTATTTGGGGGGCAGCTAGGTGGTACAGGGGATAGAGCACTGACTCTAGAGTCAGGAGGACCTGAATTCAAATCCAGCCTCAGACCCTATATTATTACCTAGCTGTATGAGCTTGGGCAAGTCACTTAACCCCACTGCCTTGCAAAACCCCCAAACAAACCAAACAAAAAAAAAAAGTATAGAATTTTAGAGGTATGCCAACAACATGAACTATTTCCAGACCCTACACCATGAACTTCTGGTAACCAATGACAGAAAATACAGGGGGGGGGAAAGAATCTCACCTTGTGTTCACATTTCTGATCAACAGATAGCTTCATCCACTCACTGTCGTCCCCCATTGTGGATCCAGTTTCTTGTTAGAATGAAGAAGAATTCCTGGTCAGGTAAAAATAGACACCTGTTAACTTGAACAATTAGGCAATTTCTTAAAAAAACATTTTTTCTATGAGAACATTATTGCACTATAGATGCACAAAGAGTCAAGAATATAACTTATGATCAAACACTCACTTCATTCTATTGGTGACTGTAAAAGAAGATGGACAAACAAGATCTAATGTGAAAGGAAGAAATACTTTTAAGTCATTATATAAGAGAGTGCATGGATTTATAATTTATAGCTTTCTGAAATGGAGCCTAAAATCTCTGCTGAAAGGAACTCAATGTGGTTGTTGTTCAGTCACGTCTGACTCTTTGTGACTGCATGGACCTGGCGCACCAGACCCTTCTGTCCTCTATTAGCTCTCCAAGTCTGTCCAAGATCATGATCATCATCAGTAAAAGAGATCAAATACAGGCCTTTCCTGATGCACTGAGTGCCTTGCACTCAAAAAATCACTTCCAATCTAATTTGTCTATACCTACCTAAAAAATATGGACCAACTCCACTCCTAAACTTGTAAGCTCCTTTTGGTTTTGTATCTCCAGGCTTAGCACAGAGCACGATGAAGAGCAGACACTGAAATCTGTGAAAGACCTCACAGTCCATCAAGTTCTGGTTTATGGACAACCAGACAAAATCCAACATTTTCAAATCATGAAATTTCTGTAATTACTTTTCCATATAAGTAACCTGAAAATCAACTGCCATTTATTAAGCACTTATTACTAAGATTAAAAAAAAATAGTCCTAGACCTCAAAGAGCATCAATTCTCTCTTCTAAATATAAAATGTATTTCAAGGGAAAGCACAAGGCAATTTCAGACAAAAGTCCTACTCGTATCTGGGAGAGTGGAGCACAGGCCCAGGAAGGCAGGGACACCTGAGTAGAGCTTTGTGGGGGGCGGGGGAGGTCAGAGATTCCAAGTGGCCCAGAGGGGAAGTGTGTTCTAGGAGCAGGGGCAGCCTCGTCCCTGGTGTGAAGAAGAGCAAGGTCAGTCTGACTTGCTGAAGGAAAGAGTATAAAACAGAATCTTGTGATTCCACCTGTACAGCAGGTCTCCTCCCTCAGCTAGGTCTCTACTCTCCCAGGCATTATACTTGCTCAGGGCCCCACCCAGCCTCCTCCCTGTGATATCCCTGCCACAAATCAACATTAACTTCAACAACTGTATCCAACCTATCTTTCTGGGCCTCCCCAGCAGGAAGAACAAGGTCTCAAAGATGACTCCAAGACTGCAGTGCTAGGAACCTAGAAGGATAATGGTGCTCCCTTGACAGAAAAAGACAAGTTTGGAAGAGGTTGGATTTTGCAAGAAAGAGATGAGTTCTATTTTAGACACAATGAATTTTGAGATCCCTATGGGACATCTAACTTAATATGTCCAATGGGCAGATAGCAATATAAGCTTGGAGTTCAGGAGAGACTAGGGTTAGCTCAATAGACCTGAAGTCATTTGTGCAGAGATAATGGAACTCATGGGAACTGATGATGACATCACCAAAAGAGTATGAAGAGAGAAGAGTATGAAGAGAAGAAGAGAAGAGGATCCTAAGTTAAAATACTTATTTTGCAAATTGTTTTCAAATCAAGCAGTTAGCATGCCCAATTTAAAAAAGAAAGTAAGGAAATAAATTAATTCTACCATCAATATTCCAGTAAACAAATATTAAATATCTATATTGTCCAAAGCATGGTGCTAATGTATTATAAAAGCTAGGCTTAGGAGTATAACGGAAAAAAAAAATGTAAAAGTCCCTCTCCACAACAAGTTGAGAAACGATCAAAGAAAAGAACAAAGCATCCTCAGGTGGTGATTGTAGGACTAAAGATTCATCTTCTTTTGTTTACTGTAGGAAAACAGAGCAGAGAAGCACTTCTGGTAAAGGGACTTAGTGAGACTATAAATTTGATGTTCAACTGGCCCACTTTTCATGGTCACAAATTAGACACCTTCAATGGGAGTCAACAAATCTACTGCTTTGAACAAGGAAGGCTACCAAGCCTAACTATTGGTCCTGCTTCTATATGCCCTGTGTTCTCCCAGAACTTTGATTTAACTAAGGCTTCCTTGTCAGGCTCCCAATACTTTCCATATATATTCTATAGCTGAACTTATTTTTAATTTTTGTTTTCTCGAATTAGACTATGAGCAACTTGAGAACAAGGGCTGTCTACATTTTACCATTTGTAACTCCAGGTGAGGCACATGATAATTGCTTAATAAATGATTTTTCATTCTTTCACTCGTGATCTAATAGTCATGAATTTACCTAAACTTTTCTCAAACTTATTTTTTCAGGCTGTAGCCTGGGAGCACCAGGTTATTTAAGTGTATATTTTTCTAGGTGAAATACTTTCTTCTGATTATTTTATTTCCTTTAAACATGAATGAGTGCCCCTACCTGTGGTGTTTTAGAATGTTGAACAACCTATTATTCATCCCATCCTATTCTTGTTTCAAGTTTAAACAAAACAACAACAAAAACAATCACTTGACTGCAGAATTCTAAGCCACTATAAAATCAGTTACAGCCTGTAACTTGGGTAAGTTAAGTTGCTTGGGACTTTATTATTATCTAGTAAAGCCTGCTAAATGTATTATAGTTTATCAAAGCCAAATTGACTGGTTAACCCAATAAATTCTTTCCTAAGTCTTATATTCCCTTCTTCCAGAGAGAATTTAAGGTATGGAAATATTAGGAATATGTTAGGGCACAAATGATTGGTTATGATCTGAAAATTATATGATCTTATTCCAGGAGATCTCATTTTAGGAGTCTAAAAGAGACATTTGCAAATCACCTCATCATTTGCAAATGCCCTCTTTTCACAGATGAAGATATAGATGCTCAGAGAAAAAGGGACTTGCCCATGGTGGCACTGATATTAAGTGTTAGAGGCAAGATTCAAACCCAGTTTTTTTTTGTTTTTAGTTTTTGCAAGGCAAATGGGGTCAAGTGGCTTGCCCAAGGCCACACAGCTAGGTAATTATTAAGTGTCTGAGGCTGGATTTGAACCCAGGTACTCCTGACTTCAGGGCCGGTGCTTTATCTACTGCACCACCTAGCTGCCCCCAAACCCAGCTCTTTTCCTCAAACTTCTGCACTCTTGAAACACGAGAGAAATATAACAGTGATGATAATCCCAAATCTATTGAGAAAATTTATTTTTATAAAGTGAAGAACTAAATCTGTTTTATAGTTGTGGTTTAAGCTATTTTAGTTGTGTCCAATTCGCTGTGAGCCCATTTGAGTTTTTTTGGCAAAGACACTGGAAGGGTTTGTTGTTTTCCCCTCCAGTCCATTTTATAGATTAGAAGTGACTTGTCCACGGTCACATAGCTAATAAAATCTGAGGTTGGATTCGAACTCAGGTAGATGAGTCTTCCTGACTCCAGGGTTAGCACTCTTTTCATCTTGCCACTGAGCTGCTCCCTAAATCTATGATCCTTCCCTAAATCCTCTACAGAGGATCCACCCAACATACTTCCTTCTGCTATGTTTTTAAAACAATTAGTGGAGACTTTATCTGCTATATAACCAGATCATATCCTTTTTTCCAAGAGCTGTACATTTACCACTACCTCTATCTTGGGTAGATATTGAAGATGGAGCAGTGAGCCAGACTAGGAGTGCAATAAGGAAGGAGAGAGTAGTTTGGACTCCAGCTGGGAAAAGAGCTGGGACTTCAGCACTTTTGAGATTCTTGATTCCAAACTGCTCCCTAAAATAGCTTTTTAACACTATAATATTATTTCAGCAATAGTCAGTGACCCACAATCATAAAACAATATATTCATTGTAGATTTTAAATTGTAGATAGCCAAAAAGGCAATTGAGAGATGCATGAGGGGTATAGTTAAAAAGTTCTGTCTTGGGGTGGCCTAGGTGGCGCAGTAGATAGAGCACCAGTCCTGAAGTCAGGAGTACATGAGTTCAAATCCAGCCTCAGACACTTAATAATTACCTAGCTGTGTGGCCTTGGGCAAGCCACTTAACCCCATTTCCTTGGAAAAATTTAAAAGAAAAAAAAAGTTCTAATAGAATAACTTTTAAAATAAAAGTGCATCAAGTTCAATTAAGGTGAGAGGTTTTTGTTTTATTTTATAACAACCATTTAATAGCAGGACCTCTCTTTTTATTTCTGGGTTGTCAACCATTAAACAGAAGATAAATTTCACAGGAGGTAAAATGACTAGCCCACAGGTATACAGACAAGGTTAAGGGTAAGATTTGAGAATTGAAAGTTCTGCAGTCCTCTATCTGCTTTGCTAGGATCACCCCTTCTATAAAGAGTATTAAAAAAAAAAAGTAACCATGATGCTGATTACCCAATTGCATCATTACACCAGAGTAAAATGAAAAGATTTTCAGAATACCAATATAAATAAAACATAAATATATGCATATAATATAAATATACTATTCAAATTCAGTATCTAAAAGAAGCTAGTTTGTATAGATTATACCTACCCATACACGTATTTATACATGCACACACCTCTCCAAGAGAAGTTAGTTGTTCAAATACATAAACTACCAGACTCAGCACAGTTCATTTGAATGAGACTTTCATTAAGCCTTGGAGTCAAAAATTCCTGGATTTTTATGAACAGGATTATAGTCTGGAGTCAAAACCTAGCAACTGACAGTAGATACTTTCATTCCTTTTTATCATGATAAGGCCTTGCCTTGGGACATCAGATCCTGAAAGAAGAAAACACAATAAAAGTAGACAAAAAAGAATCCCCAGGGTCATAGGTATAAACAAACCCTGCACACATTATTTCAAAATGCCCTCTCCCTCCTGTTAGAGGGTATATAAAAAGCAGTCTCAGAACACATAGAAAATTCCAGAAAAGATGGCACTAAAGGTAATTAAATAAAGCATACCTTATAAATAAAGTCACCCCAATTTCATGAGGCACTTGACTCTCTTTCAACCCCATGACATATAACTAAAGTCTGAAGACCTTGGGAAAAGTTCCTCTTCCCCCAAAGTAATAGTTTGAAAATATTTTAGAAGTTACTTAAAAAACTACTAATTTTTCAACAACACTAGAATGTAATTTAGAACAGCCAAGTTCTAATTGTAACGACACATTCTTAAAGTAAACGCTGTTAACTATAAAGCAACCATTACCTTTCCCCAGGAGTCAGTCACAGAGAAAGGTTAAAAAAAAAGGACTTTGGGTACATTCAATGAGTTACACGTGCGTGCGGGGAGGAGACAAAAGTGGGAAAGAGTAGAGATCTGTATCCTTTTCTATCAGAAATTCCTCTGACAATTTGGTGAAATTTGTCACAAAATGTTTTTAAATGGATGAGATAAAATACCCAGAAGATTAAAAGCAAAAAAAAAACCACAACAGTCGGTAGCCTCCAATTTAAGAGATCTCTGCCTTCATCAGTATGAGCGTTCCACACGCAAACCTAACCAATTCTCCTGTCCCTAACACGCTGTCAGTGCTACACAGAAGGGCTCATATGACAGAAAGGAAACTTTCCTTTGGTTCTTCTCTATCTTGGGGGTAATGATTTCAACTAATGGAAGGTCATTCTAAGTTCAAGTTTAAATGTATATTTTAAAAGAAATTAAAGTCATTACCTCCAATTATATATTTAAAACTAGATGAACAAAATGCTGCTCAGGAAGGGGCCTCAGGATATCTTTAGTGGAGAGATAAGGAAGATTTGTAATTAATACCTTATATTTGTAGCAATACTTTCTAAAGTGCATTTACAATTATCTCATTTGAACAAACCTGTAAGATAGGCTGGGCAGATGACATTTATTCCTAGTTTGTAGATGAGGAAACAGATTGAGAAAGGACAAGGGACTTGCCCAAGGCCACGAAGTTCATAATAAAGTCCATAATAAAAGCCTACTGACTCCAGTGTCATTTCATTACAACCACAAATAGGTAATAATCATAGTGTGAAATGGAGTATGACAAGTTGCTTAGGGGAGTGCTTGAGGGGCTGGGGAAATAATTTAATCCAATTTTCATCCATTCAACAAATATTTATTAGTGTCTAACAGAGGAGAAATACAAAGAAGGCTAAGAGCTCCTGCTGCCAAAGAGCTTATAAACTCATAAAAAGGAAAAAAAAAAACTAAAGTCACAGGGAAGATAAGATCTTCCATGGCTGCCTAGTAACTCTAGAATAAAACACAAACCCTTTAGCCTGGCATTTGAGGGCTTCTTTAATCTGTTTCCAACCTACTCTTTCCAGTCTTATTCCACATTCCTGTTTAATAACTCTTTCAGAATGTTTTCTTCCAAGTTCCTCCCCACCCCCCAACCGTCACCTCTAGACATGTCTCCTGACTCTGGAGCTGAAAGGGTTTTCTCCCTTCAACTTTCCCTGGGTACTTTGTCCAGATCTAGCCTTTATCCCCTATCACTTCCTATTTGGTCTCCTCCTTATCAGTGGATAGGTATCCTTCCCAATAGGGAAGACACAATGTAAGCTCCCTAATGACAGACTGGGTTCTCAGTTGAATCTTTGTACTTAGAGCAATCAGCACATATTAAGGTGCTTAATAAACATTTGTCCAACTTAGATTTAACTATAATCTAAAGCAACAGGTGATTTTTGCCATAGGAATTGTACATCAAAGACTACAAAAATTCAGAAGGAAAAGCTTACTGTGAGCTAGGTCAGAGTAAGGTTTATGAAAGAGAAAACTTTCTGAGCTGGGTCTTTTGAAAGGCCCAGCTGGGATTAGGATAGGAAGTAGTATGGAGGAAGAATTAAGGAAACTGGAAATCTAAGGAACTGTTTAAAAGAACAATTAATTGTCCAGTTTGACTGTAGTGTAAGTTATGAATAGAGAGAATCAGATAAAGCTGGGGGGGGGGGGACAAAGCACACAGTCTAGGGACATAGTGTAGTGAGCTCTGAATGTCTAAATGGTCTGTAGATACTGACCTGCCAGATCATTACAAAAGCTCAATTAGGTGACAGGAACTGGGCTAGGCCCAGGGATAAAAACGGAAGCAAGTAAGACAGCCCCAGACTGCCAAGGGAAGAACACAACAATTTTATAAAAGGGCTGTTGCAAAGCTGGGGAAACGAACTGGGTTGTATGCTGTCCCTTCAATTCTAGGGCCTACTCTCTTACTGTCTATCATTTAGAGACCTTGTTTGTATGTCCTCCCCAATACACTGACCTTTTGTGCCTTTCCTCCTAGTGCCAGCTCTAAGCACACTGGCTTGCCCACATGCTTCTGGACTACCAGTCAACAAGGATATGGTCAGGAGGACCAAGGCCCAACAAGGGAAGGCAAAAGGTCCCCTGAGTTGGAGGTCGTGGGGCGGGAGGGAGAGGAAGATGAGGCAGTAAGATAAGACAAAAGCTCAGAGAAGCCACTGGGACAACCTTTCATGCCAGACAAGAATGGTCACGAGAAGACAAGTGCATCATGGCTTCAATAAAAGTAATACAGACTAGAAGTAGGATGGGAGCAGTGAAAACAGAAGAGAGATGGGTCCAAGAGGCATTGAGAGTTACAACTACAAGCCTGGTGACGGGCTGGATTTCTGGGCACAATTGGTCAAGAGTAACACTGACAAGTTCACATGTCAGGGAAGGGTAACCAGAAAGGTGAAGGACTCCGAGTCCAAGGCTGAGAAAAGGAAAGGGCACAGGGCTATCATCCAGTATCTGAAAGGCTTGATGGAGATGTGGAGCCCAATTGCCCTGATTGGGGGGGACTGAAGAACCAAGAGCTACAGGTTGAAGCTGCAAAGAGGCCAATTTCTGATTGAAAAGCTTTTTAATTATTAGAACTGTCCAAGAGTACAATGCTCTGCTTTAAGAGGCTCCGAGGGCTTTGGGAGGGGTTGGACAAACATTTGGGGACTCAAGTGGAAACTCCTTTGGAGTATGGTTTGGTGAAGATGAGGAGTCCAAGACTGGGTTTGAGCTAGACTTAACACTGACAAAAACAGTCAAGTTTTGAATGTGCTGAGTTTGAGGCCTTCATGGGAGATACAGGAGATGCCCAACAGGCAGAGAGAACTGTGGAACAGAGCTGGAGAAAGAAGTCAGGCTATAGAGAGATGGAGACATGTTGTATAAGCAGTCCTACTGGGTGCTGGGTCCCATGATCCTCTGAACTCTATAAAGGAGGGATTGGCATCACCCCATTTTACAATTCAGAAAACAGGTTCACAGAGAGGCCAAGTGATTCAGTGCTCTACCCACTGGCCCACTGAGCTATCTCTCAGGTTGAAGGTGCAGTGAAGAGTGCCCACCACTACTATGCACTATAGAGGCCCGGTTTACTAAACAAATGTAAACTTCTGCCTAACCTAATTCAGGCCCTATTTGATGAAGCTTTCACTACAGGTTAAAACAATATTAAAATAAATGTGTTGAAACACAGACCTTAAATGTCTTTATTATGTTGTTTCCATAAATGTTCTGAAAAGAATCAAAATACAAGGGGTGGCTAGGTGGTGCAGTGGATAGAGCACCAGCCCTGGAGTCAGGAGTACCTGAGTTCAAATACAACCTCAGACCCTTAATGATTACCTAGCCCTGTGGCCTTGAGCAAGCTACTTTAACCCCATTGCCTTCAAAAATCTAAAAAAAAAAATCAAAATACAATTCTCAAAGCCCTCCTAAGGAAGGGTTTAACTAATGAGTTAATTACAGAGAACTTTGTCCAAAATCATATCAAAAAAGACAGAATCCACTCCAAATGCCCCAATTTTCACCACAACGTTTAAGTAGCCCTCAAGTATTTTGACCCTCTGATGGCAGCCCCCCATCCAATCCTCTGGTCTTCAGTAGGCCAAGCCCCTGCCCCTGGGTCTCTGGGTGCCCGGCCCCTCTGGGGGCTTCTTTCTGCCCAGTCAGGGGCCCGGTGCAGGGTCTGGAAGGTAAGTCCCCGTGGCCAGACGGCCCTTGGGCCACCAACTCCTGACCTACAAAGGCTCCTCAGGCCCGGGCAGGGGAGATCTGGGTCGGATCGCCGCCGGCTTCCTGCCAAGGAGGCGCTGCCGCAGAGGAGACCACAAGTTCCCTTCTGGCCACCCCCAAAGCCCGGCTCGGAATGGGCGACCCCCGGGCCGCCCGGCCTCCCCGGCTGTTTACCTCCGTGAATCCCGGGGCGCGCTCACGGCCACAACTCGGGAGGCCCCCGGGGCCCGGCGCCGCGCCCCGAATGCTTACTCATCCCGGGCCTCATCCCCGCGCCCCCCCCCCCCCCCCCGCGGCGGCAACGCGGGCCCGGCCCGGCCCGGCCGCATCCCTCGGGAGGCTCCGGCTCGCAGCCGGCATTGTTTACCGCTTTGGCCGCCTTCCTCCTCGGCGGGCCGGGGCGCCCCGCTCGCGGGCCCAACGCCGGGTTCCGGGGGCCCATGGGCCGCGGCGCTCAGGCTCCTCCGGGGGCCGCGGGGCGGCGGCGGCCAGGAGCCCGGGCGGGCATGGGGGCTGCGGGCCGCTGGGAGACGCCTCCTGCGAGGGCGGGGCTCCGAGCCGCCGCGCCCCCTCCCACTCCGCGCTCCGAGCCGGCGCTTAAAGGGGCCGCGGGGGCGGGGCCCGGGGGAGGCCGCGGCCCAGGGCTCCCGGGCCCAGGGCGCCCCGGCCCAGGGCGCCGCGGCCCAGGGCTCCCGGGCCCAGGCCCGGCGCCCCGCGCCAGCCCGCAACAAAGAGCCGGCTCCGGCCCGGGCGGGAGGGGCTCCCTCAACCCGCGGAGGCCTCCCGCCTTCAGAGGAGGGGGCCGTGGGCCAGCCGCCCCCCCCAACGCGTCTACAGCCGGAGGAGGTGAGGCTGGGGGCTCTGCACAGCCCCCCATGGCATCGCCCCCTGATGTCACGGCCAGAAACGAGCGAAGCTGTCGGATGCGGAGCCTGGCCCAGGCGCTGCGGGGCCTCCGGTCCCGCCTCTCAGAAGTCACTGAGCCCACAGATCAGCGGCCCGGGACAGCAGCACCCCGAGTCTGCCTAGGATCAGGGGGCTTTGTTCCCTTCTTGCAACCGTGCCCCACTCTTCCTGGCCCCATTAGAGATTTTTCTGGGCAAAGCTTCTCCAAACTGAGGACCAGGAGGAGGCATAAGGCTCCTAGGCTTCAGCTGAGGGTCTGAGACCTCCACTGATTTGCTGGCTCGGTTCAGAATGGCCTCAAACCTCAGGGTAAGCTGGCCGAATGACCATTTAAATTAAGGTCGGCCAGATCTAGGTCCCCTAAGCAGGATGGTCTATACTGGCCCCTGGGAAGTAAGTGATGAGGTGCCAGGCGACCGGCACTTTGGGCCACAGGAAGAGACCCAATTAAATATCTATTAAATAGTTTCCCAGTGACACAGTAGGGACCCTGTCAGAATGCAATGAGAACGGGCTAAGACAAAGAACAAGAAATGACTAATAACCCTGTGTTGGCCTAGATAAATTAGCTGAAATTAAAGATGGAAAAAGTCCATTGAGTTTAGAGCTCCAAGCCAGTCTACAACATTAGGACACAACATTCTTTCTTTATATGCTCACTTGAGTTTTGTTTGGTTTCAACTTATTCTACAATGAAGCCTTGCTACTTTCCCTCCCATTGGAGGGTAAAGAAGTCCCAATTCAAATCAAATAAACTAACCAAGCAGAAGCTAAAGGTGATCCTCTCTATCTTCTATTGCCAAACTCCTGAAAATTTTGACTGAATTTTAGACAGTGTCCTCACTTCTCTTCACTTTGAAATCTGATACAACATGATTTTAGTTACTATCACATAATTCTAACATTTTAGAGTTTTAAGGGTCCCTAAAAATTATCTATAGAAAAGGAGCCCAGAGAAACTCATTTTAGTTAGCCAATGACATAGTCAAGTCTATAACTAAAACTTGACATTAATAAACACTTAGGATTTATAATGCTTTATTTACATATTTATATACATATTTATTTAAACATTTGGTTCTCACAAACGACGATGAATTACATTTTACAAATCACAAAAGTAAATTCGCAACTAAATTGCCGAGTTAAGTCAAGTCAGAGCTACCTGCCAGTGTCCACTAACCCCTCTGACTTCTCCCTCCCCCTTTAGATTTCAAGAGGCCTTTCCTGATTCCTCCAGTTATCCTTATCTTTCCTCTCTCCCCCCCCAACACAATAATTTTGTTGCTATTTTGTCTGTGCCCACACTGAGGAAACTGAGGCAGGTAGAGTTAAGTGATTTGTCCAGAGTCACCCAGCTAGGAAGTGTCTGAGGCTGAATTTGAACTCGTGAAGATGCCTCTCCCCGACTTCAAGCCTGGCATTCTATCCACTTCAACACCTAGATGCCTCCCACCTCATGCCTAGATTATTATAAAACCTGCCGGTAGGTCTCCCTGCCTCAACTCTCTCACGGCTCCAAGTCCATTCTCCACTAAACTGTCAAATTATTTTTCCTACAGATAAAAGAGCAGGTCTGACCATGTCTCTGTCACCTCCACCCCCATTTCAATAAGTCCAATGGGTTCCTATTGCTTCCAGGATCAAATATAATTTGGTTTGGCTTTTAAGAACTTTACAACCTGGCTCCTACCTTTCCATTTCCTTACACTTTCCTCCCCATACATAGTTTTACCTCCAGTGACCCTGGCCTCCTGCCTGTCTCCCGGGTCTGGAATACTCTCCCTCCTCATCTCCACCTTCTGGCCTTCAAGTCCCAGCTAAAATTTCACTTCTTCTGTATGGTCCTGTCCCAAATCACCTCTATGCTAAGCCTGCTCAGTTAATTATTTCCAATTTATTCTGTCTAGATCTTGCTTATACAGAGTTGTTTGCATGTTGCCCCCCTCCCCCCCCCCTTAGACTGTGGGCTCCTAGAGAGCAGAGACTTGTTTGGTTTTGCCACAGTTCCTGGCATATAGGTGATGGAGTAAATACTTAATGCTGGTCTCACTGTTGATAAGTTTTCCTGTCTTGTGTTTTCTTCTAAATGTTCTATTCTTTCTAATTTTATGAAGTCATTTGGTAAGACGACACCATCTTCACAACTTATTACATTGCTATCTCTGAATGATTTATATAGGAAACCAGATGCTGGCCCTTCAGACTTGAAGAAGCCCAAAATGACATCACACTGTGGGGGTCATTGTACAGTGTGTCCAGCTCCTGGTGATGTTACCAAAATAAGCACAGATGACTCAATTCTAGGTCGGGACACATAGAGGAGACTATATAAAGAATAATGCACCCACAGATGGGGGACTGTGCTCATAAAGATCGGTACTTTCTCTGCTTAGAGCAGTGAGAGGTGGCCTGTCTTGTCCAGACAGCCTATGTCTGTCAGAGGCACAACTTGAACTTGGTTTTTCCTGGTTGACTCTCTAGCCATATGACATGTTGCCTCTCTCGATGGAAAAAAGTATTTACTATTTATTTATAAACTTAAGTCAAGCATAACTGATAAATAGGAAGTTTGTAGGTAGAATCTTAGGCACAAAATTTCCATCCGATGATAGATTTGGTTTTTGTTTCTTAGCATTTTGATAACTGCATTTCAATAGAATTGCTTTTCTTTGTATTTTATTTTATGCATTCAAAAGCAAAAAGTCTACCAGCTCACTAGAGTGCCAAAGGAGTCCATAACATAAAAAAGGGTAGGAATCTTAAGAGAATTTAACATTTTGGATATTTTTATATTGATATTTTAAATTTTACTTTATATGTTAAATAACCAAGATACAGAACTATGTCTCAAAAGTTAATGTTAGAAATGAACATTTATATATGTATATTTTAGACTTAAATTTATTCTTCCACCCAGAAACCAGTCATTGGTATGATCTTTGAAGTTATTTTAATATCTTTTAAAAGAGAAAAAAAATTCTTAAGTCCTTGCCATTAGTAATTACATTATCTCAGTAATGCTTTCAGTAAGATCACTAAACAGAAAAATCAGCTAGGAGGATTATCTAGAGCATGTACTTCCATTTCTCTACACCAGTTTCCTTATAGTCTCTTCAACTCTAAAATTCCATGATTTGAGAAAGAATTCTATACCACAGATGACTAGAAATCTATAGTCAGCTACTTAATATCAGAACCATCTGCAATTAGCATTCAGGGAGGTGAGTGCCCACTATATAACGGTTTGTTCCTTTTAGCTATATTACCTTTAAAAAATGATAATCTATCTTGCCTAGGACCAGAGATATATAAAATGCACCTCAAATCATAGTCTCAGAAGAAATGTGTCCCCCAAAAGCATGGTCCCTTATCAGGCATATAGTGAGGGGCAGTAACTTATGTCAAATACTTTTCCAACAGCCATTCTAGTCCTGTTGCTAAGGTAATTATTTCAGGGACTTTTTGCCCCAAATTTAAAAGTTGTAACCACTCCAAAAAGCAAACTTCCAATGAATAAAACAAGGGCTTAAGAGTCAGGAAACATGATTCTACCAAGAAGTAATTCTAAGTAAATCTTTGAGAAGGGACCATTTGGTCCACAAAGGAATCAGCACTGTGAAAATTAAAATAAAAATTCTAGAATGTTTTTTATTCCAAAAAGACTATCATTGAAGATCCTATCCACAATTCATTCCTAAAAAGATGCTTGAATCAATTCTAACTGCTCTAGGAAATGCTGTTATTTAAAGGTGAATCCTTTTGTAATGTAAATGATTCCAAGACTTTAAAAAACCTGAGATTTGACTTCTTGATCACTCTCTCCACTTCCACAGAGATCACAAGTTCTCCAGTTCTTCATAGATGAACCTGAATTCATCAGTATTAACCACCTCACATTTATATGTCAATTAAAAGTCTGCAAAAGGTTTTCCTTGCAACAACCCAGGGAAACAGGTAGTATATCCATTTCAGACTGAGACTCAAAAAGACTGACTTGCTCAAAGTCCCAGAGCTTTTAAGAGCTTGGAACCACAAGACAAATGTTCTTTGTGTTTCTGATCTTTCCCCACTATCTCTGCTTCACCCCCCCCCCCCCCCCCCCCGTCCTGCCAATAATAATCATGTTCCTTGGTGTGCTGAAAAACAGTATTGGCTCTGTCCAAGACCCAGAGTTGATATCCTCCCTCACACACTGTGTGACCTTGGGCTGGTAGTTACTGAGCCTTCTTAGGCATCAATTTCCTCATTTATAAAATGAAGGTTGGACTTAGTGATCTCTTGAGGTTCTTTCCAGTTCTAGATCTAGGATCCTGCAAATCTATGACCAATCCCTTAGCAAGGCTGCCCTACTAGAAGACAGATACACAGTTTACAGCCAGGCTTCCTTAAAAGTTCTCCTCACTTAACAAAACCTAGAACTAGGTCTCTGCTGACATGACCTTCCAATACACAAGTGAGGGTATTTATTTAGACTAAGATGAGCACTGAAAAACAATTTTTGGTGGACACGGCCACGGAAGTCAGGAGATGATAGTGTTCACTGCACTCAGAAGCAGGACACAGTCAAGGTAAGATTCCTACACTGACCATATATGTCCAGGCCTCAGTTTCCTCCTCTATAAAATGATTATTGATGATGATATGCACACTGACTACCCCAGAAGGCTTAGGTGAGGAAGATTCCTCAAAAACTATGAAGTGTTTCTAGACACATATAACCCTGGGTCCTCATAAGCTATGCTAGCAGGACACAAGCCACCAAACTAGAAAAATTTCAAGTACATCAAGTACCAAGCCTGCTCTGTTGTCCAAACTGTAGTCAACTAAGTTCAGTTTCTCCACCAGGTGGGCTGTCTGCCAATGAAAGTCTCAAGCAAAGTACTAGGTGAAGATCATCTACTGCATTCTGGCAGGGTTGTGAAATACTTCTGTGAAGCAAATACTGATAAAACCATACATCCCTGAAGTACTGAAGAATGATACTTGTGACAAAAGGGGTTATTTTGGAAATAAACAAACTGATTCACTAGGAATGATCCAAAGAGGACAGAAAAATGGGGCAGCTAGGTGGTGCAGTGGATAGAGCACTGGCTCTGGAGTCAGGAGTACCTGAGTTCAGGTCTGGCCTTGGGCAAGCCACTTTAACCCCAGTGCCTTGCAAAAATTTAAAAAAACACAAGGATGACAGAAAAGCAGAAAATAACCAGTAACTCCAAATTAGTTTGAAACCAGGGATAGTACAGAAAGTACTGAGAGAGATATGCAATGTGATTTGGAAGGTAATGGGGGGTTGTAGCTTGAAGTTGCAAACTCTTCCATGCTTCCCCAGGGGGTCTCCTTGGCTAGTCATAACCTAAGAGTCCAGGGCATACAAAAAAAAAGGCTCATAATTAGTTAGATGGTCAAGTCCCATTACAGGGGAGCAGTCCATATTACTTGAGAGAAATTTTGCTTGTAGGAAGGCTGTTCAAAATAAGTGGCCTGTCTCCCATGGCTTGGAATTTTGTTTCCATATTGAGCTTTTTGATATATGATTTGGTTTGTATTTTCAGTGGAAGGTTCAATATTGGCTGCTAGACTATGAAGCCTTCTTCCACCAAAATAAAGGGGAACTGACCATATAGGGTTTTCGTATAGGATTATGGGGTAGCTATCACACTATAAAAATACAATGCAAGAAATGAAAAAAGGAAAAAAAAAGAGATGAAAAAAGATCTATTGTAACTACAAGTACTTACAGAGGCGACAAACACTGTTAAGTGTCCTCAAAGGACATACATTCCAGAAGTGGATGTAGAAAGAAACAAAATATAAAGACAAATGTACTAGAATTGAATTTTGTTTTACATGTTTTTAAAGCACAGGTAGGTGGTGCAATGGTTATATCACTAGGCCTAGAGCCAAGAAGACTGGAGTTCAAAACGAACCTCAGACACTACTGGGTGACCCTGGCCAAGTCACTTCATCCTGTTTTCCTCTTTCCTCATCTGTAAAAGGAGCTGGAGAAAGAAATGGCAAACCACTCCAGGAACTCTGCCAAGAAAATCCCAAATGGGGTCACCAAGAGTCAGACATGACTGAAACAACTAAACAACTATACACAAAGTGGAACCAAATACTTTTATATTGTTCTCTTGTATGTATATATTCTCCAGTTAGACCATAAAGATCACATATCCAAAGGAATAATACAGTTTGCTTCTTTTGCATCTCTCCTCCCTCTATCACACACAACCCACCTCAAGTGAACAGAATTATAATTTTATCAGCTGTGACTTCAAGCCTCCCTGGACACTGATGGCCATGCCTCTGTAAACTCCCACAGCTTTGCCAAGGGTACTGAGACCAGGAAAGATCCATAAAGACTTTCTAAGCCCCAGAGCAGTGAAGGACCTTGCCTGAAGTCACAGGGGTAAAATGAAAGGGTCCTGCTGTGAATGCAGGCTGTCCCTGTGCTGCTCTTCTCATCCAGGATCACACAGAGATAGTGTGGATGCACAACCTAACTGGAAGTCAAGCCTTCCCTGCCACGTGTCTTCTCCCATAGACCACATATAATAGCAAATTCCACCACCAAAATGAGAAGAACCAAGAGTTCATATTCAATCTTCATCACTGACTACTGTTCACAATTCAAAGTTTATAATCCACATCCCAGATGGGACACCACATGTTCTAAACATAATTATTTAGTTTAGGCCTGACAGAAGAAGAACAGGCTTCTCCAAAAGATCTCTACAAGCATCTCCTGGTAGGTGTGCCCCCTGAATTTAGCAAATCATCCAAACAAAGTCCCCAAACATCTCTGCTGTTTAGACTCTTCCCAAAATCAGCCAGGCTACAAGCACTGCATGAAGCATCACCTACTCACCAGACACCGTGGGATTCAAAGACAGAAACGAAATGGTCCTGGCCCTGAACATACATATACACTTACTGAATCAATACAAGTGGTGATGAGAAGGAGGGGATAAGGAATGGTTTTCCTGAACTGACACTTCAAAGAAATCAGGGATTTCTAGAGCTGTAGATAAGGAAGGTGGACATTCTGGAGATGGAGGACCACCAGGGCTAAATCACTAAGACAGGAGTGAGAGCATGATCATCTGTACAAATAAGTCAGGAGGGCTGGGAAGCAGAGTTTGGAAGACTAGAAAGGCAGAAAAGGACCAGATTATAAAGAGTTGTAAATGCCAGAATTTATAACTGATTCTGCAAAGGATAGTTGGGGGATGGAAGGAAGGTGAGAGTGAAGATCTTCATTTGGTGGTTATATGGAGGATGGAGTGGAAACTTGCAGAAGGGAGACTAAAAAGGAAGCTCCTGTAATAGTCCAGGCAAGAGGTGATGAGAGTTGAACTGACTGGTAACTTTTGTGAGAAGAGGAAAATGTGGAATTTGACATAAGTGGTGAGACTGACACCTGATTGGATATATGGGATGTTATATGAGAGTACCTAATGACAGCAAGATTATGAACCTGAGTGACTTGGAGGATCAAAAAGTTCAAAAGAAGAAAATCTGGGGGTGAGATGGAAGATGAGCTCTGTTCTGAATTGTCTCCAGGACAGCCAACTTGAAATGAATGGTGGTACTACAAAGCTGGAGCAGCTGAGAGCGCCTGGAGCTGGACATACAGATCTGGGAATCATATGCATAGGGATCATAATTGGACCCATGGAAGCCCATTATTAATAAGTGAGAGGATAAACAGAGAAATGAGAAGTGGACAGAACAGAGATTTGGGGTACACCCACAGACAGTGATGATATGGATGATGAATCCTCAAGGGGTAAGAGAAGAAGGATCAGTAGATAAGGAACCAAGCAAGAACAATGGCATGAAAAATAAAGAGGTGAGAGTATCCAGAAGTCAAAAACAGTTCAAAATGTGCAGGGAGGTCAAAGAGAAGACATTAGATTTGGCAGTTAAAAAAAATCTGTGACAACCTCTCAGTCATTTTAGGGTATCTTTCAGCTCTGTCTATGATCCTTAGACTTAGAAGCAAGATGAAAGCCATCTTACAGTATCTGAAGGGCAGTGAGCAAAGAGGTATTAGATATGTTCTTTGTCTTAAAAAGGCAGAACCAGGAGTAATGGGTGGTAATTGCAGAGAGAAAAAAACGTAGGTGTAACATAACAGCTAAGCAACTACAAAATTCTTCCAAAGCAGAATAGGGCCTCCTCACTGGAGGTCCTCAAACCAGGCTCAGATGACCACATGTACTGGAAAGGACAGGACTATTTTCCAGGGACTGTTCACAGTGCTCATAGGCCTAACCTAGGCACAGCTTTTGGTGGAATGTACATTCCTTGAGGGCAGGGATTGCTCCACTTTCAATCTAAGTGTGATGCAAAGGAAGTTCTTGTTCAAGTATCTCCCCATGGGGTGGAGTAGCAGAAAACCAGATTTAGGCTTAATGCATGGAACAACTTGTCAGTGATTGGCTCTGTCTGAAGGTGGAGTGAGTTGCCTGGGAAGCTAAGATGATGATCTGTCAGGGATAGTGCAAGGGGACTTCTTGTTGGCTGGACTAGGTGGTTGTAGTTTTCTTCCAATTCTGAATTTCTATGTTTTTGTGATAGACTTGGGTTAAGTGATAAAGACAGAAAGATAAAGTCAGCTTGGGGGTGGGGGCTAGGAAGAGACTTGCAGGATGAAGGAGTTTGGTTGGGAAACAGATGAGTGGAATGGTTTGGGTTTTTTTTTTTTTTTGCAAGGCAGTGGGGTTAAGTGGCTTGCCCAAGGCCACACCGCTAGGTAATTATTAAGTGTCTGAGATTGGATTTGAACTCAGGTACTCCTGACTCCAGGGCCGGTGCTTTATCCACTGTGCCACGTGTGAATGGTTTTTAAGAATGGGGAGTTTTGAGCATATTTAAAGGGTGCAGAAGAGGGAATGGAGATGAGATGACAGTGGGAGCAATCTGAGGGAGAAAGGTGCTTGGAGAAACAAGAGTCTAAGTGGAGGGCTGGGTCTTGGGTAAGGAGAGCTATCATTTTATCAGAGAATGGATGAAATAGTAAGCGGTGAAGTCAAATGATGAGGAGAGAAGATGGAGTTCTCACCAATCACAAAATCTTTTTTTCAAAGGTTAAGAGGATGAGGTGATTATTGTAGGTCTGTGGAGAGAAACTTTGGCAACCCCCCCCCCCCAAGGCAGCTAGTGGATTAGGGAAAAATGAAAGCACTGCCCTGATGTAGGGAGAGTACAGTTGAAATCAGATGACATAACTCTATAGTGGACCGAGTTGGCAAGGTTGGGAGAGTTCTATTTCTGTTTAGCGCTATGTAGTAAGAAATGAAGCTGAGATCTGGTAAGTCATAAATCATGAGAGAAGAAAATAAAAAAAAAATATTTAAAAGAACAGAGCTGAACCGGCTCAGGTGGAAGTGAGGAAGGGCGGACATAAGTAGGCAAAACACTGTCAAACTACAATAGGGTGGAAAGATTCTAGATCACGATGAGGAAGAAGGATAAGTCAGTGATTGAAGGCGGCAAGGTCCAAGTGGAATGACAGGAGAAGGGGACCGGATAAAAGGGCTTCGGGGGCTGAGGGTGGGTGAGGGAAGGAGGCAGGGCGTGGCGCCTTGGCATGGAGCTCAGGTGCAGCCCGGGTGGCCGGGGCAGTGCGCAGGTAGCGACTGAGCCCGAGGGCTGCCTTGGGGCAACCAGAGAAGCGGGGTGGGGGGCGGTGGGTCCGGGCACGGCAGCTCCCTACTCGGAGGGTCGCCTTACTAGAGGCGGGGTGAAAACTAGCCGCGGAAAAAGGCACTTGGCTGGGGCGCAGAACGGCAGCGAGATTGCTGGGGTCGGGGCTGGGGGCGAAAGGGGACGCTTCCGACCGGGGGCAAGGCGGGCGCAGACCCCTCCCGCGGCCCCGGGGCGCCCGCCGGGCCGGGCCGGGCCCCCGAGGAAGCGGCACAAAAGGGGCGCGCTCCCCGCGGGCCCCCTTCCCCGCCGCCGGGCCTGGGGAGCCCCCGAAGCCGGGGACGCCGGCCGCGGGGTCCGCGCGGAGGAGCCTCCGC
Source organism: Macrotis lagotis (assembly GCF_037893015.1). Taxonomy (NCBI): domain Eukaryota; kingdom Metazoa; phylum Chordata; class Mammalia; order Peramelemorphia; family Peramelidae; genus Macrotis; species Macrotis lagotis. Next base: position 271,664,582 of record NC_133660.1, read on the forward strand.
GGCGATCTGGCTTCCCCCGGCCCCGGAACGCCCCAGCTCCCGCCGGGCAGCGCCAGGCCGCGCGCCCCTCCCCCCGGCCGCGGCCTCCGCCCCGGCCCCCGCCGGCTCCCGCCCCGGCCCGGTCGCGCCGCCTCGGCCGGGGCCTGGGCCCGGCTCGCGCCCCCGCGCGCCCGGGGCGCTCCCGCCGACCCCTCCCGCCCGCGCAGCGGCCCGGCCGCGGGGCCCCGGGGACGGCCGGCCTCGGCGGCTCGCTCGCTCCCCCGCTCGCTCACCTCCGGCGGCGCCAGAACCGACAGGGCCTTCTTCCACACCGTTTGAAACCGCTCAGGCCACCGCACCCCGCAGTGTCCTTATCGCCCATTGGCTCCCGGAGCGTCGCCCACCGCGCTCCCATTGGCCGGTTTGAAAGGGCTCCCGGCACGCGCTCGCCGCGTCCTTAAAGGGGCCGCAGAAGCAGGCCTCCCCGCCGCCCCCCGGAGCCCCCGGCCCCCCGGCTCGCTGGGCGGGGCCGGGGGCGGAAGGGTCGGACTCCCGCCCCCCCCCCCCGGGACCGCGGGGCGCCCCGCTCCCTCCGGGCCCCGGGTCCGTGCGTGCGGCCCCGCCGCAGAGGGGGAGGGGCCCGCGGTGGGGGCGGGGAAGCGGGGTGCCCGGGCCACGTCACCCGCCCCCGGCCCCCGCACAGGATCGCCCCAAGAGCTGGAGGCGGGCACGGGCCCGGGGCGGAGGGGCCCCCGGGGCCCGGGGCGGAGGGGCGCGGCGGGGAGCCGGGGGCCGGGCCAAGCCAGGCAGAGCCGCCCTCGCCCCCCGGGCCCGGGGCCCCGGGGACCGCGGCAGCAGGGGGCCTCCCCGCGGCCCGCCGGCCGCCCAGTGCCGCCGCGGCCCGCCGGCCAGCCCTTCATCGCCCTGCTCGTCCTTAGCATCCATCCGTCGTGTCTCTGCCTACCTGTGTGTCTGCTCATCCAGCCGTCCGCCTCCCTGCCCCTCCATCCAGTCATCTACCTACCATCTCTCCATCCATCCATCAGTTATCCATCCGTCTGTCTACCTGTACATCCCAGCTTACCCATTCATCCATTCAGCTGTCCATCCATCTATCCATCCATCCCTCCATCCCTCCAACTACCTTATCTATCCATCCATCTATCTGCCTCTCTATATCTATATCTAGATAGATAGATAGATAGATAGATAATCTCCCCATTAGAATGTGACCAGTGACCAGGGATGGGGGATAGGAGGCTTTGGACTGTTTTATTTTTTGTCCATTGCCTAATACTGCCTGCTTATGCTTAATATAGATTTATCAATTAGTTGATTTGTAATACATGTAAAGAGCTTTGTGAATCTTAAAGTGTTATAATACAAACTAAAACAGCATGGACATTTTTACATCTAAGAGTCTTCAAAATTTTTTTATCAGCTTACTATGTTTTAACTAGTCCCTCTTCTGCTTAAGACATCCTATCATAGGGGTGACTAGGTGGTGCCGTGGATAGAGCACCAGACCTGGAGTCAAGAGTACCTGAGTTCAAATTCAGCTTCAGACACTTAATTACCTAGTTGTGTGGCCTTGGGCAAGGCACTTAACCCCATTGCCTTGCAAAAAAAAAACCACTAATAAAAAAAAGACATCATATCATAAAGAAGCATTGTTGCTTTGGGTACTATTTTTCTTTTTTTTTTTAAATACTAATTTATTTCAAGAACTTGAAGAGAGGGCAGATGCTGTCTCATCTACCCTCCCATTTCTCCTCCTGAACCAGCTTGATGGACATAGGTCAACTATGCCTCAAGTCATGGATTTTCTGATTGCAGTTGCAGTTGACCCATTTTGATATAAGTTGGCAAAAATGGACAAAGGGAATCTTTATACTCAAAAGAAATCTTAGTTCACCAAGGAAGCATAAACTATATAGTTTGGCATTTCCTTCTCTCCTTCCATTCAACAAATGGAAACCCAGCTAGGATTTCTGATTCAATGATCTTTGCTTTCAGCTCTCAATCCACAAGACTAAGGCAACTGAGCTGCATGGTGAATGATGATGATGTTTGTCCTTTGATCTCAAAGAGACCACAACATCAGGGAGGTCATACCATGACATGCTTTGAGTGGGGTGGAGGCAGCTGTGCTACGTCACCAGTCTCACCTTGTCCTCCAGAGCCATCTGGATCCAGTGGCCAGACATGAGTCAGGATTATTGGACATTGCCCTGGATGCGAGGCAGTCTGGGTTAAGTGACTTGCCTAAGGTCATGCAGCTAGTATTAAGTGTCTGGTCAAATTTGAACTCAGGTCCTCCTGACTCCAGAGTAGGTGCTTTATCCACTGTCAATCAATTACCATAGAACTAGAAAACCCTTCCCTGGTTACCACTCCCTTCTAGGTGTTTTCTCCTATTCAAGCTTAAACTTCCTGAGGGCAGAGGCTCTCTTTGCTATTCTTTGTATCATCAGCACTTGGCACATGGGAAGCCCTTAATAAATGGTTTTTCATTCTTCATTCAGAGGCATTAGTCCATGATCACATCTGAGGCAGGATTCACCCTGGTCTTCCTGACTCCACATCCCAGTGCCATGAGGTAACATTTTGAGGTGGAATCCTAGCCCAATTGTCCTCATTTTCTTTTTGCTCACTCCACACCCAGGAGGGCTTCTTAGAGATGATGTGTTTTCCAATACAAGGGTCTGTCCTGGGGTGGAGTGAGGACAGGGGGCAGCAGGCAGGTTTTCAGAGTATCAGTTATGACTCCAAGGCAGACAAGGTGATTAAGAAAAGCTAAATTTATATTAAATTATCATAAATTCCTAAAATACTGAACATAGTGGTTAAATAACTCCAGAAAGTCCAATCTCTCCAGTGAGTAACGTTAAAACCATTACACATGAGCATAGGAGAATTGCTTCCATTAGCTTAGGACAAAGATTTTTGCTTTTTACATAGTAAATCAGTGCTCAAATAGATAAATTCATCAAATATGTCCTCTCTACATTCTGCACAGACCAAGTGCAATGAGATCTTTTTCTTTTCCAGGGGAGCTGTTTCCTCATTCCCCTCCCCCCCAACAATGAAAAGTTTCCTTCCCCTCAGAGTTGTACCTAAGGGTGACATCTTGGAGCTCCCTGGCCTTTTTGCAGCTTCCTATCCTGCCCCTAATCCACACACTCAGAAGCACTTCTGGTCCTTGCCATATGGCCTGCTGACCTACTCTTGGAACAGGCCAGGGAAGGGAGCAACAAGGGAATAAGCATCTACCCTGAGCCATGTTAGAATTCGCCAGGAAAGGGTTCTGTCCAGCTCCTCCTCCTTCACTAGACTAAGCTGCTACCTGTTTTCTCAATAATGAGTTATGGGAAGAGGCAAACTCAGTCAAGGTCAAGGCCACAGGCACTTTTCAAATTGGGAAATTGCCAGCTCCTCTATGATGCTTCCCTTCCAAGATGACACTCCCTTCCATGACTGGGCTGCAGAACCTCTGGGAAGTCCTCCATACTCTAGCATCAGAGGTTTCCAAGCTTGGATGCTAAATAACCTTCTAGGCAAGAGAGACCAGGAAGCACTTAGCTATGGCCTGCCAATACAGACCTTCCTTACTGGTGCCTGGTCCTTTCCTTTCTAATACTGCACCATCTTTTGCACGTTGACCCCAACTGAACAGAGTTGGGCCTAAGACTGCCACTGCTCCAAGGCTGCCTTCTTTTTCCCCTCAATGGACCAGTCTCTCAGGGTCAGAAGATATGAGACTGGGGGCAGATCCAGAGGAGTGGTGAGGGTAGCCATCCCCATGACCTAACTCTTTATTTCAATCAGGATTCACTAAAGAAAACTCGCCCTTCCCAATAGCCCTCTTCCCTAAAAGCTCCTAGAGGACCACAATGCCATGTAACTAGTTGAAAGAAGCAACAGAAGTGAAAGGTGTTGGGCAGTGGTGCCAGCATCCCACCCCTTTCCTCTGCTTTGGCACATTCTGAGGCTTAATGGCCCCTGGGAGAATGGGTACATGCCAGAGAATGGCATCCAAGCCTGGCAGCTACGTTAATTCACTCCACTATGAAAAGCTGTAATGGGATAAGGTCTTTGGCTATCCCATCAGCTACAGGCTTACATCACAGTGTTGATTAGAGAGAACTTCAAAGATTCAACTTCCTCGGCACTTTGCTTTAGGCTCTGGGCAGCCCAAATCTCCACCCCAGCCAATCCACCTGACCATTCATGGAGACTTGTGGTCATTCCCTGAAATCTTCATTTGAAGAGTGCCATACTTGGAGAAGTTTTGAAAGTACAGGATGGAGGCCTGCAATTGGCTCCATTGGTGCTTCTCAATGGATGCTGCAGGCTCAGAGCACCCTAGTCATCCCAGGGACCTGACAGACTGCCCCCAAGACCCACTTCCTCTTGAGAAGGTTTTGGCCAGTAATGGAACCAGAAAGAGTTTGGTAAGCAGGAAATTCCGAACAGGCACCCACAGGCCCATGAAGGCAGATGAGGCCAAAACCAGAATCTTGGGGAAAAGGAAAGGGTGCTGAAGACTTGGAATTCTTGCACCTCACAGCTGGGAGGGTCCTGAGAAGTACTCTGATCAAGCCCATTCTTCTATATGCAGGATGTAGTCATCTGGCCTTCCTTCAGAGACCTCCAATGACCACTCAAGGTGGAACCAACTTTAGCATCAAAACTGAAATAATGATTGCCATTGACATCTAGGGACCTAAACAATACTTCTAGGGACCTAATGATATCATCCATTGCCAGCAATGGACACCCAAGTCAGCCCACCTTTCAAAAACCTTTCTATATTTCCAAAAGATTGAGGATCCCCTGGAGATGAGAGGTTTGCTGGCAAAATCAGGGGAGAATGCCCATCCCAGCTGGGCCAAATCTCCTCTCTTTCTCACCCCTCACCCATGGCTATATCATCACTTTTGTTTGGTCACCCATTCTTCCCTCCTTACTCCAGCTGCTGGCTGGGCACCTAAGTCCCCACTAAGAAGATCCTTTGACAGTGATAGATGAGCCTGGGCCTCTGATGAAGAACTCCGACGTGAAGGGAGTGAGTTGGATGGCTGCACCAAAGGAGGAGTCGAAACCAGGCCCAACTTCAGAATGCTAGAGTGAGGATCACCCTCTCTGCTCCCAGGACCAGGCGTGAGTGGGCAGGCTTGGCAGCCAAGTCTGGGTCCGGGCGGTCTTGCTGAGGCATCACTTCTTGTGCAGAGGCAGGTGTGGACAATGGCGAGAACAGCTCCAGTGGGGAGTCTGGGGATCGGGATGGGGTGGGACCCAGGTGGGGAGGACCGGAGGGGTTGGGGTTTGATGTTTACGTGAGCACCAGGGCTGGTGGTTTGTTTTGGAGGGAGGACTATAGGGGAAGGAAGGAGATGTGGGCCCTTAGACCTGGCTCTCTGTGGAGAGCTTGCGTTCATGTTTCCAGCCCGTGTCTGGCAGAGACCCACGCCTCTCTGGGGTGGCGGCGGCAGTGTGGACACTGCTGCACTCTGACTGCTCCTCTTGGAGTAGTTGTTCCGTTTCTGTGTCATCCAAGGAGCCAGAGCTGGCCTGGATGGACACCGTGTCTGTCTTCATGCACACGTGATCCCGGAGAAGGAGACCCCCCCTCGAACCTCGTAGCTGCTTCAGGTCGTCCCACTCAGCATCGTCACCGCCACCTGAGAGGAGGCAAATCCCCTCCACTATCTTGATCTTCTCCTTGGTGTAGCTGTGCTCGGGCCCAACCTGGGGTAGGAGGTGCAAAGAAGCAAAGTCATCCTTCTAGCCAAGGGCTTGGTGAGGGGGGAAGAGCACTCAGAGAAATTGGGCAAGGGCAAGAACAGAGGAGTAAGTTAGCCCCAATTCATCACACATGGGGGAAAGTCATCCAGATGCCCAAAGATCAGTCTAGAGGAGGGTGGACGGCCCATGCTGCTGCCTCGCTGGTTCTAGACTGATTCTGGCCCTAATCCCCCAGGCGGACTTGGGCCAGAGAGCATGGATGGCACTGCTGAGTTTGGAGCTGGGAGGGCCCTTATTTTACAAACAAGGAAATGGAGGCCTAAAAGAATGGGTTTAGTCTTTTATTCAAAGTGAAAAGCAGAGCTGAGATTCCCATTCATGACAAATGAGGAAGAATTCACCACTTTTCATTATGTATCACATTGCATCTTTCTCATCCATAAAGCAAAGGGCTGGTCTCAGTGAGCTCTAAGAGCACAGAGAGCTTGAACATTTTACTTTCAAAGGTCTCCCCCCAGCTCTGACCTCCTGCATTCTCAGGTCCCCCCAGCTCTGACCTCCTGCGTTCTCAGGTCCCCCCAGCTCTGACCTCCTGCGTTCTCAGGTCCCCCCAGCTCTGACCTCCTGCGTTCTCAGGTCCCCCCAGCTCTGACCTCCTGAGTTCTCAGGTCCCCCCAGCTCTGACCTCCTGCGTTCTCAGGTCCCCCCAGCTCTGACCTCCTGCGTTCTCAGGTCCCTCCAGCTCTGACCTGTGTTCTCAGGTCCCCCCAGCTCTGACCTCCTGTGTTTTCAGGTCCCCCCAGCTCTGACCTGTGTTCTCAGGTCCCCCCAGCTCTGACTTCCTGTGATCTCAGGTCCCCCCAGCTCTGACCTGTATTCTCAGGTCCCCCCAGCTCTGACTTCCTGTGATCTCAGGTCCCTTCCAGCTCTAACCTCTGTTCTAAGGTCCCCCCAAGCTCTGACTTTCTGTGTTCCAAGGTCCCTCCCAGGATTGACCTCCTGTGTTCTAAGGTCCCTCCCAGCTCTTACATTCCCCATTCTATGTTCTACTGCAGTTTTCATCCCAGGCATCCTATGCATCAGCTCTAAGGTCTTATAACTTTAGGATAATATGCAAGTGTGTTATCAGATATAAATGATTTGATCTACATTTGGCTAACAAGCAATACACTTGTAATATTTTAAAGTACAGTAGACAATATTTCTTTATTAATAATAACTCTCTATTGAAGCAAGAGAAGATAACTATCCAGGTTAAGAATGACCTGGAGGCCAGGGTGCAGGCAGTTGGCTGCCTGGAGGATCCTGCTGCCTAGAGCAATGGGAAGGACACTAGATTTGGAACTAGGGTTTGAGTCTAGGCTCTGCCATTGGCCAAGTGTAACTTCCCAGCAATCTCTACCATCCAACAATGGACAAGAATCCCTTCTCCACCAGAAAGCTTCCCCCAACTCTTTTTAATTCTAGCACCCTCCCTCTTGGCATTATTTCCTGCTTTTCCTATATTCTTGGTTTGCTGGTTGTCTCCTCCATTAGATTGTAAGCTCCCTGAAGGTAGGGCCTACCTTTTCTTTTTCTATATTGCGAGCACTTGAGCACAGTGCTTTGCACAGAATAAATATTAGCTGACTGACCATCTACCTTTCGCCTTGCCTGCCATGAGGACAATACTTTATAAATCACAAGGCACAGTTTAATAGGAGTTGTTATTACAATCGCTCCGGTGATGGAGGAGCCTAAAAGTCAATGGACTAGTCGTAGAAAGGAAAGGCAATGCATCCTAAGAACATAAAAATGGAAGGAACCTCGGAGGTCAACTAGGCCAAGGTTTTCATTTTACAGACAAGAAAACTGAGGCCCAAGAGTAGAATTGGCCAGCCCATGGGTGGTAAACTACAGAGCTAGAATTCAGCAATGACAGGGGGGTGGGGGGGAGAGCCCAGATAGTCCTGGGCATTCCTTATGAAGGACAGACCCAGAATGGGGTTTCTTCACCCTTTTCTGTACCCTGGAGTTCTCTGGAAATCTGGTGAAGTCTATGCTTTATCTTGCTCAGATGAATATTTTTAAGTGCAAAAAATAAAATACATTGGATTACAAAAGAAAACAATGATGGCAGAATAAAGCTATCTTTTTCTTATCCAGGTTCATATTTAGATTCATACTCCTGTCTCAGCAATAGTTAGATAACTATGTATTTTTATATTATAGGCATATATAAATTATATATTAATATTCCTTTCTTTTCTACCTTCCTCTCATAAAAAAAGAAGAATGATAATTATAGTTAATATTTACACCGTGCTTTAAAGATTTATAAAGACTTGTTATCTCTTCTCTCATTTCAGCCTCACATCAGACCTCTCCAGGTAAGAAGTCCTCACCCAGAGGAGGCACATTGGGCAGATTGTCCATGGACAATGTCTGGGAGAATGGTCTCAGCTGGAAAATCATGGATGGGCTGTGAGCTGAAGCAGTGAAGGGAATACCCACTGATGAGACCATCCATTCACTAAGGTATGGTTATTGTGACCCAAAGACTTAGCTTGAATTGTGACCCCTCTAACCACCCTGGTCCTTCCTCTCCAGCTTTTTTGTTTGTATTGGGTCTTGTTTGCAACAACCTGGACTCTCCTCCAAGAAGCTGGGCTTAGACCTAAGGATCCCCCTTGTAGGCACTTTCTGTCCTTTCTGATTCCCCTAGAGGAAGCCTCACTGGTTCTGGGGGATCCAAAAAGGATTTGCAGCCACTAGTGAGGAACAGGGCAACTGTTCTAGGGAAAGTGGCCTGGGGCCTCAGTCGGCCTCTTGACTGCATTTCCTTCCAACCACAGAGAGGAGGCTGCTCTATTTCAAGAGCTATCACCTTGGTGTGACACTCCCCCCCACCCCGCACACATACACACTCACGCAATCACACAGAGCAAGCCAAAATTAGTGCAAGGAGCAGGCTCAAGGTACCTTCATCCCAGGACTCACTGAGCAAGTTAGGAAGAAGCCAGAGGTTGAATGTCAGAGATTCCAAGGAGCATCCTCTAGTCCTCAGAGGCACATCTACCCCCACAAGCATGCACACCCATGTAGATGCACACACAAAGACACACACACACACACACACACACACACACACACACACACACTACCAGGAAGTACCTGACAAGCAGAGGTGGGAGGAAATCAGAAGAGAAAGGGCGAAAGGCTCTCAGAGGGGTGGGAGAGCTGCCAAGGAAGAAAAACAGAAAGGGAGGGGGGGGGAAAGGTTCACAAGGCTTTCATCTTCGACTGTGACTTGCAGGAACTTCAGAAGTGCCTGGAGCCCCGTCTCCAAGGACCTACACATCCCATCTCCCAAATACGGAGGTTTCCTTCTCTTTCCCTTGTGCGGGTGGGGGACGAGGGGTGTGTAACACTGAACGCACAATGTTGGAGTTGGTCCATGTGCTGCTTAGTTTTATTGAACTAGATCCCCTCCCTGTCTTTTAATTGACAGCCATGTATAGTCCTGGCAGTGTGTAGAGTAGGCTTGGGAGTTGGGAAGACCTGAATTCAAATCTATCTAAGGCACTTTGACCCTGGCAGGTCATAAATAAGTTTGTCTTGGTTTCCCCATCTGTAAAATGAGAGTGATAGTAACTCTTATCTCAAAGAGTTGTGGACATCAAATAAAATAATATGTAAAGTTCTTTTCAAATCTTAAAACATTGCATAAATATTAGCTATTCTTGTTTATGAGGGAGGAGAAGGGAAAAGCAAAGGAATATAATAGAAAATAAATATGATAGAATGACCAGGGATATCAATAAAAATTAAATTTTAATAAAACAATATTATATTCATATATAAAATAAATCTTAAAATAATAATTAAAAATTAAAAGATTTTTTTTTAAAAATTGAGGTATTGGGAGACACTGTAGGATAGTAGAATGTTCAACTTAGAGTCTAGAAGACCTAAATTCAAATCCTGCCTATCACACTTTCTATCTCTGGGACCCTGGGCATATCAATTAAGCCTCAGTTTTCTCATCTGTAAAATGAGAATAATAATAAATGTAGTACCTATTTTTAAAATATGATTTTTTTTAACTTAAGGCAATGGGGTTAAGTGACTTGCTCAAGGTCACACAGCTAGGTAATTATGTCGTGTCTGAGACTGGATTTGAACTCAGGTCCTCCAGACTATCTACTATGCCACCTAGCTGCCCCATGTTTTACAGGGTTATCATGATGCACAAATGAGCATTTCATGCTAGATGCAAATCCACCCCCTTGAAATAAATGAAAGACTGAAGGAAATATTAGGAGGAAAAGCTCACTCTCCTAAGATTATAGATGAGCTGAAAGAGCTTAGCAGTCAACTAGCCCAACACCATCATTTCACAGAGGAGCGTACTGAAACCTTGAGACGGAAACAGGATTCGAACTCACATGCCTTTTTTTAAAGGTTTGTCAAAGATGACCTTTCCAAAACATGGCGTTTTCTTGGCAAAGATACTAGAGCGGCTTATCATTGCCTTCTCCAACTCATTTTACAGATCAGGAAACTGAGGCAAATGGTGACGTGACTTACCAAGGGTCATGCAGTTAGTTAAGTGTCTGAGACAGGACTTGAACTCAGGAAGGTGAGTCGTTCTGACTCCAGACTCTGTGGTACCTCCTAGCTGCCAGTGGAGAGCTCATCCCAC